>NC_041382.1:477030760-477051022 GCF_002162155.2 Triticum dicoccoides | reverse complement strand
AATCTGTTAATTAGATTAGAAATAACCCCCTCTGTTAATTAACCTATGAAACTGACGTGTGGACCCCACACGTCAGGTTTGACCGGTCAGCCACGGTTGACTTGCTGACGTCATGCCACTGTCATGCTGATGCAATTATTCATTTTCTGGTATTAACATAAATCAGAAAATTCCAGAAAATATTCAAAACTTCAAAAAATCACAAAAATTCAACCGTAGCTCAGATTGAAATAATTTATATATGAAAAATCATCAAAAAATGCAATCTATCCATCTGTACTAGTTTCATGCATGAAAAACCAAGTTATACCTACTGTATAGGTGAAAACACATGAATGGCAATTATAAGAGCTTATGTTAAAGATGCATTTGAATCTTTGGTTCAAATGGACTTTAACCAAATGAATGCTAGTTGCATTAGCTCAAACAACATCACATCTTCATGCCATGTTCATGCATCATATTGTTGCATATGCTTGCGTATTGATTGTCGACACCGTTCCTTCTCGATAGGTCCTGCTCCGGAGACCGATCCAGAGTACCTGTCAGAGGAGCAGTGCCCCCCTGTTGATCTACCAGGCAGGCAAACCCCCTTGTTCAATCCAATACAATCCCACTCTCTCGCTCCTTCTCTCTTCTATTGCATAAGGACAACAACGATTCAACTGCTACTTTATGCTGCGGTAGTTGAACCCATTCCTTTGCATGACCTGTCATTGCCACAGTAAATAGTTGAAACCCACTAGCATGTGTAGGAGTTGTTTGAGCCATGTTGTGCTTCTACCATGCCATTCCTGCTATTGCTTAGAGTTGTGTCAGGTCTGATTCATTGGGAATGGATTGGAGTGTTATGCTATGTTCTGATGCTGAGAGTTAAGCATGTGAACACGATTTGGTAAAGGTAGCGGTGAGAGGCCATGTAGGAGTACATGGTGGGTTGTCTCATTGGGACCGTCCTTAAGAACCGAGTTCTGTGTAAGTTGTCCAATGACTAGCTACTACCACACATTGGGTTCCGGTAACTCGACCACTCTCGACTTATTAACCAACTTGATCTCTGTCCAGGAGTTGCAACTAGTTTCTGGTGTTTGTAGGTAGTGCTATTTTTTACCGAGTGGCACCCGGCAGGGTGGGCTCGGGACAGACTAGCACAGGTGGCACGGTGTACCAAGTGGCACCCGGATGGTGGGCTTGGGAACCCTGCTCACATAGTTTGAGGCCGTGAGCGACACCCCGGCCGTATCTCCTTGCGGATGGAACCCGAATAGGCGATAAACCTGGATTAGAGTCTTGCGTGGTTAGTCAGGTCGTGGCCGACACCCTCGCCAGGCTTCCGCTTGAAGGTTGCCGAGATACATGACGTGTACATGGTGATAAGTGGTGAGAGCGTGTGTGAAGAAGTACACCCCTGCAGGGTTAACATGATCTATTCGAATAGCCGTGTCCTCGGTTATGGACTTCTTGGATGCTTATGTGGTACATAGACAACTTTAAGTGGATACTCTAAAATTCTCAAGACAAGTGTGAGTGCTATGGATGGCCTTCTCATAAGGAGACGAGGATGGATCCATAGTAGTGTATTGATGTGGTGATTAGTGGACTCGTGTGCCCTGCCTCATCTCAAAGAAGTTTCTCGTTGTCGTAGAACAGGATAGCCACTGGGTCAAAGCTGGCTTACTGCAACTAAACCCCACATTACCTTCTTGATACAAATGCATGTATGATAGGATCTGATGTAAGTCTTGCTGGGTACCTTTTTACTCACGTTTGCTTTATTTATGTTTTGCAGGTGAGACATCTGTCTCACTAGTGGTACCGCTTGGACTTTGACGAGTAGCTTGTTACCTCAGCTATGATCTTGTTCCTTGGAGGGACTTCTAGATAGTCAGGCTTCTCGGCCTTTTTCTTTGGTAGTTGTCTGTACTCAGACATGTAAAGCTTCCGTTGCTTGTATGCTCTGAATGATGGGTCATGTGACCCCTGTTTGTATTTATGCTATGTGGCTCTTCTGAGCCTTTATCTATATGAGTTGCGTTATGTTGTGATGCCATGTTGTACATCACATACTTGCATGTTATACGTACGTGTGACGTGTATTGCTATGTGTGGGATCCGACAATCTAGTTGTTTGTCCTTGGCAGCCTCTCTTATGGGGAAATGTAGTCTAGTGCTTCCTTGAGCCATAGTAGTCCGCTACAGCCCGGTTCACCGGAGTCCTGCTAGCCCAGCACTAATGTTCAGAACACTTGACTGACCGGCATGTGTTCCACTTCATTCCTATGTCTATCCCTTCGGGGAAATGTCACACGGTGACTTCCGGAGTCCTGTTAGCCCAGTGCTACAGCCCGGATTCATACGCTGTTGACCGACATGCTCGATGTGATTCATGTATGCCTGTCTCCATAGGTCTGTGCCGCTTTGGGTTCACGACTAGCCATGTCGGCCCGGGTTCTCTGTCATATGGATGCTAGCGACACTATCATATACGTGAGCCAAAAGGCGCAAGCGGTCCCGGGCCATGGTAAGCCGACACCCGTGGGGATACCGTGCGTGAGGCCGCAAAGTGATATGAGGTGTTACATGCTAGATCGGTGTGACTTAGAATCGGGGTCCCGACAGCTTTGGTATCAGAGCCTGACTGCCTGTAGGATTTCCAAGCCAACCTGGTCAAAGTTAAGTCTAGAAATTCTTTAGCTATATAGGGTATTGATTGTGGAAGGGAACGTAAGGCTATTTTTACTCCTTATGCATCATGCCTTCTGAGCTGAGTCATCCTATCTTTCCTACGGGGTTAAGGAACTAGGCTTTCTCTTCCGTCTATCAGGATCACGTGTTACTACTCAGTAGTTTCTAAGGTTTGGTTGATCTGAGTCATATCCCAGTTTGAGTACCTCCGGTGTAGCCTGTTTAGTAATATCTCAGAACCTTGGGTGATGATGTTGAGTTTGATGCTACCCCATCATTTGCAGGATGTCTCATTTTGAGCATTTTACTGCCGTTATGCTGCCGGAATTGTCCTAGGAGTCTGAGAGATACTAAATTCTTGTGCTATCTTCTGCATCCTATAGTTGATGCTGAATCCATCCTTGTTTTCCTTGGCTTCGTTCTTCAGGATGTTGCCGGTTAACGGAAGTTCTGTTGCTCGTAGCCGGAACCACGGAGATGGTAGGGATGAGGATCCTCCCGACCAGTCTTCATTGGCAGAGGTCCTGTTAGAGATCGAGAGGAACAAGCGTGAGACTAACCACTTGTTGGCACGTATTGAGGAGAACACCGCACATCAATGCAAAGAGTCAGCGACCATCTATGAGTTCATTCGTCTAAAACCACCTACCTTCCATCATTCCATTGAACCACTCGATGCCGATGACTGGCTCCGTAGTATTACTCACAACCTGCGTTCCGCGAGCGTGGCTGAAGGTGACAAGGTCACCTATGCTGCATATCACCTAGAAGGTCCTGCTAGTCTTTGGTGGCAGAACTATGATGCTATGCTTCCAGCTGGCCAGATACCTACCTGGAAGGATTTCACTAAGGCTTTTCGCGAGCATCACATTCCTCAAGCCCTCATTGACCGCAAGAGAGAAGAGTTCTGTAGTTTCACACATGGTAAGATGGCTGTTAATGCTTACAGTAGAGAGTTTGAGAACCTCGCCCGCTATGCTACAGAAGAAGTGTCCACAGACGCCAAGAAGCAGGCTAGGTTCCGGAAGGGTCTCAACCCCAAGTTGCGTCGTGATCTCCACTTGCACCATTGCAATACCTTCCAGGCTCTTGTGAACAAGGCCATTAATGCAGAGACAGCTCAGCTCACTTACGAGGAGTCTCGTAAGCACACCCGTGATTTGGTTTCTTCCTCCGGTTCTAGTTCGCAGAAGCGCCGGATTTGGGTTCCAAACTCCGCTCTTCCACCCGGATATTCACCGAGGCCATCTTCTGTGGCGCCTCACCCAGTTCAGTCATATGGTCCACCCAGACCTATTGGTAGACCGCTTGTCAATGCGGGCCCACGTCCTACTTCAGGGACTTGCTTCACATGCGGAGAGCCAGGACACTATGAACGTGACTGCTCTCAAACCAACTATGCTCCACCCCAGCCTGAGAAGTCTGTTGGCCGTGGTAAGCCATCACGCAATATGATTAGTGTCAAGTCAGCTCCCACTGAACGTGGATGTGTGCATCACGTCTCAGCTAAAGACGCTCATGATGATCCGGATGTCGTTCTTGGTACACTCCTTGTCAACTGTCATCCAGCTTCGGTTCTGTTTGATACCGGAGCATCTCATTCCTTCATTTCCGAAAGTTATGCCAGCTTGCACAACATATCCTTTTGTGATATGCCCTCTCCGCTAGTAATTCAAACTCCTGGATCCAAATGGCAAACTTCTAGTGTAAGCCATGGTAATGAAATCCATGTTGACAGACTTGTATTCCTTGCATCACTTATAGCCCTCAAGTATAAAGATATTAACATCATCTTGGGTATGGACTGGATGAAAGCTCATTATGCCAAGATTGATTGTTACACCAGGACTGTTCAACTTACACATCCATCTGGCAAGATAGTCACTGTCTCCACTAGAGTTGCAAAGCGTCAACTCTATTCTCTTAATGCCAACCCTCTTCCAGACCTTGAAGACATCCCGGTAGTCTGTGACTTTCCGGATGTCTTTCCAGAGGAACTGCCAGGCATTCCACCTGACAGAGATGTAGAATTTGTCATAGATCTTATCCCAGGAACCGCTCCAATTTCTAGGAGACCTTACAAGATGGCACCCTTAGAACTAGCTGAGCTTAAGAAACAACTCAATGAATCCTTGCAAAAGGGTTTCATCCATCCTAGTTCTTCTCCATGGGCTTGCCCCGTCCTCTTCGTCAAGAAGAAGGATGGTACGGACCGGATGGTTGTAGATTATCGTCCCGTTAATTTGGTCACGATAAAGAACAAGTATCAGCTCCCCAGGATCAATGATTTGTATGATCAGCTTGCTGGATCCTCAGTTTTTCCAAGATGGATTTGAGGTTAGGCTACCACCAAATCAAGATCAGAAATGGGGACATTCCTAAGACGACTTTTGTCACTCGTTATGGACAGTATGAGTACACCGTCATGTCCTTCGGTCTAACTAATGCTCCAGCTACATTCTCCCGCTTGATGAACTCGATCTCATGGAGTACTTAGATAAGTTCGTCGTGGTTTACCTCGATGATATCCTTATTTACTCGAAAAACGAGGAAGAGCATGCCGAACATCTTAGACTTGTGCTAGGAAAACTCAGAGAGCACCGCCTTTATGCCAAGTTCTCCAAGTGTGAATTTTGGTTGCCAGAAGTGACCTACCTAGGCCACGTTATATCTGGTAAGGGCATTGCCGTCAATCCCGAGAGAGTTCAGGCCATTCTTGATTGGACTCCGCCTGAAACAGTTAACCAAGTTAGGAGTTTCCTTGGCCTAGCCATTTATTGTCGCCGCTTCATTGAGAACTTCTCCAAAGTGGCCAAACCTCTCACGGAACTTCTCAAGAAAGATAAAAAGTTTGAGTGGTCCCCACAGTGTGAGCACAGTTTTCAGGAACTGAAAAGATGCCTGACTTCTGCTCCCATACTTGTGCCACCGGATTTCACTAAGGGCTTTGTTATCTATTGTGATGCCTCACGATAGGGACTAGGTTGCATTCTTATGCAGGATCGTCATGTGATTGCCTATGCATCTCGACAGTTGCATCCACATGAGGATAATTATCCTACACATGATCTAGAGCTTGCAGACATAGTCTATGCACTTAAGACATGGCGACATTACCTTCTCGGTAAACGTTGCAAGATTTACACCGACCACCAGAGTCTCAAGTATATCTTCACCCAACCAGATTTGAACCTTAGGCAAAGACGTTGGTTGGAGTTGATCTCAGATTACGACTTAGGGATTACCTACACCCCAGGCAAGGGGAATGTCATGGCTGATGCGCTAAGTCGTAAGTCCTATTGCAACAATCTCATGTTGCAGTAGGGCCAACCACTTCTTCATGAGGAATTCTGTAAGCTTAACCTTCACATTTCTCCTCACGGATTCCTTTTTACCTTGGTAGCGAAGCCTACTCTTGTGGATCATATCATAGAAGCCCAGAAGCATGATACGGGGATTACCCGAATCAAGAGAAACATTGCCAAGGGCATTGCTGGTAGTTTCTCTATAGATGATCGGGGTGTTGTTTTCTTCGGGAATCGCCTGGTGCTCCCCAAGAAGCAGCATCTTCGGAAATTAATCCTTAAGGAGGTGCATGAATCTCCTCTCACGATTCATCCCGGTAGTACTAAGATGTATCAGGACCTACGCCAGAGGTTCTGGTGGACTAGGATGAAGAGAGAAATCGCTCAGTTTATTACTAACTGTGACGTTTGTCGTCGCGTGAAGGCAGAGCATCAGAGACCTGCTGGCACCCTTCAGCCTTTAGCTATTCCTGAATGGAAATGGGATAAAGTTGGTATGGACTTCATCACCGGCTTTCCCAAGACCAAGAAAGGGAATAATGCTATCTTCGTAGTCATTGATCGTCTTTCTAAAGTGGCTCACTTCCTACCTGTTCGAGAGAGTATCACTGCTAGTCAGCTCACTGACTTATATATTTCTCGAATAGTGTCACTTCATGGTGTTTCACTAGAGATCAATTCAGACCATGGTAGTCTTTTCACTTCTCATTTCTGGGAGAGTTTCCAAACTGCCATGGGCACCCATCTTTCCTTCAGTACCGCTTTCCACCCTCAATCAAGTGGTCAGGTGGAAAGGGTCAACCAAATTCTCGAAGACATGCTTAGAGCTTGTGTTATCTCATTCGGTATGGATTGGGAGAAGTGTCTTCCCTTCACCGAGTTTGCTTATAACAACAGCTACCAATCCAGCCTCAAGAAAGCTCCTTCCGAGGTTCTGTATGGACGAAGATGTCGAACACCTTTGAACTGGTCAGAAACCGGTGAAAGACAATTCTTTGGATCGGATATGATCCAAGAGGCATAAGAGCAAGTTCGCATCATTCGTGAGAATTTGAAAACAGCCCAATCTCGTCAAAAGAGCCAGTATGACCGTAGTCATAAGGAAGTGGCTTATGAAGTTGGCGACAAAGCTTATCTTCGGGTTACCCGTTTGAAGGGTACCCATCGATTCGGTATCAAGGGCAAGTTGGCTCCTCGTTACATTGGTCCTTTTCGCATTCTCGCTAAATGAGGAGAGGTTGCCTACCAGTTGGCACTATCCCCACATCTTTCTCGAGTTCATGATGTCTTCCACGTCTCTCTCTCAACTCAGGCGTTGCTTCTCGGATCCCATCCGCAGAGTGGACCACGAAACGCTTGATCTCCAAGATAACCTCACTTATCGAGAGTACCCTGTCTGCATCCTTGATCAAGTAGAGCATGTCACCCGACGTCATAACATCAACTTTCTCAAGGTTCACTGGTCTCATCATTCCGAGAGAGAAGCTACTTGGGAGCGTGAAGATCGTCTTCGACTTGAGTACCCCGCTTTCTTTCCGCCGACTCCTGAATCTCGGGACGAGATTCTTCTGAGTGGGGGTGAGTTGTCACATCCCTAGTTCTGGTATGACCTAGACCAGCTAGCCATTTGTGCATCATGTTTAAATTCCATTTAAATTTGAAATGGGGATTGGTGAAATCCTCGGAAATCATTTCTGGAAATAATGCAGATAAAAATTGCTCCAAAAAGGTCCAAGAAAATGTTCATGTTACTCTCTAAAAATATTGGTCAGAGATAAAAATCAAACCAATCTTTTTAGGAGCTCATAAGCATTTATTTTGGGCATTTGGAATTAATGCAGTAAATATTTGCTTTGGATAAATATTGTTATATATATACAATATTGTCCAGAAATTATGCCATTTGTTGAGGAGCTCTGCAATAATACCACTAGTTTCTACAAAAATTGGCATAAGGAAATAAAATGATTTAGTATTCTTATTAAATCAAACAAATGTCAGATAAACAGAAAAGAAACGGAAATGGTAAAAACCCACCTGTGCTTACCTGCGGCCCAGCTCCTGTGCTGGCCCAGCACTGTGCAGCCCAGCAGCAGCCCAGCCCACCTGTCTCCCTCCACTGTCGTCTTCCTCCCGCCAAGAGGACAGCGCGTGTGGCCGCCGCATGCGAGCACGCTCCTCGCCACCTCCTGCTTGCCGCCGAGCCCCTGGACGCGTGGATGCATGCCCCGGTGTCGTCCCGATCCGCCCGACCTCTCTCACTCTCCTCCTGCTCTCTCCCTCGTCGTTCCCCACCTCACCGAACGTGCCCGCCGCCGCCTACGAGCACCACCGCGGCCACCACCTCCCCCTCGCCCTCTCCCCATGCTCAGAAGCTCCGCCACATCACCGGCTACCTTCCCATCAAGACACGCACCTCGGGAGGCCCTGGAACGCCGCCTCGCCGTCGTCTTCACTTCCGGCCGCCGGAGATCGCCTTCACCGTTCCGGCTGCACCAAGCCTTCCCCGAGCTCGCCGACCCCGCCGTTGGATTTGTTGTGAGCCCCGCCGTCGAACCCCCCTCTCCCCTGCTCTTCTGGCACCCTCTAGCCCCGTCTGCCACCACGGCTGTAGCACCTCGCCGCCGGCTATGGCGCCGCCGTGGCCAGAGGCTGAGCCAGCCGCTCCCGCGCGCGTCACCTTGCTCCTGGTGACACCAGGAGGCCGTAGAGGCCCTCCGCATCCCCTGCCGTGCACTGCAGTGCTGCGCCCGCACGCCACCGAACTCTGGCCGCCGCCCCGAGCTCCGCCCCGGCGAGCTCCGGCTGTCCCCGCCTCTCCCACTTGCTCCAGATGACGCGGACGAGGCTCAGCTCCTCGCCCGTGGTCTCCGCCGCCCGAATGGTCGCCGGAGGGCGATTCCCATGCCCTCCGCCGCGTTTGGCCTCGCTGGCGGCTAAACGCCGGCAGGTTTGACCGAGTCAACCCCGCTAATTAAACCCCCTCTGTGACCCTGACAGTGGGCCCCGCGCCCTAATCTGTTAATTAGATTAGAAATAACCCCCTCTGTTAATTAACCTATGAAACTAACGTGTGGACCCCACACGTCAGGTTTGACCGGTCAGCCACGCTTGACTTGCTGACGTCATGCCACTGTCATGCTGACGCGATTATTCATTTTCTGGTATTAAAATAAATCAGAAAATTTCAGAAAATATTCAAAACTTCAAAAAAATCATAGAAATTCAACAGTAGCTCAGATTGAAATAATTTATATATGAAAAATCATCAGAAAAATGCAATCTATCCATCTGTACTAGATTCATGCATGAAAAACCAAGTTATACCTGCGTTATAGGTGAAAACACATGAATGGCAATTATAAGAGCTTATGTTAAAGATGCATTTGAATCTTTGGTTCAAATGGACTTTAACCAAATGAATGCTAGTTGCATTAGCTCAAACAACATCACATATTCATGCCATGTTCATGCATCATATTGTTGCATATGCTTGTGTATTGATTGTCAACACCGTTCCTTCTCGATAGGTCCTGCTCCGGAGACTGATCCAGAGTACCTATCAGAGGAGCAGTGCCCCCCTGTTGATCTACCAGGCAAGCAAACCCCCTTGTTCAATCCGATACAATCCCACTCTCTCGCTCCTGCTCTCTTTTATTGCATTAGGACAACAAGGATTCAACTGCTACTTTATGCTGCGGTAGTTGAACCCATTCCTTTGCATGACCTGTCATTGCCACAGTAAATAGTTGAAACCCACTAGAATGCGTAGGAGTTGTTTGAGCCATGTTGTGCTTCTACCATGCCATGCCTGCTATTGCTTAGAGTTGTGTCAGGTCTGATTCATTGGGAATGGATTGGAATGTTATGCTATGTTCTGATGCTGAGAGTTAAGCATGTGAACACGATTTGGTAAAGGTAGCGGTGAGAGGCCATGTAGGAGTACATGGTCGGTTGTCTCATTGGGACCGTCCTTAAGAACCTAGTTCTGTCTAAGTTGTCCAATGACTAGCTACAACCACACATTGGGTTCCGGTAACTCGACCCCTATCGACTTATTAACCAACTTGATCTCTGTCTAGGAGTTGCAACTAGTTTCTGGTGTTTGTAGGTAGTGCTATTTCTCTACCGAGTGGCACCCGGCAGGGTGGGCTCGGGACAGACTAGGCACAGGTGGCACGGTGTACCAAGTAGCACCCGGATGGTGGGCTTGGGAACCCTGCTCACATCGTTTGGGGTCGTGAGCGACACCCCGGCCGAATCTCCTTGCGGATGGAACCCGAATAGGCGATAAACCTGGATTAGAGTCTTGCGTGGTTAGTCAGGTCATGGCGGACACCCTCGCCAGGCTTCCGCTTGAAGGTTGCCGAGATACATGACGTGTACATGGTGATAAGTGGTGAGAGCGTGTGTGAAGAAGTACACCCCTGCAGGGTTAACCTGATCTATTCGAATAGCCGTGTCCTCGGTTATGGACTTCTTGGATGCTTACGTGGTACATAGACAACTTTAAGTGGATACTCTAAAATGCTCAAGACAAGTGTGAGTGCTATGGATGGCCTTCTCGCAAGGAGATGAGGATGGATCCATAGTAGTGTATTGATGTGGTGATTAGTGGACTTGTGTGCGCTGCCTCATCTCAAAGAAGTTTCTCGTTGTCGTAGAACAGGATAGCCACTGAGTCAAAGCTGGCTTGCTGCAACTAAACCCCACATTACCTTCTTGATACAAATGCATGTATGATAGGATCTGATGTAAGTCTTGCTGAGTACCTTTGTACTCACGTTTGCTTTATTTATGTTTTGCAGGTGAGACATCTGTCTCACTAGTGGTACCGCTTGGACTTCGACGAGTAGCTTGTTACCTCAGCTATGATCTTGTTCCTTGGAGGGACTTCTAGATAGTCAGGCTTCTCGACCTTTTTCTTTTGTAGTTGTCTGTACTCAGACATGTAAAGCTTCCGTTGCTTGTATGCTCTGAATGATGGGTCATGTGACCCCTGTTTGTATTTATGTTATGTGGCTCTTCTGAGCCTTTATCTATATGAGTTTGCGTTATGTTGTGATGCCATGTTGTACATCACATACTTGCATGTTATACGTACGTGACGTCTATTGCTATGTGTGGGATCCGACAATCTAGTTGTTTGTCCTTGGCGGCCTCTCTTATGGGGAAATGTAGTCTAGTGCTTCCTTGAGCCATAGTAGTCCGCTACAGCCCGGTTCACCGGAGTCCTGCTAGCCCAGCACTAATGTTCATAACACTTGACTGGCCGGCATGTGTTCCACTTCATTCCTATGTCTGTCCCTTCGGGGAAATGTCACGCGGTGACTTCCGGAGTCCTGTTAGCCCAGTGCTACTGCCCGGATTCATACGCTGTTGACCGACATGCTCGATGTGATTCATGTATGCCTGTCTCCATAGGTCTGTGACGCTTTGGGTTCACGACTAGCCATGTCGGCCCGGGTTCTCTGTCATATGGATGCTAGCGACACTATCATATACGTGAGCCAAAAGGCGCAAACGGTCCCGGGCCATGGTAAGGCGACACCCATGGGGATACCGTGCATGAGGCCGCAAAGTGATATGAGGTGTTACATGCTAGATCAGTGTGACTTAGAATCGGGGTCCCGACAGCTGTCAAGAAAATTTAGCGCTAATTAGCCCCCCTAACAACACGCTCAAGGCTTAAAGCCCAGGAGCTTTCCTCGTTGAAGCCCATATGTGCTTGTCAGTGAGCCTGTGCTAGGGGAGCTTTCCTAGTTGAAGCCCATATGTACTTGTTGGTCAGCCCATGGAAAACAAACACCCAGAGTAGTTTCAGAATCTGCAGAGGCCACAATCGAAGGCATCCCCAATCGTTTGTTTTGCGCCGACGCACGAGGCACACGCGCTCGCTCTGCCTGGAAGTTCGACGATGGCATCTGTACAACAAATCCATAATGGTGCTGAAGGTAGAATAATCCTGCGGTGAGTCTGCTTTGATTCCTTTGTTGATTTATACTATAGAATACAACTGATGAACTGTTTCGAATCGGGCTCCAAAAGACCAGAAACTTTTTGCTTCAGATGAAATTAATTAGGGGTGGCAATTTATTGTTTTATTCTCAATAATAGGTACTGTAAATTAGGTTTGCGCTGATTTCATCATCTGGGTTTTAAATTTCACCCTTAGGACAACATAGCTAATACACAAACTACCGATCAAATATATTCTAGCACGAGTAAAATTTACAACAAGCTCGACTCGCCATATAGGATTGTTGACTTTGTTCTATATTTTGTGTGTCAGAGCCACATTCAAATTAATGAACAAAAAAATTTCTAATTGAAAAATACATGTTATCTTGTGGTCCTCTATGTATGGTCATTTTTAGAAAAAGAATATGTTTGGTGTCTTCTTCGCCCCCTATCGTCAAATCCTGGCTCCGCCCCTGACTGGATGAGATGAATTGGAAGCTCAAGAGCTCTGATGAGGAGATCGACCTTATCAACATGCGGTTTGATCAAGCACAAGGTTAGCCCGCTCGAGATTTTATAGTTTTCATGTCGAGAAAAGTGTTCATGATTATTCCTAAGAAAGAGATGCTTAGTTATGTTTGCAACTATCGCCGCGGAGGTCGAGGGCCTCAAGTCCAAGCTGAAGAAGGCCAAGGAGGAGGCGGCCGAACGGAAGGCGGTGACCGAGAAAGCGGCCGCCAAACTCAAGATGGTGAAAACTGTGAGTGAGAAGCACGAGGCTAGAGTGGCTGAAGTGCAGCATGAGCTCAAGGATGCTATCACTACATGTGAGGATCTTGAGGAGAAGAATAATGGTCAAGCCACCGAGCTGTCCAAGGTAAAGCAGAAGATCCAGGAGGCCAGGACGGAGACGCGAGGCACCCGAGAGGAGCTTCGTGAAGTGAAGCAAATTGCCGATGGTAAGTCGTACTTACTATAGAGTTTCTTTGGCGGCCATAGGTTCACATTGCTCACACGAGTCTGTAATTCCTCAGGCGCATTTGTAGAACTCCTGAGGAGTGCGGCGGATGCGACAAGGTATTATGCAGCTCGAGAGGGTGATACCAAACACAAGTTGTTTTGGACCCAGTCCCAAACGCCCAAACACCCGCCCCTGCTGAGCAACCAGATGAAGCAACTGATGGAGCTGCAACGGATGGCGGAACCTGCCATGAAGTACCTCTGTGTCCAGCTGGCCAATATCGAACAGTTATTTCGGCCTGGTGTAGAAACTGCGCGGTGTGGCCTCCCAGATTGACGCTGTTAAGCACTCTGTCTGCATTGAGGTGGCTCGGATGGCTTATGCGAAGACCATGGTGCACTGGCTCAAGATCAAGCCAGTTGAAATGGCCACCGGTCCTCCACCTACTGGAAGGGAGCATCAACGTCCCGAGCAATACTTCCCCATGGTGATGGATGGTGCTCGGATGATAGAGGACCACACTACAAAAAAAATACACTTCCGTGATGATACGTGTTTCTCACAGTAGGTCGCGTTTTCTATCATGCATGTACATCCATGATGATTTTATGACAGAATCAAGATAGTCATACCTGTGCTGTCATAGAAGTGTTCCATGACATTACCAAAATTATCATCACGGAAGTGTCCACTTCCATGATGATAAATTGCGCGTCACAGAAGTGCTTTCGTCAAGGGTGACCGACACATGGCATCCACCGTAACGGAACACCGTTAAGCTATTGGGTCGGGTTTTGGATCCGATAACCCGTTAACAGCCCCAACCAATGGGGATTTTCCACGTGTAAAATCATCATTGGCTGGAGGAAACACGTGTCGGCTCATCGCTGGGACAGATGTCATCCACTCATTGGACAGAAGGCGCCTATGATACGTCGACACGTGGCACGGCCCAACAGAGGCCCATTCCTATGGAAAGGTTGGCCCGTTTGACTTGGTCAAAAGGTGGCGGGCCGGCCCATGCAAAGCCTGTTAACGGCCTGTTCACATATAGCCCATTTACAGCCCGCTAACCCAAGGCCCGTTACGCCCTATTCGAATTAGGCCCAGTAGCGTCATCTGGGCCATCCAATATGATTCCAGCCTGTTTTCACTTCTGGCCCATGTATGGCCCATAACGTCTTTCGGACCATATGAGGCCCTATGTAACTCTTGGCCTATTAACGGCCCGTGGTGAAACTGGCCCGTAATGAACAGTGTATCACTTTACACCCATTAACGGCCCGTGGTGAAACTGGCCCGTAAAGAACAGTGTATCACTTTATACCCATTAACGGCCCGTTATTCCATTGGGCCGTTTCTAGCCCATGTTATCTTTCGGCCTTCTCAGAGCCCATTTATTCTTGGGCTATTTTCCAGCATTCGTTTACTTATGGCCCATTACTGTCATTTTCTGCTTGTGGGCCAAATTCAGCCCGTGGTTACAGTCAGCCCGTTTGTGGTCCATTAATACATTGGGCCGTTTTCATAGCGTCATCAATACGGCCTATTAATGATGGCCCGTTATGGTCGGCCCATGAACGGATGATTCCAACTCTAGCCCGTTTACGGCCAGAATGTGGTCTATTTGGCCCATGTTTGGCCAATCGATCATACGGCCCGTATAAGGCCCATTGTTTCTACGGTCCGTAGAAGGCCCATTGTTTCTACGGCCCGTAGAAGGCCCACTGTTTCTACGGCCTGTAGAAGGCCTGTATTTATACGTCCTGTAGAAGGCCCACTGTTTATACGGTCCGTAGAAGGCCCACTGTTTCTACGGCCCGTAGGAGGCCCAGTGTCACTACAGTAAATATTAGCCCATGGTTATTGTGGCCTATGTTTAAAAAATAGGTTATTGCAGCCACTAGCAAACCGTAGAAAAAGAACTGCACTGACTACAAGCAAACAAATAAACAAGACAACAAGGAAATAAATAAGCAAGCAACTTACACTAGGCTATCACGGCTATTACACATATTACATCCACTGGGCATCAAAGTTCGCCACCAGTGCAAATATAGGGAACACAGCTGCATATAAATGCCGCAGCAAAACAAGTGCAGAACTAAAACCACTTCAGAAGAGCTCAAGAAACAATATCCTGGGTACCCATAATGCTGGCAAGATGCTTAGCAAGCTTATTAACTTTCTCTTGTTTGGCGCTTAAGTCCTCCAGCGCTTGTTGTTGCACCAGAAAGTATGCATCTGAATTCTGCAGGGACTTCCTCAGTCCTTCGGCTTCCTGTCGCATAACATCTGATCGATGTCTTTCAACTTGAAGTTGTGACTCAAGAAGCCGAACTGTTTCAGGCAACGAGTTCGAAGAGCTGGTGCCAGCGGTGGTAGCCAGTAACTCGAACACTACATCAAGGCAGGACTTTGGGGTTGTCTCAGTGTCTTCAATATAGTTTTTATCAGCTTTCTTGGAGACCAGCAGGGATGTCTCACTATCTTGAACCTTATCTGCATTACTTCCTTTACCATTGCATAACAGGGTACTCTTCTCCAATATTTTATCCACGTTATAAAAGAGAAACAAACAAACACATCTCAGGTTAACAATGTAGTATATGAAACTCATTTTGGTAAACCAGTTCAGTAGTAAGGTGGACAGGATAACAGCATGAAACAAACATATATCTATGTAGTATGGTCACTTTATGGTCTATATCATTATAGTTTATGTTGCCAAATCAAGATAGATACAGTTCGAATCATATCTATTTAAGACAAAGCAGCATAGACAGAATATAAGTGTGGGAAACTACACAGCAATAACAACACTTGTAATGTGCATGTCATGAGAACATAACTGTTTATTCAATTGAAACTGAAATCAACATAGAGCAAGTTACAACAGCAAACAGCCAAACACGTTGAAGAAACAGGTTTAAAACATACCTATTGCACCATTGGAGTCTCAACTGCATCCTTCAAATTTGAAATTAGCTGGTATCAGTAAATACAGTGATGCAAGAGCAAAGTAGTATGAACCATAGCTACAGAACCTGACCTGAGAACAGTTCTTCTTCTGCTTTAAGCGTTGAATTTGGGTTCGGAGTGGTGGTCCTCATGATTTGGGCACTGTAGTTGCCTTACTAACTGCTCGTGTTTGGGTGCTCTGTGGTGGAGACGGTGCTGTGTCAACGGGAACTGGGTGTCTATCTCCTGGGGTTGGGGTTAGAAGGGGTGTAGCTAGTTCTCTGTCCAACTAGGTAGGCGTACAATCTACATGAGTGTGGGTTATGTGTGGTGGGGCTGGTTCTTGGGCAAGTACAACCGTGGTTCTATCTGCATCGACAAGTAGCATGATCTTTTCTGAAGACCGTGTTTTTACTCCCACAGATATTGCCATCACTCCCTCCAATTGAAATGGCTGATAAACAAGAAAATTAATTGAATGTACAGACATTGTAAGATAGACAGGTGAAATGGATAGTAGGGAAGAAAACAGGGCATGAAATAATTCACATTTATGTTGTCTAAGCAAACAGAATAGCATGACATAATTTCGCATATATGATGGCTAATTAAACAGGATAGCATGACACAATTTCACATGTATGATGTCTAACTAAACAGGATATAATGACATACTTCAAAATATGATGACTATGTAAACAGGATGACATGATGTAACTATACGATGTGTCTATTAAAGTGGTTGGCATGCCATAAATCACAAACATGCCGTCGATGGAAACATGATGGCATGATATAATTCACGGATAGAATGACATAATTTAAAATATGATGACTATGTAAACAGGATGAGATGGTATAACTATATTATGTCCTTAGAAAATGGGTTGGCATGCCATAATTCAGATACATGCTGTCTATGTAAACATCATGGCATGACATAATTCAAATATATGATTTATATACTAAGGAAGTGAGCAGAGGGCAATCGCATATATGATGTGTCAACTAAGGAGATGGCATTCAATATTGTGTATATGATGTAAAAACTAAGCATTGCAATACAACATATGCATTATATGAGTAATATAACCCTACCAAGTTTGAGCATACACCTTAGGGGGATAATAGGACTGGTCATCTGCCTCTGAATCCTCCTCTGAAGAGCTATCTGTAACCAGCAAGATATTTGCTTCAACAGGTAGCATTGTCTGCTCTGAAGACCTTGTTTTCACTCCAGATTTCTCCATCATCAATTCGAATGGCTGATGCACAGGAAGAGCAGTTGAATATACAAGTATTGTCGACAAAAGCAATGAGAAATACAAAAAAAGGACGTCATGATATAATTCACATATATGACGCTTGCCTAAACAGCATGGCATTGCATAATTCACATACATAATGCCTTGCAACAAGATAACATTGCATAATTCCCATATATAATGTCTTGCAACAAGATGGCATTGCATAATTCACATATATGGTAATTAGACACTAAACAGGTGGCATTCACACAAAGCATGTCTAAACTAAGCAAATGACATAGCAATGCAAGATATCATACGCACGATATGAGCAACATAACCCTGCCAAGTTAGGGCATGCACCTCGGGGAGGAAATATGACTGGCCATCTGTCTCTGAATCCTCCTCTGAGGAGCTATCGGTAACCAACAAGACATGCGCTTCGTCAGATAGCATTGTCTGCTCTGAAGACCTTGTTTCCACTCCAGATTTTTCCAATGGCTGATGCACGGGAAGAGTAATTGAATGTACTAAAATTGTTGACAAATTTAACACGTAATAAAAAAATGATGGCATGATATAATTCACATATAAGATGACTGGCTAACCAGGGTGGCATTGCAAAATTCACATATATGATGCCTGGCTAGACAAGATGGCATTGCATGATTCACATATACGATAAAGAAACTAAACAGATGGCATTGACACAAAGCATGTCTAAACTAAGCAGATGACATCTTTAATGTATAGAGTAAGCAATGCAAGGCACCATATGCATGATATTACCAACATCAGCATGCCAAGTTAGAGCGAAGACCACATGGGGTAAATAGGAGTGGTCTTCTCCTTCTAAATCCCCCTCAGAATAGTTATCTTCCTCTTGATTACGATCCAAAATGGGTGGAGGGGGGCTGCCTTTGCACCCACCATGGAACGACGTCTGCATGAAATTTTATTGCCACACAAGGCTTGTCTCTTTTGCTCTACATGATCAGTTCCATTGTGTACAATAACTGGCATGCATAGAATAAAACATAGTGAGATTATGTAAGGAGTGCATGCACAAATCCAGAGTGATGGTAGCAAACTATGGATAGACCCAAAACCACTGATAGCAGGCAGATAATAGCTTTAGTTAAAAAATACAGATAATGGCTCCTTTAATGTTTGTTTGCACCCAACATGAAACTCATAGTAGAAACCGGAGATTAACAGATAGTAGATAGATAGTACGGATTGCTACCCCAATATGTACCCCACAACCATTTAAAAACTCAAGTTTCAGCATTAGTTTGGACCTGACTCGGAGTCTAATAGGTGAAAACGACGATAATGTAGCATGTCATCATATTAAGCGACGCATACCGTAAGCAGACACGGAAGAGTGCGACCTCTCTTGCGGACCCGTGTAGTCCTCAGGGTCATCTGCTCAGTTGATGATGGTAATGTAGTTGCCGTGGCTGCCGACGGCGGGGAAGAAGATCTGAGGCGGCGAAAGACAGTCTGGATAGCGGATCCCTGCTGTGGTGAACCCTTCCATTGTTGGAGCAACTGAGCTAGGGTGGAACACAGCGCCGCAGGAGCAGGACAAACCACACAAGGTTTTCTTTGACACATATCTGTAACAGAAGTAATTGAGTAAGGGCTTGTTTGAATTTGAGGATTCTAACAATGCAGGGATAGGAAATAGACAGGAATAGGATAGTAATGCACGTGCAAAACAGAGAATTTAAAAACACAGGATTTCTGCCAATCTGGGTGTTTGATTCACAACAATTGGAAGATCACAGGATGCAAAAAAGCATGGTGAGATTAAGTCAAACCACAAGAAAATGTACGGTTATAATGCTATTATGCTACTATCTCTTAGTCTTGTGCTTGATGAATAGGAATAAGAAAAGGAGGAGATGTGGAAATTAGAATTCCTATGGTTTTTCTTTCAAGGAGACACTAAAGGAACAAATCCTACAGTTTTCCTTTGCTCCATTCCTTTGCACCAAATTCATGAAAAGTAGTACCATAGGAAACTTTCCAATTCTGATGTTTTTCATTCACTTTTCCTTTCAAGCACTGGCGATTCTAGTAGGCAGGCTTGAGCAAGGAAAATCCTACACTAAAAATGTTTTTGTGCTACTTCTATTACTTTGGACGCAGGCCACTGCCATACTAGCTCAACTCCCAGGCCCATCGACAAATGCACAGCTCAAACGCGCAGAGCTAAATAATGATGGCGTTCAAGAGAGTCCATCACGGATAGCTAAGTTGCCTGGTACCTCACTGCTTGTCATATAGTAGGATAAAATAATCGTATTTCCCGTTACTATGAGTGCTCAGTGGACAATATATATAACATGTAGAGTAAAAAGAGATGCAGCAAGTGTACAACCTCTTTGGCAAAGCCATGTCGATCTCAGCATGATTGGGTTGGACGGTGAGGATGCTCCGGCTGACTTGGCTGTCGGACGAGGGGAAGAAGATCTTAGGCGCCTGGAGATGGAGCCCGAGGTACTGCTCCACTGTGATGGAGGGTTTCGTCGTTGGAGCAGCTCCGGTGAGTTGTACGACGTCGAGGCTCAAGAAGGACAAGAGAGACAACGGACAACGTTAACCTGAGTGGAATTCTAATAGCATCTCCAATACATGACGTAAAATACATAACCACAAAGTTCTAGATGTAAAATACATCAGCCGCTCATCTCTGAACTTAACTGTCGAAACTGAACTTAACTGTCGAAACTGAATTTTGCTGTCGAAACTGAATGCACTAGCAAGGTGAGGCTACACGTCGGTCGACTGACTTTTTCATCTCTGGTCGGTCGATTTTGCAGCCGTTGGATACGAAATCAAGGGCTTGCGGTTCATCTTCAACCTCCACCCCCTGAGCCGCCAGCCACCACCGGCCAAACAGCAGCCCCCCGCCGCCCGCGGCCGGCGGTGCGCCGCCCCGCCCGCCCCGAAAACACTCCCCACCGCCGGTCTGCCGCCGCCCCGGCCATCCCTCTAGGCCCCCCGTGCCGAGCTTTTTCTCCGGCAATCCCCACGCCACCTCCCCACCACCGCTGGCGACCACCGCCCCCATCCTGAACACTAAGATAGATAGTGGGGTACCTCTCCGGCGAGCCCCCCTCCCCGTTGCGGC
>NC_041382.1:477000169-477030408 GCF_002162155.2 Triticum dicoccoides | reverse complement strand
CCAACACTCGATTCAGTCGACTGAAGTGTAGCTAAATCGGAGCACCATCGCAAGCAAGAGCAAGAGCGAGAGCAGCAGCGCGAGCAAGAGCAATAGCAAGAGCAGACCAGGCAGGGGACCGAGAGCAAGAGCAGAGCAGCAGCGCGAGTGAGAGCTAAAGCAGCAGCAGCAGCTCCTACTGATGTGGACGTCGCCGCTGAGGGAGCGACGCCATGGAGGAAGTGGTCGGCGACGCCACCGTGGATGGAGCCACGCCGTGTCAGTTCGGGACCGAGCGCCGGCAGCACCGTGAGATCGAATCAAGAAGAAAATGTGGCGATTAGTGTACAACCTCTTTGGTGGCGCCGATTAGGCCGCAGCTTCATCCGAGCAAACGGTGATGATGATGCTCTTCCGGTGGTGCGGGTGAAGACGGCGGTGTGGGAGTGGAGGTGGCGCGAAAGATGAGCGGAACATCGGGGCAGCTCCTTGGAGGTGGAGGACGGGGTGGCTGAACCGGCGGGACGATGAGATCGACGACGGATCCTCATCCGATACGGTGGATGAGGGACGGCGAGGTGTTGCTGTGGACGATGTCATCGGGGAAGAGGCTCTGGTTGGGTGCCGGACGGAGCAGGGTGTGGGGTTTCGTCGCGGGTTTTCACGGCCTCGGTGTATGAATGGGTGGGCGGATGGGATGGCAGTGGGGAACCATGGCTTAGAGACGCGCTTGTCCGAAATGTGGGGTAAGTTACAAAAGTACCCCCACAGATTTGAGGCGGTTCTTTCGGTTCAGGGGTACCACGGGCATTTCGTGTGTCGGGATTTCACAGGAGGTGGGAGTTTCCGCGCGCGTTGTAATTTCGGAATAGCAAGGCACGGGTTGAGATGGAGGGAGTTGTCGGAGCACAACGAGACAAAGATATATCTTAAATATTTCAGGCAAACAAGGCGCGGGTTGAAGAGGCGGGAGTTTCGCATCATGATAGACAGAGATGCTAGCTTGAATCTTCGGCATAACAAGGCGCGACTTGAAATTTCGGAAGAACAAGCTTAACGCGTACCCCAAAAAAGACAGTTTGCACCTCAACACGCACAACACACATACAAACACCATTTAGATTAGAGTAAGGTACACATGCATTGCACTCATGAGATTTGGCAACCAAATTATGAATAAATACCACATTATAGCATGCAAGCTTTGAGTCATATATGCATGATGTAGATGTTCGTTTAATTCTTATAGTTCATTTCATTCAAAATCATCTAGTTTTTATAAGAAAGCTAATCTATTTTAAGATTCATGGAATTGTGCGTCGTAAGACATAAAGTAAAAACAAATAATGGCAAATCATGTAGAAAAACATTTGGGCAATTCTGATACAGAAGATTATAGAACAAATTAGAAGTGCTTGTGTTTTGATGTTTGTGCATTATGCTTAAGTTCAACCATGGAGTCTTCTAGATTATACATGTGGTGAAATCTGGTGGAATCTAGATGATATCCAACGGCCAGTAGTGCTCAAATTTGCCATCTTTGGACCATTGGATTCGCCTCATCCAACGACTATCTTTCAAAGTTAAAGTTACCCGCACACAATATAAAAATATATAAAATATAATATATATATAGGGGTATAGATATAGATATGTGATGCGAAAGCTGCCCATCATCTCCAATTAGAATAGTGTGTCCATGCACGGATGCGACGTGGCCAAATGATGTCTGTCATCTGTATCTCAAATTCAAATCAGTCTGACCTTGTTCAATGTGTATACATTACAACATGCTCGTTTCCAAACCACACCGTGCAGATCTCTGTTATATTCATGCATGCATGGGTTTCAAACATCAGGATCTCTTATTCAAATATTTGAATTCAACTTTACATTGATTATGACCTCACCTATTCTTTTACACCCACACAGTAGTCTACTCTTTATAATTGTACCACTAACTTTCTCTCGTGCATGCATGCACACACACTACCAGTCGGCATTATCCATCGCATGCATGCAATCTTTTTCTTCAGGTCGGTCTCCCATGAAGGCACACACCCACACACATCCCCCTCTCCATCATATCGAGCATTCTTTTTCTCTCACGCGTGCATGCGCAACGATCGATGTTCCTCTATGTATGTGTGTATATAGCTAGGTGTTTCATAGTTTTCCACACAAACCGATCAATCGATATATCAGTGAGGTCTCACCCTCTTTCCCACGTCCACATCGATCAATTTATACCTCTCTATATAGGATTAACATATATAGCTAATACACCCACATTAATTATATATCCAATGGCCCCCTCTCATCATCCATGCCTTCGGCTTCATCTCTCAGACACGTGCACAATGGCGAAGACAGGGGGCAGTAAGGGCCCTGCCCCCTCCCCCCTAACATCACTATATATCGAGGCTAATATGAATGTGATCATTAGACAATTGCTGATAAAATGCTTTAAGTTCATGAATTGACCCTCCTCGTAAAGGATTAGCAATGATTGGCCCCCTAGCTCATTTATTTTTTATGGCTCCGCCACTGCACGCAACAGCACACGTGTTTGCCCCCTCTCTCTAAATATCAATCTCGCACTTGTGCATTCCTTCATAGTCTCCCTCCACTCGGCCCCTCACACCATCTTCTAGCCCCCCACCGGATTTTGCCACATGTACAATCTAGCAGACTCCATGGTTTGAACTTAAGCATAATGCACAAACCTCAAAACAACAGTGGTTCTCTTTTGTTCTAGAATCTTCCGTATCATAACTGCCCAAACTTTTTTTCTAGTTGAATTGCCATTATTTGTTTTTAATTTATGCTTTACAACGCACAATTCCATGAATCATAAAATAGATTAAGGGCTTCTTCGATTCAAAGGATTCTCAACAGAATTTTGGAGGATTCTAATCATTAGGAATTTTTCCTATCTTGGTTGTTTGATTCGTAGGATTGTAAACCATAGGAATTTTTCCATAGGATTCATTTGCACTAGATTTCATAGGAAACATCCCATACACTCAAACCTCTTTGAAAGAATTCTGCATTTTTCTATGCACGATCAAACACTCCACTATAATACCATGTTTTTCCTATTCCCGCGTTCTTAGCTTTTTTATAAAAACTAATTGATTTTGAATGAGATGAACTATAAGAATTAAACGAAGGGCTACATCAGGCATATATGACTCAGAACTTACATGCTATAGTGTGGTATTTATTCATAATTTGGTTGCAAAATCTGATGCGTGCAATGCACGTGTACCTTACTAGTACTTCGAGTATGTGCAAAACACGTAAATTAGAATACCAATGGCACGCTACACAGTGTCTCTCTTACAGTTCATGAAGCCACGTGGCACATGTGGAGGCGTTGTCATGACCTCCTTGCGTGGATTGATCACAGCGACGTGCTGCTGGTTCTAGAAGAATGTACTCGTCCTCCCTGAGCCATACTGGAGGTACATGCACGAAGCGAAGATGTGCACGCATGCCATGCACGCACTCATTCCCTCGCACGCACATGCGGGTACACGGGCGAACACAATTTTGTACCAATATCCACCCCATGTGATAATTTGACGCGTGTAAAGTCGTTCACTTCATTGATGGTCAATTAATACAGTGCATGCAAATTGAGTGGACGTGAGGGAAGAAGAAAGACATTATTACTCCATTGCACGCACGCGAGTAGTTAAATCGTGGGTTGCTAGTAGTACTTCCATTGGTCTCCTTCGTATTTTGTGCCAATTTTTGACAGTAACATAATATTTACGCATTTGAGCAGTGTAGTACTTGAAATTTATGTTCCTCTAAACTCATCGGGAGTCATTTCGGGCCTCGAAACCAAAACCATCAATTAATCTTTACCTTGTTCCCATCACATTCGAAAGCCTGCTCACACCTACTAGTACGTAAACCTGAACGTGTTCCCACTATGCAGGTATTAGTACTGGTGCTAGTACTTAGGTTATAAAAAAGGGGAACTACCTAACCAAAAATTACTCTACCTTTCCTCCTCATAAGTGCTTCTTCTTCGTCCGTCGTTGCCATGGCTGGTGAGCAGAGCTCTAGGTCGAGTACTACTCATTAAAAGGGAGCGGCAACCAAGGCTGCAGAAAAAAAAGAGGGCTCGCCGCCACGCAGAGACCTCGAAAGATCTCTCACGGGCAGGCGATGGCTCCCAGGAGCGCCCTAGCCGCGGAGGCGAACATGCCGAGCCAGCGGAGCTGGAGTCATTATCCCTGGACGGCATGCCCGATCAGCTCAATAAGTAGAAGGAGTTCATCCAAGGCTTGATGGAGTTGCTGAAGGAGAGCCTCGACGACATGCCCGCTGAGCTCAATCAGCAGGGGCAGTTGACCGCCGGCTTGGTGATGCTGCTGAAGAAGAGCATTGCCTCGGAGAAGAAGGCGACCGGCGAAATCCTGCGACTTCAGGAGGATAAGGCGAAGCTCTGCCACGAGACCGACCTATTGAAGGAGAAGAACACAGGCTGGAAGAAGCTGCATGAGAATAGTAGTTCCTCGATGAAGATGCTGCAGGCCCTCGTCATGGAATAGAAGGAGGAGTTGGCGAAGCTCCGCATCGAGCACCCGGCTGCTGTCAAGGTATGTAATGCGGCCATGGAACAGATGATGAAGGCTCGCGTCGAGAAATCCCGTGTCATGGACAGAATGAAGAAGATGGAGGAGGAGACGCGCAAGGAGATGGAGGTCGTGGAGGCGATGAAGAAGCAGTTAGGACTCCGCGGCGAATTAGATCATTTGGGGTGATAATCTTCCTTCTTCTTTTGCTCCTGTGTTTCATCTTTTGCTTCGGGTGTTTCGCCACATGTGTCACGTTCTCTGCGAGGCATGAATAGAACAATGTTTTTTTCGGGAATGAATAGAACAATGCTAACAATGAGATGACTAGCAAATTAGATCATTTTTTATCGCCATATGGCACTGGGCTGCCGTGTTTCATGCTCCTCTGTTGCAGTACTACTCCAATGGAAAACTTGAGTATACCGCACGGTTCTTTGCTCCGCCTCGATCAGGTCATCGGCGCATTTATACGAGCAGTCAAATCACAAGGCCCCACCTTCCAGCAGTAATGAGCCGTCAAATCACAAAGGGCCTCGCCCCTCGTGAAACCGACCAAGCTAGACTGCCATGCCCTCTAGCCTTTTAAAAAATGTATACTTTTGTACAACAGTAGTATCGATGGATTGCGCCAAGGAGCAAAACTTCAAATTTAAAAAAAGGTGGTGCATATAGAGAGCGCCATAATGGTGTCCAGCACAACCCACCCCTCAAATAAAACTAAGAGGGTGCTTGGATACGTTTTAGTCCCATGACTAAAATCAGTGGGACTAAAACATGCTAGCCTCACCCATGCTTGGATCCAAATACTAAAAGGCTAAAATCAAGTTAATGAGCATTTATTATCCTTGAAACCCTCCAATCCAGAACTCGCCTGTGTTAAAGGAGAGGAGTTAAAGGAGTAAACAGAGGACTAATCCACATTTTAGTAGGGGTACCCCTGACTAAAAAAATTAGTCTCAAGACTAGTTTTAGCCCCTCTTTAGTCAGGGGTGCTTGGAACTTTAGCCTTTTAAAGAGACTATTTTTAGTAAGACTGAAATAAGTCCCTTGGATCCAAGCACCCTCTAAGCATCCTGGAATTCTTTGACAAAACTAAGCACCCTGAAATTCTTTGACAACTAAACTGCTGGCTATATGATGTTGGCCATATATATTGTACATATATAATGTGAAGAAACGAGTGGTAGTACTATACCAACTAAAATATGAAATGTAAGAAATACTAGTATGTACATACTGAAGAGTTAAAGTAACAAGAAGAAACATAACATAGTTCTGCTGGGGGCTCAGCACAACACACCCCTCAAATTAATTAAGCACACCTAAAATTAAACTTTGCAACTATTTCGGTAGACACTGCATTAGAACCACCATGAGCAACGACACTGCCACCTTACTCGGAGTCCTCGTCCACGTCCTCGACTTCGTCCTTGTCCCTCTTCCTCTTGGCCGATACTTCTTTGCTTGAACCGCACACTTGGCTATTGTTCTTCATCCAACCCTTGTAGATATTGAAGCAAAGGTAGCCATCCATTGCAGCATAGTGGATGTGGTCTATATCTAGTACATTCCGCTGCCATGCATGACGATGAAACGTGTATGGAGGTTTCTCCAGTTTACCGTACGAAGGATGAACCATGGCTCCTGCCAGGGTCAGCATTGAAGGCTGACGAGAGGACACCAGCCGATTCTTCCGGAGGTCGAAGGGGTTGCCTACAACGAGACCTATCCGACGTAGGACATCCATGTCATTCTTAAAGTCTACAGTAACGAATTTCACTGTTTTGTCCTTGAGGAAGTTCTTAAAATCCTGGCACTCAACGTCAGCATGGCATATGTGGTAGACCAAGAAAACGTTATGTACGCAAACCTGGATCACGGCGGGTTCTTCCTCTCTTCGTCCTTTTGATCCTTCTCTAGTCTGAGGACTGTGGTGTAGTCAACATCTAGCCCAGCGACCCACTCATCATCTGAGTTTTCGAACATGCGTCTGAAGCAAGAAAGGCATCCTTTCACCGTCGTGGAAGAACGGGTGTAGATGACGTCGAACTCATCGCCGATGATGGTTCTAACCATGTACTCACTACCGATCGTGGAGATTTGGGACGCCATGGATTTGGCAGGAGGGTTAGGATTAGTGGAACTGCCGTAATGTGAATGGACGTGACAACTAGGAGCGAACCGCCGTAGTATTGAAGGACGTGCGGGGACGAGTAGGAGCGAATTGCCAGCGTGTGAACGGCAGGGTAGTGGCTTTCCATTCTCCCATGATACGGGCTTCCCAGAGCCATTGGATCTGAGATCGAATGGTTGCATGGCGTGATTCTAGACCTATGGGTGAATATCCTATCCTGGAGGGTTATTCTGCAAATTTTCAGCAACTTAGCATGCGACCGTTTGATCTTAGATCCAAGGGCTGCCAGCAGCCCATATCATGGTCGCGCCTACCACGACCGCCGCGTCGCTCGCGCGGTCGAACCCTTGGAGATTTAACATGGTGCGTTAGGCTATCTGATGTTGGCATGTCATACATAGTCATCACTTAGTCACTCATACTACAACAAGGTTGGCTATAAGTGTATTTTTTTACTCCTCTCCATCTCTTTCTTCGTAATGGAGGTGGTCAGGATGTAACACCCCGGATGTAACCTACCTTATTTGTATTCCAACTCTTGCCTTTTCCGGCACTAAGTTATGTTATTTCCTCATTGTTGGGTTTTTGTCTCCGTGTATTTTGTCTTTGTCGTGCATCTCATATCATGTCATCATGTGCATTGCATTTGCATACGTGTTCGTCTCATGCATCCGAGCATTTTCCCCGTTGTTCGTTTTGCATTCCGGCGCTCCTATGTCCTCCGGTGTCCCTTTCTACCTCTTTTCGTGTGCGGGCATTAAACGTTTTTGGATTGGACCAAGACTTGTCATGCGGTCTTTGTTTACTACCGGTAGACCGCCTGTCAAGTTTCGTGCCATTTGGACTTCGTTTGATACTCCAACGGTTAACCGAGGGACTGAAAAGACCTCATGTGTGTTGCATCCCAACACCCCTCCAAAGTGGCCCAAAACCCACCTAAACCTCCTCCATCACCTGGGCCGTTCGATCATGATCGCGTGGCTGCAAACGGCACCTCATTTGGAGCTTCCTAGCTCCCTCTACCTCTATAAATAGACCCCCCTTTCCAAATTTCGGATCTCTCCCCCGAAACCCTAGAAAAAACACTCGCGCCGGCGCCGGATGTGTCCATTCCACCCCGCAGCCACTGTGGGCTCGACACCTGTCCCGGGCAGGTACCACTTCGCCGCGCCGCCACTCGAGGCCCGCGAAGCCCACTCCAGGCCCCCGCGAGCCCGTTCCTTCGCCCGCGCCCGCCGCCTACCTCCTCCTGTCGCGCGCCGCCATCTCCTTCAACGTCGGCCACCTCCGCCGCCCGCAAGCTCGCCGCCGACCGGCGACCCCGCCGCGTGCTTAGCTCCTCCACCGTGGCCCCTCGCCACCCCTCGCCATCCCTGACTCCGGCCAAGTTCCCGGCGACCTCCTCCGGCCTCCCTCGTCAACTCTGGCGTCCCCCCAACGAGCAACTCCGGCCGGATCGAGCAACTCCGGCGAACTGCTACAGTGAACTCCGACGATATCCAGATCTAGATTGGATCGGTTGACTTCTTCGTCCGAAACCCTAGTTTTTAATGCATTCTTTGCCATGCCATAACTTCATCACCGTTGCTCCGATTCGCGTGTGTAGCATATCGATATGTTCGTCTCGACGAGTACTCCATTTCATATCATTGCATCATTTTCATTTGAGATCATCTTGATGCCCGAAATGATGTTGGAAGAGGTCTATGTGATGTTAGTTTCAGATTCATATCAGCAAATGCACTTTTGTCATTTTTTCCATGATTAATGTGTGCATGCTATGGTCTTGAGCTCTACATGTGTTTTGAAGTATGCCATGCCATCTTTATAAGGGTGTATGCCATGTATTTTTGTGATCTCTGTGGTGACTAGCACAAGCATGCAAAGTGGCTTACTTATTGTTGCTGATTTCAGGGACTTAGAAATATTCTAAGTCTCTGCCCTGTCATTATTTTTATGTCATGTGTTCATGTTGATACCTAGTGATCCGTGCCTCGTTTGAGCATGATCAGTAAGGATGTTTTGTAGGTATTGTAGTGCTCTATCCATCCATGTCTTTTTTGCATTTATGGAGCACCCTAGCTTGAGTCAATCGAGCTCTACTTTTGCTATGAAATGTTCCTGGCAGATTGTTAACATGTTTAGCAATTTTTCTGAGCTTGTTGTAGTTGATCCGTGCATGCTATGATGTTGTTCTTGCCATTCTAGCTTCTATGCCATCTCTACTTGCTGGGTGTATGCTTAGTTTGTCAAGAAATGCCTTGTGGTGAGTGCATCGAGCTCGTAAACATGCCTACATGATATATGCTTAGTCTGAATTTGTTAACGATAATTGCTATGTTCACGTGGTTGCAATTGTATTTTCTAATCCCTTTTGGCTTATGGTCAGTAAGGGACTTTTGTTGTATGCTTTGAGTAGCTTCATGCCATGCCTTGATTTGCCATGATATGTTCCTGTAGCATGTTGTTACACTTCTCTAAAGATTGCTTCCTGATGTTAAATTCCTGACATGTTGATAATTTCTCTAAGTCTGTAACCTGTTATCTTTTGCACTTTTGCCATGCTTGTTTGAACCTGCTATTGATTGAATTAGTTGTAGCTTAGTGTTCATATTTTGTCAAGCATCTTGAGTGGATCCCTGTGGTGTATTTTTTGCTATATTTGAGTGCAGTAGCGTATTTATCTTGATGCATTTAGATGGCTTCGTGTTGTTTATCGCAGACTGGTGCCATATTTGTTTTGCTTGTCTTTTCCAAACCGTGCATCCAATTCCGGTGGTCTTTATATCGATTTCAACCGAAATCAACTCACCTTTCCGGTGGCACTCTTGGTTTTCCAAGTTGAGGCCAGGTTCAATCATTCCTTTCCAAATCATGCATATGCATCACATATCGCATCCCGCATATCATACCATGTTTGCATCATGTTGTTTGTGCATTGCACGTGGTTGATTGTTCTCCCTTTGCTTGTGTTTCTTGCTTTGGGTAGAGCCGGGAGACGAGTACGTGATCGAGGAGCCCGTTGAGTACGCTTACGAGGATCAAGTCAACTCGGAGAACTTTGCAAGCAAGATGACCATACCCTCGAAATCACTTCTATCTTCGCTTGCTAGATGCTCGCTCTTTTGCTATGCCTACGCTACGATACCTACCACTTGCTTATCATGCGTCCCATATTGCCATGTCAATCCTCTAACCCACCTTGTCCTAGCAAACTGTTGTTTGGCTATGTTACCGCTTGGCTCAGCCCCTCTTATAGCGTTGCTAGTTGCAGGTGAAGATTGGAGTTTGTTCCTTGTTGGAACTTGTTTATTGTTGGGATATCATTATATTATCTTGTCTATCTTAATGCACCTATATACTTGGTAAAGGGTGGAAGGCTCGGCCTTATGCCTGGTGTTTTGTTCCACTCTTGCCGCCCTATTTTCTGTCATACCGGTGTTATGTTCCTTGATTTTGCGTTCCTTACACGATTGGGTTATAATGGGAACCCCTTGACAGTTTGCCTTGAATAAAACTCCTCCAGCATGGCCCAACCTTGGTTTTACCATTCGCCACCTAGCCTCTTTTTCCCTTGGGTTCCGCGGACTCAAGGGTCATCTTTATTTAAACCCCCGGGCTAGTGCTCCTCTGAGTGTTGGTCCACCTTGTCAGCCGCCGGTGGCCACCAGGGGCAACTCTGGGCTGGCCTACCGGAAGTTTGGACAATCCGGTGTGCCCTGAGAACGAGATATGTGCAGCTCCTATCGGGATTTGTCGGCACATTAGGGTGGCTTTGCTGGTTTAGTTTTACCATTGTCAAGATGTCTTGTAACCGGGATGCCGAGTCTGATCGGATTGTCTTGGGAGAAGGAATATCCTTCGTTGACCGTGAGAGCTTGTGATGGGCTAAGTTGGGACACCCCTGCAGGGTTATGATCTTTCGAAAGACGTGCCCGAAGTTATGGGAAGATGGGAATTTGTTAATGTACGGTTGTAGAAAACCTAAAACTTAACTTAATTAAAATGCATCAACTGCGTATGTAACTGTGATGGTCTCTTCTCGGCGGGGTCCGGGAAGTGAACACGGTGTTGGAGTTATGTTTGACGTAGGTTGTTCTAGGATCACTTCTTGATCATAGTTGTTCGACCATGCCTTTGCCTTCTCTTCTCGCTCTCATTTGCGTATGTTAGCCACCAAATATGCCAGTCACTTGCTGCAGCTCCACCTCATACTTTTACCCTTCCTATAAGCTTAAATAGTCTTGATCATGAGGGTGTGAGATTGCTGAGTCCCCGTGACTCACAGATTCCTTCCAAAACCAGATGCAGGGACCGATGATGCCATTCCAAGAGATTCAACTGAGCTCAAGTGGGAGTTCGATGAGGACTCCGGATGATACTACGTGTCTTTCCCAGATGATCAGTAGTGGTGCCCAGTTGGGGCGATCGGGGACTATGTTGCATTTGGGGTTTATCTTCATTTTGGTTCCGTAGTTGGACCTTGAGTGTATTTTGATGAATGTAATGTTATTTATGATATTTGTGTGACGTGTCGAGTGTAAGCCAACTATGTATCCTTTTCCCTTATTATTACATGGGTTGTTCTGAAGATTACCTCACTTGCGACATTGCTTTCAATGCGGTTATGCCTATAAGTCGTGCTTCGACACATGGGAGATATAGCCGCATCGAGGGCGTTACAAGTTGGTAATCAGAGCCTTCCCCGACCTGAGGAGCCCCCTGCTTGATCGAATCGCTGGCGTTGTTTAGTCTAGAAAAAACGTTTTGAGTCATTTAGGTTTATATATACCGGAGAGTAGGAATTCTTTTTACTCCTTAGTCCCTTCGTCGCTCTGGTGAGGCATCTTGACGTAGAGTTTTGACTCTTCTCTTCTCAAATTTCACTAAAAAAATTAGGATCACACGGGTATCTTGGAATCGTTCCGATGGTTTTGTAACAAGAACATTGTTCTTGGTGCCTCCTGACATTTAGGGGTTGTGGAAGTGTCCCGGGGAGTTGAGCTCCGAGGTGTTGTCGTCACAATTTTATCGTTGCAATTCTGGAATACCTAAGTTTCACCGACATTGAAAATCTCTTTTATGCAGTTGTTGGTGAGATAACCTCGATGCCACCCAGTACTGGGGCGGGAGTTCGGGAGTATTGCCATAACTCGTATAACGGATGCTTTTCGAAGGTTGAGGTAGATGATTTCCGAAGGTTTCTTGGTTATGTGTTGAAGGATGGATACAGCTAGATGTAGGATTTGCTAGCTTTGGGTGAGATATTATGCTTCCCCTGTATCCCCAACACCTGATTACATAACCGGTAAGGTTCGGGAGTTTCATAGGTGGGAATTCATATAGCTCTAGTAATTCTTCCGCAGATATTTGGTTTGTGATTGGGTAATCCTCACCAAGTATTTGTTCTTGCCCGTACCTTGTTGTTTTATTCTTCTACCTCTATCTAAGTGGCTTCTCAATTTATGGAAGTGTGACCATTTCAATTGGAATGCATTAGTTCATTTTGCTCGGATGTGAAGACTATATGTTGCAATTTCGATCCATTTGATTCAGCTTGAATATATGTCTGTCAAGATGCTAACGGGTGTCACCCTCTCCAGGATGGCTCCTCCAACACGTACGACTCTGAATCCTGATCCGCCACCACCACCTCCACCTCCGGAGGCATGGCAAGCTGTGATGGCCACTACCAATGCAAACACGCATATGCTTTTGCAAATCTTGCAAGAGCGCAACCAAGGGAATCATGGCCATGGCAACAATCAGAATTAGTTTGCTACACTGAACCAGTTCCTCGCAAACCAGCCAAAGACCTTCAGCAATTGTGTCGAGGCAACAGACGCTGATGATTGGCTCGTGGATATCAGCAAGCATTTTGAGTGCAACAACGTCAGGCCTGAGGACTTTTTCAAGTTTGCTTCGTTCCAACTCAAATACCAAGCTGCAGAATGGTTTCAACAGTACAAAGATTCCAGAGGAGGTCGTGTGATTACCTGGGATGAATTCCGTCAAGACTTCAAACTCACCACATTCCTCAGAGTGTTGTTGGGAGCAAGCGTGAGGAATTCCGCAACCTGAAGCAAGGCAGCTTGTCTGTTTACCAGTATAACATCATGTTCCAGAAGCTCGCTCGTTTCGCCAAGCAGGACGTCCCCGATGAGAAGAGCATGATTTATCAGTTCAGAGGTGGCCTCAGAGAAGATCTTCAACTAGCTCTCGTGCTCTTTGAGCCGAAGAAGTACGATGAGTTTTACAACATGGCACTGAAACAAGAGACTGCTCAGCTGAAGTGCGATGCTTCCAAGAAGCGAGTCAGAGATGCGACTCCTTCTTCTTCAACTCAAGTGGCTACTAAGCAACAAAAGTATTGGCTGCCTCCTCCTCCGTTTCGTCAGCCTTATCAATAGTAGAGCAAAGGTGGCAGTGGATCTTCCCACCCATCCAACCCAGGCTTTCCGAACAAGACTTCGTCTCATGCTCCAAGATCAAGTGCTTCGTATCACCGTCCGCTCTCAGAGGTCACGTGCAACAAGTGTTAGCAGAAGGGTCACTATGCCAACAAATGCTTCAATCAGAGGCGTCTTACTCCTACTCCTCCTGTGAGATCTGCTAGTACCGCAGTGGTCAAGCATAACCCCAAGTATGCCAAGGTCAACATGATGAATGCAGCTCAGGCATAGGACTCATCAGATGTCATCATGGGTAACCTTCCTGTTAACGATGTTCCTGCAAAAGTTCTTTTTGACACTGGTGCATCGCACTGTTTCATCTCAAGACCATTTGCATCTAAGCATGAGTTGCCTTTCCAAGATTTGCATAGACTGTTAGCAGTTGTCTCTCCGGGCAAGTGCTTGCACGCAAGCTACGTGGTTCCAGATGTTTCTGTCACGTTGGGCGACTATAAGTTTTTGTCTTCTCCAATGGTCCTTGGTAACTTGCATATCGATCTTATTCTTAGAATGGATTGGCTTTCTAAGCACAAGGCTCACCTTGATTGTGCTGCCAGACAAATTCAATTGAGACATTCGTCTGAGGATGTTATCGTCTTTGCTGCTCGTGATGATGCCATCTCACAGATTCGGTCATTTGCGAATATCAAGACGTCTTTCTAGAAGATCTTCCAGGAATGCCTCTGCACCGGCCAGTTGAATTCGTCATCAATCTTGAGCCTGGCACGGAACCTGTTTGCAAACGTCCTTACAAGCTTGGACCTGAAGAGTTGAAGGAGCTGAAGAAGCAACTTGATATTCAAGAGTGAATGGGTCTCATCTGACCAAGTTCTTCTCCATGGGGTTGTGGTGTTCTTTTCATCAAGAAGGATGTAACGGACCAACTTTGTGTCGACTACCGTCCATTGAACAAGAAGACTATAAAGAACAAGTACCCATTTCCCAACATCAATGAGCTGTTTGAACAACTCAAAGGTGCTCAAGTATTCTCCAAGTTTGATCTCTGTATGGGCTATCATCAGATTCGCATTCGTGAAGAAGATATTCCTAAGACAACATTCAGAACAAGCTATCATTCATATGAATACACAGTCATGTATTTCGGCCTTGTCAATGCTCCTCCAACATTCTCTCGCATGATGAACTTCATCTTCAACGCCTACACAAATGACTTCGTCTTGGTCTACCTCGATGACAATTTGGTCTTTTCTAAGAACAAGGAGGATCATGCCAAGCACTTGCGTTTGGTGCTGGATAAACTCAGAGAACATCAGTTCTATGCGAAGTTTTCAAAGTGCGAGTTTTGGCTCGATGAGGTTCTCTACCTTGGGCATATTATCTCTGCCAAGGGCATAGCTGTAAATCCTGAGAAGGTGTTTGCAATTGTGAATTGGGAACCACCTCGGAATGTGAAGCAACTCCGCAGCTTCCTTGGTCTCGCAAGCTATTGTCGAAGGTTCGTTGAGAACTTCTCAAAGATCGCGGATCCTCTTTCCAACCTTCTCCAGAAGCATGTGAAGAACGTCTAGTCTCCTGAATGTGACATCGCTTTCAACACCCTGAAAGATAAGTTAGTCACTGCTCCAGTTCTGAATACTCCTGATGAATCCAAACCGTTCGAGGTCTTCTGTGATGCTTCCCTTCAAGGTCTTGGTGCAGTGTTGATGCAAGAGAAGAAAGTTGTGGCCTATACCTCTCGCCAGTTGAAGCCCAACGAAAAGAACTACCCCACTCATTACCTCGAGTTGGTGGCAGTTGTCCATGCTCTTTTAACTTGGAGACATCTCTTATTGGGAAGAAAAGTGGACATCTTCACTGATCATAAGAGTCTCAAGTACATCTTCACTCAGCCAAACCTCAACCTCAGGCAGACTCATTGGGTCAAGATGATTCAAGAGTATAATCCGAGTATTGAATATACTCCAGGCAAGGCCAATGTAGTTGTTGACGCATTGAGCAGGAAGGCTTACTGCAACAGTCTAATTCTCAAGCCTTACCAACCCGAGCTTTGTGAAGCTTTCCGCAAACTCAATCTTCAAGTTGTTCCTTAAGGATTCCTTGCCAACCTCCAAGTCTCTCCTACTCTGGAAGATCAGATTCGCGAGGCTCAACGTCTTCATGCTATGGTGAAGAAGGTGAAGATTGGGATTGCCAAGAGTCAACCCAAGTACAAGTGCTATCGTCTTGATGACAAGGATACTCTATTCTTCGAGGATCGCATTGTTGTGCCTAAAGGTGACCTTCGTAAAGTCATTATGAATGAGGCTCACAATTCACTCCTCTCTATCCACCCTGGAAGTACAAAGATGTACCATGACCTCAAGCAGTCGTATTGGTGGACTCGAATGAAGCGTGAGATTGCTCAGTTCGTGAACGAATTTGATGTCTGCAGAAGAGTGAAAGCAGAACACCAACGACCAGCTGGTCTCCTCCAACCTCTTGCCATTCCAGAATGGAAGTTTGACCATATTGAGATGGACTTCGTGACTGGATTTCCCAAGTCCAAGCGTGGCAATGATGCTATCTTTGTTGTCATCGACAAAATCACTAAAGTGGCTCATTTTCTTCCTATCAAAGAATCTATCACAGCAGCTCAGTTGGCAGAGCTATATACCTCTAGGATTGTATCTATGCATGACATTCCGCAGTTGATATCTTCAGATAGTGGCAGCATCTTTACCTCTAAGTTCTGGGATTCTTTTCAGAAGGCCATGGGCACCAACATTCGCTTCAGCACAACTTTTCATCCTCAAACTAGTGCCCAAGTCGAGCGAGTAAATCAGATTCTTGAAGATATGCTCAGGGCTTGCGTCATCTCTTTCGGTATGAAGTGGGAAGATTGTCTTCCATATGCCGAGTTCTCCTACAACAACAGCTTCCAAGCGAGTTCGGGCAAGGCCTCGTTCGAGATTCTCTATGGCAGGAAGTGCCGTACTCCTCTTAACTGGTCAGAGACTCGTGAACATCAACTTCTCGGAAATGACTTGATCACAGAGGCAGAAGAAATGTGCAAAGTCATTCGTGATAATCTCAAAGCCGTGCAATCGCGCCAGAAGAGTTACTATGATAGCAAGCATCGTGACTTGGCTTTTGAGATCGGAGACCATGTCTACCTCCGCGTCTCTCCAATGAAAGGTACTCGTCGCTTCGGTATCAAAGGGAAGCTTGCCCCTAGATACGTGGGTCCTTTCAAGATCATCAGCAAAAGAGGCAATCTCGCCTATCAACTTGAGCTTTCGTTCAACTTTGCAAATGTGCATGATGTGTTTCATGTCTCTCAACTCCGCAAGTGTTTCAAGGCTCCTGACCGTACCATCAACTTCGAAGACATCGATCTCCAAGAAGACATGTCTTATCATGAACACCCAGTTGCTATTCTTGAAGAAACTGAGCGCAAGACTCGCAACAAGTCTATCAAATTCCTTAAAGTCAAGTGGTCACATCATTCTGACCATGAAGCTACCTGGGAACGCGAGGATCACCTCCGTTCTGAGTACCCGGAGTTTTTCCAGTCATAGATCTCGGGACGTGATCCTTTCATAGTGGTGGAGTGTTGTAACACCCCGGATGTAACCTACCTTATTTGTATTCCAACTCTTGCCTTTTCCGACACTCAGTTATGTTATTTCCTCGTTGTCGGGTTTTTGTCTCCGTGTGTTTTGTCTTTGTCATGCATATCATATCATGTCATCATGTGCATTGCATTTGCATATGTGTTCGTCTCATGCATCCGAGCATTTTCCCTGTTGTTCGTTTTGCATTCCGTCGCTCCTATGTCCTTCGGTGTCCCTTTCTACCTCTTTTCGTGTGCGGGTGTTAAACGTTTTCGGATTGGACCGAGACATGTCATGAGGCCTTGGTTTACTACCGGTAGACCGCCTGTCAAGTTTCGTGCCATTTGGACTTCGTTTGATACTCCAACGGTTAACCGAGGGACCGAAAAGGCCTTGCGTGTGTTGCAGCACAACACCCCTCCAAAGTGGCCCAAAACCCACCTAAACCTCCTCCATCACCTAGGCCGTTCGATCACGATCGCGTGGCCACAAACCGCACCTCATTTGGAGCTTCCTAGCTCCCTCTACCTCTATAAATAGACCCCCTTTCCAAATTTTGGATCTCTCCCCCGAAACCCTAGAAAAAACCCTCGCGCCACCACCGGACAACGTCCGCCGGTGCCAGACATATCCATTCCACCCCGCAGCCACTGTGGGCTCGACACGTGTCCCGGGCGGGTACCACTTCGCCGCGCCGCCGCCCCAGGCCCGCGACGCCCACTCTGGGCCTCCGCGAGCCCGTTCCATCGCCTGCACCCGCCGCCTACCTCCTCCTGCCGCACGCCGCCATCTCCTTCAATGCTGGCCGCCTCTGCCGCCCGCAAGCTTGCTGCCGACCGCTGACCCCGTCGCGCACCGAGCTCCTCCACCGCGGCCCCCTCCTCGCCCCTCACCGTCCTCGACTCCGGCCAAGTTCCCGGCGATCTCTCTGACCTCCTCCGGCCTCCCTCGTCAACTCCAGCGTCCCCCCGACAAGCAACTCCGGCGAACTGCTACAGTGAACTCCGGCGAGATCCAGATCTAGATCGGATCGGTTGACTTTTTCGCCCGAAACCCTCATTTTTTATGCATTCTTTGCCATATCATAACTTCATCACCGCTACTCCGATTCGCGTGTATAGCATATCGATATGTTCGTCTCGACGAGTACTCCATTTAATCTCATTGCATCATTTTCAATTGAGCTCATCTTGATGCCCGAAATGCTGTTGGAAGAGGGCTATGTGATGTTAGTTCCAGATTCATATCAGCAAATGCACTTTTTTCATTTTTGCCATGATTAATGTGTGCATGCTATGGTCTTGAGCTCTACATGTGTTTTGAAGTATGCCATGCCATATTTACAGGGGTGTATGCCATGTATTTTTGTGATCTCTGTGGTGACTAGCCCAAGCATGCAAAGTAGCTTACTTATTGTTGCTGATTTCAGGGACTTAGAAATATTCTGTCTCTGCCCTGTCATTATTTTTATGCCATGTGTTCATGTTGATACCTAGTGATCCATGCCTCGTTTGAGCATGATCAGTAAGGATGTTTTGTGGGTGTTGTGGTGCTCTATCCATCCATGTCTTTGTTTGCATTTATGGAGCACCCTACCTTGAGTCAATCGAGCTCTACTTTTGCTATAAAATGTTCCTGGCAGATTGTTAACATGTTTAGCAATTTTGCCGAGCTTGTTCTAGTTGATCAGTAAGGATGTTTTGTAGGTATTGTGGTGCTCTATGCATCCATGTCTTTTTTTGCATTTATGGAGCAACCTAGCTTGAGCCAATCGAGCTCTACTTTTGCTATGAAATGTTCCTGGCAGGTTGTTAACATGTTTAGCAATTTTGCTGAGCTTGTTGTAGTTGATCCGTGCATGCTATGATGTTGTTCTTTCCATGTCTAGCTTCTATGCCATGTCTACTTGTTGGGTGTATGCTTAGTTTGTCATGAAATGCCTTGTGGTGAGTGCATCGAGCTCGTAAACATGCCTACATGATATCTGTTCACGTGGTTGCAATTGTATTTTCTGATCCCTTTTGGCTTATGGTCAGCAAGGGACTTTTCTTGTATGCTTTGAGTAGCTTCATGCCATGTCTTGCTTTGCCATGATATGTTCCTGTAGCATGTTGTTACCCTACTCTAAAGATTGCTTCCTGATGTTAAATTCCTGACATGTTGATAATTTCTCTAAGTCTGTAACCTGATATCTTTTGTACTTTTGCCATGCTTGTTTGAACCTACTATTGATTGAATTAGACATAGCTCAGTGTTCATCTTTTCTCTAGCATCTTGAGTGAATCCCTACCATGTATTTTGTTGCTATGTTTGAGTGCAGTAGCTTATTTATCTTGATGCATTTAGATGGCTTCGTGCTGTTTATCGCAGACCGGTGCCATATTTGTTTTGCTTGTCTTTTCCAAACCGTGCATCCGATTCCGGTGATCTTTATATCGATTTTAACCGAAATCAACTCACCTTTCCAGTGGCACTCTTGGTTTTTCCATGTTGAGGCCAGGTTCAATCATTCCTTTCCAAATCATGCATATGCATCACATATCGCATCCCGCATATCATACCATGTTTGCATCATGTTGTTTGTGCATTGCACATGGTTGATTGTTCTCCCTTTGCTTGTGTTTCTTGCTTTGGGTAGAGCCGGGAGACGAGTACATGGTCGAGGAGCCCGTTGAGTACGCTTACGAGGATCAAGTCAACTCGGAGAACTTTGCAGGCAAGATGACCATACCCTCGAAATTACTTCTATCTTTGCTTGCTAGATGCTCGCTCTTTTGCTATGCCTATGCTACGATACCTACCACTTGCTTATCATGCCTCCCATATTTCCATGTCAAGCCTCTAACCCACCTTGTCCTAGAAAACCGTTGTTTGGCTATGTTACCGCTTTGCTCAGCCCCTTCTTATAGGGTTGCTAGTTGTCGGTGAAGATTGGAGTTTGTTCCTTGTTGGAACTTGTTTATTGTTGGGATATCATTATATTATCTTGTCTATCTTAATGCACCTATATACTTGGTAAAGGGTGGAAGGCTCGGCCTTATGCCTGGTGTTTTGTTCCACTCTTGCCGCCCTAGTTTCCGTCATACCGGTGTTATGTTCCTTGATTTTGCGTTCCTTACACGGTTGGGTTATAATGGGAACCCCTTGACAGTTCGCCTTGAATAAAACTCCTCCAGCATGGTATAAACCTTGGTTTTACCATTCGCCACCTAGCCTCTTTTTCCCTTGGGTACCGCGGACTCAAGGGTCATCTTTATTTAAGCCCCTGAGCCAGTGCTCCTCTGAGTGTTGGTCCACCTTGTCAGCTGCCGGTGGCCACTAGGGGCAACTCTGGGCTGGCCTACCGGAAGTTTGGACAATCCGGTGTGCCCTGAGAATGAGACATGTGCAGCTCCTATCGGGATTTGTCAGCACATTCGGGTGGCTTTGCTGGTTTAGTTTTACCATTGTCGAGATGTCTTGTAACCGGGATGCCGAGTCTGATCTGATTGTCTTGGGAGAAGGAATATCCTTCATTGACCATGAGAGCTTGTGATGGGCTAAGTTGGGACACCCCTGCAGGGTTATGATCTTTCGAAAGATGTGCTCGCGGTTATGGGCAGATGGGAATTTGTTAATGTCCGGTTGTAGAAAACCAGAAACTTAACTTAATTAAAATGCATCAACCGCGTATGTAACCGTGATGGTCTCTTCTCGGCGGGGTCCGGGAAGTGAACACGGTGTTGGAGTTATGTTTGACGTAGGTTGTTCTAGGATCACTTCTTGATCATAGTTGTTCGACTGTGCCTTTGCCTTCTCTTCTCGCTCTCATTTGCGTATGTTAGCCACCAAATATGCTAGTCGCTTGCTGCAGCTCCACCTCATACTTTTACCCTTCCTATAAGCTTAAATAGTCTTGATCGCGAGGGTGTGAGATTGCTGAGTCCCCGTGACTCACAGATTCCTTCCAAAACCAGATGGAGGGACCGATGATGCCATTCTAGGAGATTCAACTAAGCTCAAGTGGGAGTTCGATGAGGACTCAGTACGATACTACGTGTCTTTCCCAGATGATCAGTAGTGGTGCCGAGTTGGGGCGATCGGGGACTATGTTGCATTTGGGGTTTATCTTCATTTTGGTTCCGTAGTCGGATCTGGAGTGTATTTTGATAATGTAATGTTATTTATGATATTTATGTGACGTGGCGAGTGTAAGCCAACTATGTATCCTTTTCCCTTATTATTATTACATGGGTTGTTGTGAAGATTACCTCACTTGCGACATTGCTTTCAATGCGGTTATGCCTCTAAGTCGTGCTTCGACACGTGGGAGATATAGCCGCATCCAGGGCGTTACACAGGAATCGGGAGACTCACGCCGGTCGTAGCGCTGCAGTTAAAATGATAATGGCAAGTCAAATCATGGGGCCCCACCTGTCCAGCAGTAACTCGCTGTCAAATCACATAGCCCTACGTTTGCAGCAGTCTACTCCCTCGTCCTTTCGCGCCTCTGTCGAATCGACTAGGCGGAACTGCCCCGCCGCCTACCGCGCAGGAAAAGCCCCGCCCTCGACTTTTAAATAGTATACAGTATACTAATTTTGTATCCATGGATTGCGCCCGCGCCATGGAGCAAAGCGTCTAGAAATGGCGACACACATGTACGGAGTATACAGCACGCCCATCGCGTTCGCGTCACACCCTAGACGGTTGGTCGGTCTAGCACGCTGCTCTCTGAATGGAACACGCGTCATTTTGCGTTTGCACACACATGTGGGACGACAATTGAGAACTGACCATAGGCACACTCCCCGGCCCCGCAAGTCGGGTGACTTAATAGAAGAGGGAGACGAGCGATAGTACTAGAGAAGTGTTGTACTACGTTGGTGCCTGGACGATCCCTGCAAGACACGAAAGATCAGTTCTTCCATGCATGTGACCAGACTCCAGCAGACACGCCTGATTGGCTATCGTCTACATATCATGCAGGCTGTGTTGTACATTGCTGTGGTTGTGGTGAGAAATCTAAAAAAGGTTTCTTATCATCTCGCAAAATTAGGTCTCATGTGCTTCGGATCACTGCGAGGGTTAAACAGCGACAACTGAGTTGGGCTAGTCATTGGGGGCACATGCACGAACAGTGACTACTCGGTTGCCATCTAGGTCTAGGCGGCTATGTTAATTAGGACATCTATCGACGGACCCCTTTTCTATGAGTTTATCTTTGATTTGAGCTTTGTTCCTCGTCTAGTTTGTCCGTCGGGATTCATGTTGTCTCCTTTGGGCAGTGAGGTTATGATTTCTTGTCATGTGGCATTTTTCGGGTTATATGTTATAATCCAGCGCTTCAGATCAAAATGACGACAACTGCGCCTCCGGCCCACGTGCATGAAGACTTCATGACAGTCATTGACGAGGTCAAGCCGGCTCCGGTAGACAAAATAAAACTAGCACTACTCCACTATATAGGTAGGAGCCTCCGCGCTTGCTTGCTAGTGTTGCTCTCTTCACACTGTCTCGACCTATCCATATCTAAACACGACAGCGGTGGCCACACACTCTCTCTCTCTCTACTCACCGCTGGTCACAGATCCAGCCGGATCCTCTCTGCCGGGGAAGGTGAGAAGGTGCAACGTTCACGCGGTCGTCCTCGGCGATGTCTCTTACCCACTGCGGGGCGCGTCTCGATCAGCCTGCCTTACCATTCTCTCCCAAGCACCGCTGGCGAGGGAGGGCCTCCGACCCCTTCTTCGTTGCTGCCTTAGTGTGGGCAGATCCGGCCTCCCGCCTCCCACCTAGCGACAACCCGGCGACCATCAGGTATAACTTCCTTCGAAACCGGCCTTGCTCTACTTCCCGAGCTCCTGACGTCGCTGCATTTGTATCTTTTAGTATTTCTCAGGCCCCCTCGTAGATAGGATCGATCAGCTGTTCGAAAACCACCTGATTTTTTTACGTTTAAGAGGTAAAACTAGTTCATGCACTCGAATCTAGTACTACTTGGTTCAAACAAGGAAGAAAGGGGGTGGGGGTGGGGGAGGATTTGTTACCTGAATCTAGGACTTGGTCGAAAGAGGAAATAATGGGGGAGAAAAGTAGCAGAGACTGGCTATCCAACTGGTCTCTAGGTCTAATAGGGAAATAAAGGGAAACACAGTACAAACTCAATATAAACCCGATCTATTGGTTGAAAAAGGAAAGAAAGTGGGGACTGGGGGACAAGTCAACAGAGTAAGTCCAACACTAGATTTGCTAGCCTCACACAGTATAAGGTGGCTATACCAAACAAAAATGGGACCAACCCAGATATCCTATTCTGATGTTTGTTGCCCCGAGCCACTCTTATGTAATGCCACTAGTAAAATGTAGCAGTCACACTGTTAAAAGTAAGGACACGTTAAACCAATGTTGTTTTCAATGTAATGCCTCTAGTAATATGAATCAATGGCACTTCTTTACATGTCCTGCTAAAATTTCCCATTAAGATAAGTTGGTTCTTTTCGTTAGAAATGCAACTGTCCTGGTCTGCCTACTCTCCCGTGCCCAAAGTAATGTCGTATTTAACGGTTGTCATAGTTAATCCTAATGCCCACACTAATATCTAGCAATGCCAGTGCTTTAGAAATTGCTACTATCCTTGTAGGATTGCCATTCAGATAAGGAACATGCTTCTTTTCATTTGATGCATGTTTCATCACTTGTTAGTCACCCTCCTTTCCACCTTTTTTGTGCAAACAGAGATATACATTTCACGCTCGATCTTAGTTGAACTGCACAAATGATATCCAAATTATAGTTGAGCATTCCAGGAGCTTCACAACCAACCTTGATGTTGCTCAATGTTATTGGAACCAATGAAGAAGAAGCTTTGTAGGTTTCGTTTTCTGATGGAAATGGAACTGGGGCTGGAGCCCTTTTCTTAAAAAAATTGAAGAAGAAGCTGCTAGCTCACGGGACATTGCTTCATTTTAGGTGAACTTCACCAAAAGGTCCCATGAATTGAATCATCCATGTTGGTGACTGAAAGAGCCAGCTTCAGCATCCCAGTCTAAGCACCCCCGGCCTCCATCCTTGTGATTCACGGTACACCTCGTTTGCCACCTGCTTGACCCTAGTGTCACTCATAAAATGAAGTAATAATACAGTTAAAATAGAGCAAGTGTCATCTCTATCATTTCATTTCCAATGTAGATAAGGAAAGTTCTTCTCTTTGTTAATGTATGTTTCATCAACTTGTCCCATTGTTAATGTTTAAGCGTTTCTCCAAACTGGGGTGCTTAATTTTAGTTGATATGTACAAAAATAGATATTTGAATGTCTCAAGGTGCCTCCTTGTACTACCGATGTACACCGATGTTCATCACTGGCAGAAGGTGTATCTGGGAGACTTGGGATGATGCCCAGTATGAGGCGTACCGTATGAGGCGTCGCAGGGCCCATCTCGCCCTAGCAGCATGGCATACTATGATACTATCGCAATATTTTCTTCTATTTATTTTGTGTGTTTCATCAACTAGTGCCACTATAATGTAATCACGCTTTTTCATTATCTATGCAAACAGGGTTATTCAGCTGCATTTTGGTGGAACTGCACAAATGTACGTATGGAACCGGCATATATGCAGAGTGCGAGGTGGTTTTGCAATGGAGAAGATCAGAAGAGGGAGAGGCGAGACGGTGGTTTTGGATTGGAGATGATGGAGAGGAGAGGAGGTGGTTTTGCAATGGAGAAGAGGGAGAGGAGCATGCGGCCGCGATTTAGGATTGGACGAGGGGGCCGGCGCGCCGTGACTGGATCAAAATCAAAATCAGTTTACCCTTCAATTAAGAAGCGACCCCACATTAACTAGTCTCCCTTTTATTCTAGGTCATAATTGACCATGATTTTCGCACATAAAATATATGTTATACGTTGGAAAAATAATATAATTTGAAAGTACATTAAGATATGAACCAAACAATACAATTTTTGGTGACATGCATTCACATTTTGCTTGTCAAATACAGTACGTGGTCAAACTTTGACCCAAAATACGCAAAACAACAAAAAAAATACTTCCAAGACCAGCGCCGCTCTTCCGCTCTTCTCCTCTTAAACCACCACCGCTCCTCTCCTGTTCCAATATAAATGCAGCGCCGCTCCTCTCCTCTTTCATTTCAAAACCACCGCCCCTCCTCTCATATTCCAGTCCAAAACCAGCGTCGCTCCTCTCCTATTCTAATCCAAAACCAGCGCTGCTCCTCTCCTCTTCCATTCAAAAACCACCACCGGCGAGTGAAGGTGTTGTGGAGAAGTAGATCGATGGAGGAGTACAACCGATACGTGAGGATCGCAGACGGCGACCCTGTGAAGCTAGCTAGGATGTTGGAGATACAGTCTTGGTTTGACAACAAGGACCAACTAGCGGTGACGGCGACATCCATTGCTAAATATCTGCAACAAAGCAAAAAGGCAGCGATACTCCCGGAGGGAGTCGCGCCGGAGTACATAGAGCTGCTCCTCTGGGCCATGGAGCAAACAGATTCACCGAATCCGATCGTGAGGGAGCGGTGGTGGGAGAATCGGTCCCAGATGGAGCATCCACCAGAGATTGAAGGATCGAGCATCTACACGGTGCAGTTTGTGAGGGTGTCCTGCCAGAGCGAGCCGGTGGAGTCTTCGTCGACCGAACCCAACTACAAGAGGAGAAAAGTAGTTGGCCCGACGACGCTTCCCCGCCATCTTCTCCCTCGCCTTTCACATCGTCTCACGGGGCAGCTGTCTGCCGCCGAGGAATAGGAGGGGGCTGCCCCCCCCCCCCAGCCCAATAGTCGGGCAGGTTGTGAATTGTCAGGAGGAGCTTAGGGTTGTCAGTATTTGCAGGTTGTGAATTGTGTTTTGTGTTGTGTATTTTGAGAGTACTTTTAGATATTAATGTCTTTCGAATTTCAGATTTGCGGTATTGAGCATTCGAGTATTTTATGAATTCTAGAGATCTATTTTTAGCACTTAAAAATGTAGTTTCATAGGAGTATAAAATTGCAGACAATGTGATTCTCAGAGAAGAAACTGCAAGTTTCAGTTTCAGATAAGAAACTGCAAGTTCAGTTTCAGATAAGAAACTGCAACTTTCAGAGGCAGAGCATTTATATTAACACGGCCTTTTCAAACAGGGTTAACATCGTGTTGGAAGTTTTATTCATGGTCGAAAATGGAACTACCAACCAGTTAACATCATGTTGATCAACATTCATGCATAGCACATCTTCATATGATGCACAGTCAAAATGCCCACACAATCTCGAGTGTGCGAAACAAAGAGAAAACGAGGGACGAAGTTTTGGCAAGTGTTGGACGTGGTTTTGGGCTGCCCCGTATAGGCTTTCATTTTTAACATGCGCAGCCCACGACCTCGGATGGGAGGTCCATAGGCCTGTTTGTATTTTCGTAGGGTCGTCATGTATCGACCGGCCTATGGACCTCCCATCCGAGGTTTTATTTTTGGCAGCCCAATTTATGTATTTTTTGAAGAAAACGCAGAGGTCTGTTCTATTTTTCTATATAAGAATAGGAACGCCAGGTCCAACTTATGTTTCCCTTCTAACTATATTATATATATTTAAATTATTTTATATGTTATTATATATTATTTTTATTGTCATCATATATTTAAGAGATACTTACATATGTAAGAAAACAATATCCCACATCTTATTAACTTATAAAAATAATTTCTTAACAAATAAAATACTGGATTGTTTGGCACAAAAATCCTAGTGATTGTGTACAAAAGCTTGTTAAGATTTAAGGACGAATGTACTAATATCACTTATTATTTAAATATATTTATAACAAAATGCTCAGTCCCTTTTTATTTTTTGATAACATTGCTGGCCCAACCCAACATTATAATTAGAATCAGCGCAGCAAAATCGTGTATTTCGAGAAAGTGCAAATGGCCTGTAATTTTTTAGGAAATAAAATAAATGGGCCGCATGTATGCTACATTATTAGTTCACCCAGCCCAGCTAATGGCTGTAATTCAAAAAAAGATCAAATTGACTGTAAATTCTACCATGCAAAAAAAAGACTGTAAATTCTGAAAAAATGGGTTGAATACGTGCCACATTTTTGGAGGCTGAAATGTGGGCCAATAGGTCGAAGCCAACGCAAGTCGTTGTCAATTTAGTCAACAAATGATTCTGACATGTTAGCCATTGGATTTACATCCAACAACCGGCATCCATCTTCAATCTCTCGTCTTCTTCCTCCAGCGCCGCCGGGACCACCTCCCGCCTCCTGCTGCTAGCAGCTCTGCTTAGCACGCTTCGCTATGAAGCGCCACTCCACCGTTGGCCAGGCCATCCATCCACCCCTCCACACCTCCTGTTCTTCTCCACCGACTGCCGAACCACACCGCACTAGAACCAGTTAACCCTCACACTACTAGGAAAAGGGCTACTAATGGCGCAACAGTTTTGCCTACTAATGGCGCACTACTGGTGTGCCATTAGTATCACGCCACTAGTATTTCTTACTAATTGCGCACCACGCAGTGCGCCATTAGTATCTAGTATACTAATGGCGCACCACGCAGTGCGCCATTAGTATAGAACACCATGCGCCATTAGTATCCGGCATACTAATGGCGCACTGTTGGGTGATGCGCCATTAGTATGAATATTAGGTTTTCTTTACTTTTCTGAATTTTGCACAGGTTACAAAATATATTATTGGACAGAATATAGACAGCACCCCACAGCAAGAGCAGATTCATCGAATACAATAGAAGATTAGTCTCCGAATACAATTCATCATATTAGTCTCCGAATTCAAAAGACCGAACAAAGATAGAACATTACAAGTCTCGAGACCGCGAGTAGCGAGTTTGTCGGAAGTAATACTAATCCTAATGAGTCCTACAAATCATCATCATACAACTTCTACTCGTTATTAATAACAAGTCATATGATCATCATCTTGATAGTCATCGAACCAACCCTACTTAATTGTTCTTAGCACATGATCATCAATATTAGGCAGGACCTAAATACCCTATTTTAGCTAAAATAGCATAAAACAATATAGACCCTGACTCTCCATTATGGAGAATGGAGAACATCCTGTCTCCAATTCTTGCGCTTCGCTTCCTTTTGCTTCCAAGAACCTCCTTACGACTGTCCATACATTTTTTCCATCCTTTGATTTTCATGTCTCCACTTCTTTTAGAAATCTCGTATGGACAGTTGAGATTCGTAGGATGACCTGGCTGTATGTTCAAAACATTAAGACTACCTTTCTTATACATCAAATGAGGCACACAATTCTCTGGGATTATCTGTTGAAAAACATAGTAATAACTTCATAGTTAGCAATGATGTACTAGTTTTAGAAGTATGCAAAAGATGCGCGGATGTCGTAATAGTAAAAATCTTACCAGGGTATCTCCATGGTAGTTACCATAGTTGAACACGTGCACTAGTGGCATGTATTTACCATAATGTTGAGGAGTTTGATTGTGGATATTGTAATTCTCAATGTCAGTACAAAATCCGACCAGATGATTTTTCTCCTTGTAAGTTGTTAATTCGGAGCCATCGGTGTAGTGGGTTTTGTCTACCATCTCCCGCACATTCTTTGAACAATAAAAATAAGCTGTCAATGGAAATAAGCTGTCAACTATTTTGAAATAAACAATATAAATTAGCTAATAACTATGTTTGAGAAACTCACATAGCGGTAGAACTGGAGGCGTATCAACAAGGACCCAAATGTCCATATTGTCTTGGTTGATGTCAGGATTACCAAGATCCATGGTGATAAGCATACCCTCATCAAAACCATACATCTTGCAAAATGCTTCCCAATTTTTGCAACCAAAATGGGTTACACTCTCAGAATTATATAGATTTACTTCAAAGTCCACATCATGATGAGTCCTTAGGTGAATTTTCTTTGTTTCAGAAATTTCATGGTCTTCAAAATCCATCCTCTCCGAGACATAGCGTCTTGCGTGGCATGGGATAAGCTATACTCAAATTGTAAAAGATGAAAATTACACGTTGAAATAGTTGAAGTCATGCTTAATTATGAAAATAACCCTTGTCGTTGTTGTGTACCATTTCAACTTTGAAGGTCTCCTCGAGCTTAATGCTGAAGCGCCGATCAACGTCCAGGTGAGGCATGTCGTACAGACCTCGATCGTCGTGGCACCATTCGCACTCCCCCAGGAGACTTTCATCGTCCGATGACGACATATCCTACGTTCATAATTCAAAACTACATCATTTAGGGTTTGTCGACACCGAGGCATCCTAAAAGCTAAGCTTTTATCATTTAGGGTTTGTCGATGCCGAGGCACCCTAAAAGCCTAAGCTTTCATCATTTAGGTTCTTATCGACACCGAGGCACCCTTAAAGCCAAGGTTTTATCATTTAGGGTTTGTCGACGCCGAGGCACCCTAAAAGCCTAAGCTTTCATCATTTAGGTTCTTATCGACACCGAGGCACCCTAAAACCTATGGTTTAATGCAGCAAGAATAAAGGGGCAGTTGATCCTACTTAATTAATTACTAAGATACCCCGGCCCATGCATTAGTCGCAAGTACCCCATATGTCCTATTTTTAGCAAAGTCATGCTAAAATTCACGGAAAATTTCAGCATGACCTTTGCTGAAAATAGGACATATGGAGTACCCGAATTTGCCGGAACGGAAGTTAATCGACATTCCGGCAAACTCAAGAGCCTCTCGGGGTACCTGCATATTCATCACGACACAATGGTCGGAGACAAAACCTAGCAAACTAGCAAGATGATCATCATCTTTGCAAGTCATTACTTGTCAAACGCAGAAGTGCATAACACAAGCTCACCGACATAGACACACATAACAGTCGCACAACAGCATAGACATTAAACATGTGCAGAGATCACAATCAACAAAAGTTTCCATCAGGTGTATTTCAGACTATTATTCCCATCCCGAGAAAGCATCAACTTCAGAATATCCCCTTTTTAAAGAATGTGTTCTGTGATGAAAGCACTAGCGAATCATGTTAAAGCTAACCCCTACTTTTGACCCTCAACTATAACAACCGCATGTAGTACAGAGAAGTGTTGATGCAGGCATCAAACATTATAATGCCTCAGGGCAAGGTCTCAAGTTACATGATCAGTTGTGCTTGACTAAAAATTTTGGCAGGAAAATTTTGACTAAAATTTTGACTCGAGTAACAAAGGCATAACAGTAGAAATTACAGGTGTAGATTGCTCTGTTCAACAAACTTCCTATCAGTCCAACAATGTTTCTGAATCTAAACTTTTTTAGTTAACAGAACCTAAACCTGACAATGTTTAGTTAACAGAAAGGGGGGTGAAGGGGAACCGGTGCAGCTCACCGAGAGGAAGATGATGGCGAGCTCGTGCGGGGCCGGGGTTGACGAGGTGACGCGGATCGACGGTGAGGCGTCGGTGTCGTAGAGGCGCCGGAGACCTTGCCCTGCGAGACCGAGAAGGGGCCGTCAGCCCCGGCGCAAGCGGGGGGCAAGGGGAGGAGGAGGAGGGGGA
>NC_041382.1:476994750-476999193 GCF_002162155.2 Triticum dicoccoides | reverse complement strand
CGAGGGAGGGTGCGGGTGGAATCGAGATCGAGATGGAGGGTACGGGGGGTGCTTGTCAGCGACGGTGGAGCGGGGGAGGGTGCGGTGGGTCGTCGGTGGCGGTGGAGCTAGCGGGGGAGGGTGCGGGTGGAATCGAGATCGAGATGGAGGGGGATTGAGATCGAGTGTCCTCATGAATTCAAAAACTGCCCATGAAATTTAAAAATATTCATGATATCAAAAAGTATCTGTCTTGGTGATATAAAAATATCAAAAAGTGCCCACGAAATTTCGCGGTGACGTTTGCGCCATTAGCAGTTTTGCAAAAAAGTAAAAAAAATATATATATACTAATGGCGCACCATGGCAGAGTGCGGTATTACTAGTTTAAACTAGTAATGGCGCACTTTGCAACTAGTAATGGCGCACTCTGCCACGGTGCGCCATTAGTAGTTTTGCAAAAAAAACAGATAAAAAGAAAATACAGTAGTGGCGCACTCTATGGCTGGTGCGCCATTACTAGTTAGAACTACTAATGGCGCACTTTGCCCGGATGCGCCATTAGTATGTTTGGAAAAATGAAAAAGAAAATTGTTACTTGTGGGGCAACTTGTTCCTGGTGCGCCATTAGTGTCTTCCACACTAATGGCGCATCACCACATGGTGGGCCATTAGTATATAGTAGTGGCGCACCACTTCTCTGGTGCGCCATTAGTGTCAATTTCATCTATAGCCCTTTTCCTAGTAGTGTCGTACACCTCTCCGTCTACAACTCTACTCCCGCGTCTTCCCATCTCTGGCTCGTTGTTGTCCGGGGCCTCGCCGTCGTCCACCACCTTGGATGCGCTCGGCGCGGCGTGGTCAACGTGGTCAACGAACGACACCATCGGAAGTAGACTGTGCGTGGAGAGGCTGACAGCTGGGTCCACGGCCACACATAAGGAAATGCCTCCTTATTACGCGCAAAATAATGATTCCTCCACCTGACATCTGGGGCCCACCCGAAGGGCCTCTGTATTTCGCGAAAATAACATGCCCCCGCTGACATGTCGGACCCACCAGCTATCTTCGCACGCAATGAAGTTGTCAGGACCCCGATCCTAAGTCACACCGATCTAGCATGTAACACATCATATCACTTTGCGGCCTCACGCACGGTATTCCCACGGGTGCCACCTTACCTGGCCCGGGACCGTTTGCGCCTTTTGGCTCACGTATATGATAGTGTCGCTAGCATCCATATGACAAAGGACCCGGGCTGACATGGCTAGTCGTAAACCCAAAGTGGCACAGACTTACAGGGACAGGCATCCATGACCCAGCATCGAACGTGTCGGTCATCAGCGAGTGAATCCAGGCTGTAGCACTAGGCTAGCAGGACTCCGGTATTCATCGCGTGACATTTCCCCGAGGGGACAGACACAGGAACGAAGAAGGACACATGCCGGCCAGCCTAAGTGTTCCGGAGCAGTAGCAAGCTACCATGGCTCGGTGGAAACACTAGGAGACATTTCCCGGTAAGAGAGGCTACTAAAGATAAACAACTAGATGGTCAGATCCCACACATACCAAGCATTTCAATAACATACACACAATATGCTCGATATGTGCAAATACAACATGGCATCACAACATGACTCTACGACTCAAGTAATTTATTCATTAGGCTCCAAGGAGCGAGATATTACAAACAGGGGTCTCACGACCCAACATTCAGAGCATACAAATCAAAGCACAAGCGGAAGCTATCATGTCTGAGTACAGACATCTATAAATGAAAAAGGCTGAGAAGCCTGACTATCTATCAGATCCTGCCGAGGGCACAAGATCGTAGCTGAGGTAACAAGCTAAACGTCGAAGTCCACGTGGAACTACTAGCGAGACCGAAGTCTCTCTGCAAAAACATAAAATAGGCAAACGTGAGTACAAATGTACCCAGCAAGACTTACATCAGAACTAACTACATATGCATCATTATCAACAAAGGGGATGGTGGGGTTTAACTGCAGCAAGCCAGCTTTGACTCGGTGGCTAACCTAAACTACGACTGCAAGTAACTCTTTTGAGGTGGCGCACACGAGTCCACATATTCACCATATCAATACACCACTATGGATCCACTCCCGTCTCCCTACGAGAACGCCATCCATAGCACTCACGCTTGTCTTGCGTATTTTAGAGTATCCACTTTCACTTGTCTATGAACTGATATAAGCAACCCAGAAGTCCTTTTCCGCGGACACGGCTATTCGAATAGATGATGTTAACCCTGCAGGGGTGTACTTCTTCACACACGCTCTCACCACTTACCGCCGTTTACACGACATGTACTCGGCAACCTTCAAGCGGAAGCCCAATGTGGGTGTCGGCCACGGCCTACCTAAACACTCAAGTCTCTAGTCCAGGTTTATCGCCTATTCGGGTTCCATCCATGAGGAGATCCGGCCGGAGTTTAGCTCACAGCCCCAAACGATGTGAACAGGGTTCCCGAGACACCAAACGGGCGCCCGGTACACCGTGCCACGTGCCTACCGCATCACAGCCCACCCCTACGGTCAGCGCTGCGCACGGCCTCCAGCATACTACAAACACCAGAAACTACTTGCAACTCCTGGACAGAGGACAAGGGTGATTAAGAAGCCGAGAGGGTCCATTGGTTTCGGGCCCAATGCGTGGTAGTAGCTGAATCATGGATCACAAACACAGAACTCAGTTCCTGAGGACGGCTGCAATGAGACAACCCACCATGTACTCCTACATGGCCTCTCACCGCTACCTTTACCAAATCGTGTTCACACACTTAGCTCACGCACAGTAGGACATAATCACACACCTCTGATTCATCCCCGATGAATCAGACCCGACTCAACTCTAAGCAGTAGCAGGCATGACAAACAAGCATGAATGAGTAGGCACAACAGGGCTCAAACAACTCCTACTCATGCTAGTGGGTTTCATCTATTTACTGTGGAATGACAGGTCATGCAGAGGATAAAGGGGTTCAGCTACCGCAGCAAGTAACAGATGAATCGTTGTTGTCCTAATGCAGTAAAAGAGAGCAGGAGCGAGAGAGTGGGATTTTATCGGAATGAACAAGGGGGTTTTGCTTGCCTGGCACTTCTGAAGATAACATTGAGTCTTCATCAGTGTCAACGATCACATCGTCGGAACATCGTCTACCGAGAGGGGACAAATACCGGCAAACAAGAGAGAACACAATCAATGCGATGCAACAATATGATGCATGCTCATGACATGGCAATATGAGTGTGTTTTGGGCTAATGCAACTAGCAACAGGTTAAATGAAGTTGGTTTGAATACAAGATTCAAATTCAAACACCATATGTGATTATTCAAATGCCATTTAATTGATTTGTGCTAAACAGCAGCTATAAGTTGTTCTAACATGCATGAAAATGGTACATATGGATTCCTTGAATTTTTCTGATAATTTTTCATATATAATTTATTTAATTTGGAGTTACGGTTGAATTTCTATGATTTTTAGAAGTTTATACAATTTTCTGGAATTTCCTGAATTATTTTAAAACCAGAAAATGATTTAGCTGCGTCAGCCTGACGCCAGCATGACGTCAGCGACTCAACGGCCAGGTCCAGGTCAAACCTGACGTGCGGGGTCCACACGTCAGTGACACAGGACCTAATCCCGGTCAAACCCAACGCTGACTGGGGTTTGACCAGGGGTGGGGCCCACAGTCAGTGGCCTAGGGGGTTGGTTAGTGCGTCATTAGTGGCTAATGACAGCGCCACGTCACTGGCCACCAGAGTTCGGCCGGCGGCGACCCGAAACGCGGCGGATGTTCGCCGAGGCTGCGCTACAGATGGCGGCTGGGCAAGAGAAGGGCACAGGGAGGAGGCCCTCACTCGCGCGCATCTAGTGGTGGTGGAGGCCGGGTCTATCGTGGCCGGAGCCAACGACGGCGAGCTCCAAGACGGCGGCCGGAGTTCGGCCATGTGCGGGGTTGGGGCTGCGGCGCGCTAGGGGAGGAGCTGATGGTCCAGATGGCATCCGCGGGCCACCAGAAGCACGCTGGTGCCACGGGTTCGAGCAGAGGGGCTCAAGTCAGGAGAGCTACACGGCCATAGCGGACGGCGGTGCTCGGGAATGTGGGCGGGGGTGCTACGGCACGGGAACGAGCAAAACGAAGGAGGGGAAACGGAGTGGAGCTCACGTGGATCCCGTAGAGGTGGACGGCGAGCTCGGGGAAGGCCGAACGCCGACGAATTTGACGACGGCGATCCTCGGTGGCCGAAGCTTGAAGAAGAGGTCGGGGAAGCCGCTGCAGGGCGCGTTCGCTCGTGTGGCTTGGCGGGGACGGTGTAGAGGTCAGCGGCGGAGCTTCTGGAACTGGCGGAAGTGCGAGGGAGGGCTGGTGGCTGCGGCTGCGGCGAACGGCGTCGGTGGCGATGGTGGCGTTCGGCCATGGCTGCGGCAAGCGAGG
>NC_041382.1:476962505-476994354 GCF_002162155.2 Triticum dicoccoides | reverse complement strand
AAGAGGGGGGGGGGAAGAATGGAGGGGGTCGAGGCGTCTCCAGGCGCGGGGACAGGGAGGAGGTTGAGCCTCCAGCGCGAAGCAGGAGGTGGAGCCTGCGTGCGCGGCGCTTTCTCACGGCGACAGCAGCAGCTTTGGGGCGAGGGGAAGAAGACGACAGGGGGGGGCGCTGGGCTGGGCCGGCCAGATGGGCTGGCCAGCTGGGCCGCGACAGGTGAGTCCAGGTGAGGTGCTCTGTTTTATTTCTGTTCTGTTTTATTTTATTTAATTCTTTTACCACTGTTTTGAATTTAAAATAATTCAAACAATGCCAAAAGCTCCTCTGAATATTTTTATTTTGCTAGATGGAGTTTTCCAAAAGCTCATAAAATATTTCAGGGATATTTGAAATTATATTCTAATTATATGAATATAATTCAAATTCAAATAGCTAATGAATTAAATTCAAAGTCCCAAAAATAAATCCTTAAAAATGTTAATTATTTTGGTTGGGACCAGAACCCTTGCCAAAAATTATCAAACATTTAAGAAGAGCATTTTGGAACAATGAATGAGTTTTTTAGGGTTTTTGCCCTTCTTTTATTTAGGGTTTTGAGGCTTCCAATTTCCCTCAGTTCAAGTTTCAAAATTTAAACATGATGCAAACACCAGGCAGCACCAGAAGCTAGGGATGTGACAACTCACCCCCACTAAACAAGAATCTCGTCTCGAGATTCAAGCGTAGGGTAGGATGAAGGGGAAACGCAAACTAGTACGATCTTCAGGATCCAGGTTGCGCTTCAATTGAACGTTGATTCGTTCACCATCATTGTCTCGAAGTCTTGCCTTGAGAACTCCAACTATCATGACAACGAGGGGAAAGGAAAGACCCTAAAAGAATTGTTCTTCTCGAAGGTTGAACAACTCAGGATTAACTCTCGGAATGAGACATAGCAACATCTCTCGAGCTGAGAGACGAAGCACACCTCTAGCGGGATGGAGTGGAACGGATGACGGAGGTTTACTAGGTAGACAACAATTCCTCACCTAAGAGGGTGGTGAATGGTTGTCAACGTAGCGAGGAGTTGAGTTGCCATGATACCACAACGAGGCACCTTAGGGATGGTGACTCGTAGATATATCCCCTTAAGTGGCAAAAAGAATTACCTTTGATTCAAAGATCATTGAAACTCTTTATACCAGCCTAAGGCAATCACAAGCGATCATTTGGAGGGGGTCGGTGGAATGGCATACTCGGACTTGGATGATGTGGATTACCTTGTTGAAGACAACGTAATGGATGATTTTTGCTTATCACCGGAAATGGAAGAGACCCGTGGTAGAATGGCACATTGGCAGTGCAAGCTGGGAACAAAATGCAAATGTTGGGAATGATTCTGGTAACTGGGGAAGAACCCAACAATAGAGAGTGAATTCACTGTTTGAAAAGGTCATAGCATTGCCGAGGAAACTGAGAGGAATCCCAGTTAGAGTCGATGATAACACGTAGCGCTTGTGCGTGCTCTCAAGAACTTGAGCATTTCCATATTCATCAGGTTTCACCAACATCCGTGTCAAGGATCCTGGCAACACAACGTACTACCATGATGAATGGTGATGGAGGATGCAGATGCAAAGGAAGATAACACCTTCTCAGATTTCACCCTTGGCGAGGCCAAGGGAACGAAATCTGGATGATCGACCGAGAGACATTTAGCACTCCGCTTCTAATGTTCTCCTTGATGTGCTAGTGTAACCCATTCATAGATATGGTTTGATATCTAGATCATCAAGTAAAAAGGTCGGACTTCGGGAGCAATAGAATCCATAAGGAACAGTTACGGGGGTAAATCCTACGAAATCCTTATGGGGAGGTGGCCAACTTCTTCAATCAAGATACTACAATAATAGGTCTTTCGGCTAGGTGGGTTGGCCACGACATCCACTTTACCGGTTATCAAGGGACCAGTATTATAGTTCTTGGGGAAATGTTCCAACCATCATATCTGCCTGAGATTCAGATCTGGTTGGTGTCAGGATATTCCAGACTCATCGAGTCTAGGAAGAAAATGAAAGTTTGCAACACAAATCGACGAGATGACGTTGCGAGATTCTCGGGGAATGAACTACGATAGTAAGCTCCAAAACATGAGCTGGTTCTGCTACACACATGTGAACATGATGTCCTAGACAAGCATGACCACGTGGTAGTCTTACAATAAAACACTACCGAGTTCAAGTTGGGAACCATCATCGAGGATATCGAAGTTCTTTCATAAGTCCGGATTAGTTCTTATGAAGATACTCCTTCTCCTTGAACAAATCAATCAGTGGCTTGGTGTGCTAGGGACACATATAGAATGGAGGTTGCAAGTCTCCAGACCACAGAATACTTCGCACGTATGCATGACTGATTTGGGATGATTCCAAAGGAAAAACATTGACTTTCTCGAATCAACGGCGACAACTTGCATCAAATGCATATGAACTAGAGGAAGTCACTTCTTTTCATCCAAACATATGATTCACGAACGGGGCATGAAGAAAATGCTTACACAAGTTTCCAACACTAGCTTAATGTTCAACAATATCATGGAGGAGATAAGGATGTTGTCAATGGGCTCAACAACAATTCATCCGAGTTTCCTTTTAAAAGGAATTCCATAGTTAAGTGAACACGGTGATAGCATTGGTCAGACCAAAGAATATAATGGTGTATGCTTGAGGGATCAACCACGAGTAAGACAACATTACGAACATCGTTGGTTCTGATTTGATTTGATGATAGCCCATACTCAATCAAAGGATTGATAAGACAATAGGTCCAGCAACTGATCACAGGGACCAATCGATGAAGATATCATCTTTCTTCAACACACACTACACAAGAATATCCCTTTTGGAACGAACTAAGTCAGGCAAGCTTTTATCTTCCAACTCCCCAAGTTGTTGTCTAGCTTAACCAACTAGCTCAGGGATATCTAACACCGATTCTTGGAGAAAGGGTGGTTTACAGGATAAACCAACTTGATCACGAGCTCAACATAGCGATCAGGCGACAACCTGGTGATACTTCCGAGAAGAAATTTGGAATATCATGAACCACCGGTATGTTACTAAGCTCGAGAACAATCTTGCTTTTCAGGGCAAGACGATCTGATCAAATAAGCAAGGATTGGCACTATCCTAACTCACTGATCGGAGAGTGCACCAGAAATAAGTACTAGGTAGCACAATCAACCTTAGGGTGACGATTCAATAATCAACACGCTAAGAATGAGGTTGTTGTCCATTTAACTACCAAGCAACAGAGTTGCTAGCAGTATTGATTTCACACGCCACGATTCACTTGTCGGCATTCTGGTTACAATAACACAGGAACCGAGAAATGAATAATGATGGAGAGAAGTATCACTGTGTCAAGAATTCATAAGAGGGTGTGCAATTCTCACGATACTCCTGTGATGAAAGAGGGTGATACTCCGAGGTGGAACAGAACAAAAATTGGATTGGCATTTTGATTTGTGGAATACAACTGCTTTGACCAAATCCTAGATATGGATGAGGTACTGGAGTTTGTTTCTCCTAGTCATTTCGGAATAGAATGGCTTGACGGACCACAAGAGTAATAGGCATCGATGAACGAATGCACACATAATCTTGACTATCAATTGATAGACGAGGGTCAGAAGACAACTAAAGAGGGACAACTCAAAGGAACATACGATTTTCTGAGTTGGGGATGCATGGTTTAGCATGTCGAACGAAGTTCAACATATTTCTTCCGGTAACCCATGCAAAGAGGTAGGACTGGCAGAGTCACGATTTATGAATGGAGAACTCCTCAAGAGTACTCCGATTGTGATCTTTTGATTCAACAAACTACTTCCACAAATGGTTCATAGTATTTGGAAGAAGGAAAATACCATGGACCTCGAGGACTAATGCAAAAGTTACTAATTTCCTAAAGGAACTAGCAACACTATCAACATGAAGTAAGTAGAGTGAATCTCGGGTTCAAAACCCAGGAATAGAATACCTACTACTAAGTGGCATCACGGGATGCTTTCGAGAATAAAGGCCAGAATCATCACGCTGGGAACACAAAAACATGGCTAGACTACTAGATGATCCCCTAAGGCACCTAGGGTCATAATAATATCTCCAACATATATGTCAAGGTAACAGAGTACCTCAATTCACTGATTAGTGTGGTTAATCTGGCCCAAAGGAACATTGAAACGGGAGGAAGGAATTTGCAAGTGCATCAGACTGTTTAGAGACCTGAGATGACTCGGATAGCATAACGGCTGTAAATGCTCAGAAAAGATTTGAGACATTCACAAAAATGGCGGCATAACCACTTAGAAGCACAATATCAAGGTCTCGAGATCAATAATTAACATACAGAGGTAGAAACTGAACTGAGGCTTAATCCAACAATCTTATAAGTCTACGGATAAGTAACACGTGATCCTAATAGAAAGAAGAGATAGCCTAGTTCTTAATCCCCGTAGAAGAGAAGATGATGACTCAGATCAGAAGGCCATGAGGTATAAGGAGTAAAAAGAGCCTTACGTTCCATCCCACAATCAATTCCCTTATATAACTAAAGAATTTCTAGACTCAACTTCGACCAGTTTGGCTTGGTAATCCTACAGGCAATCAAGCTCTGATACCAACACTGTCAGGACCCCGATCCTAAGTCACACCGATCTAGCATGTAACACATCATATCACTTTGAGGCCTCACGCACGGTATTCCCACGGGTGCCACCTTACCTGGCCCGGGACCGTTTGCGCCTTTTGGCTCACGTATATGATAGTGTCGCTAGCATCCATATGACAAAGGACCCGGGCTGACATGGCTAGTCGTAAACCCAAAGTGGCACAGACTTACAGGGACAGGCATCCATGACCCAGCATCGAATGTGTCGGTCATCAGTGAGTGAATCCAGGCTGTAGCACTAGGCTAGCAGGACTCCGGTATTCATCGCGTGACATTTCCCCGAAGGGACAGACACAGGAACGAAGAAGGACACATGCCGGCCAGCCTAAGTGCTCCGGAGCAGTAGCAAGCTACCATGGCTCGGTGGAAACACTAGGAGACATTTCCCGGTAAGAGAGGCTACTAAAGATAAACAACTAGATGGTCAGATCCCACACATACCAAGCATTTCAATAACATACACACAATATGCTCGATATGTGCAAATACAACATGGCATCACAACATGACTCTACGACTCAAGTAATTTATTCATTAGGCTCCGAGGAGCGAGATATTACAAACAGGGGTCTCACGACCCAACATTCAGAGCATACAAATCAAAGCACAAGCGGAAGCTATCATGTCTGAGTACAGACATCTATAAATGAAAAAGGCTGAGAAGCCTGACTATCTATCAGATCCTGCCGAGGGCACAAGATCGTAGCTGAGGTAACAAGCTAAACGTCGAAGTCCACGTGGAACTACTAGCGAGACCGAAGTCTCTCTGCAAAAACATAAAATAGGCAAACGTGAGTACAAATGTACCCAGCAAGACTTACATCAGAACTAACTACAAATGCATCATTATCAACAAAGGGGATGGTGGGGTTTAACTGCAGCAAGCCAGCTTTGACTCGGTGGCTAACCTAAACTACGACTGCAAGTAACTCTTTTGAGGTGGCGCACACGAGTCCACATATTCACCATATCAATACACCACTATGGATCCACTCCCGTCTCCCTACGAGAACGCCATCCATAGCACTCACGCTTGTCTTGCGTATTTTAGAGTATCCACTTTCACTTGTCTATGAACTGATATAAGCAACCCAGAAGTCCTTTTCCGCGGACACGGCTATTCGAATAGATGATGTTAACCCTGCAGGGGTGTACTTCTTCACACACGCTCTCACCACTTACCGCCGTTTACACGACATGTACTCAGCAACCTTCAAGCGGAAGCCCAACGTGGGTGTCGGCCACGGCCTACCTAAACACTCAAGTCTCTAGTCCAGGTTTATCGCCTATTCGGGTTCCATCCATGAGGAGATCCGGCCGGAGTTTCGCTCACAGCCCCAAACGATGTGAACAGGGTTCCCGAGACACCAAACGGGCGCCCGGTACACCGTGCCACGTGCCTACCGCATCACAGCCCACCCCTACGGTCAGCGCTGCGCACGGCCTCCAGCTTACTACAAACAGCAGAAACTACTTGCAACTCCTGGACAGAGGACAAGGGTGATTAAGAAGCCGAGAGGGTCCATTGGTTTCGGGCCCAATGCGTGGTAGTAGCTGAATCATGGATCACAAACACAGAACTCAGTTCCTGAGGACGGCTGCAATGAGACAACCCACCATGTACTCCTACATGGCCTCTCACCGCTACCTTTACCAAATCGTGTTCACACACTTAGCTCACGCACAGTAGGACATAATCACACACCTCTGATTCATCCCCGATGAATCAGACCCGACTCAACTCTAAGCAGTAGCAGGCATGACAAACAAGCATGAATGAGTAGGCACAACAGGGCTCAAACAACTCCTACTCATGCTAGTGGGTTTCATCTATTTACTGTGGAATGACAGGTCATGCAGAGGATAAAGGGGTTCAGCTACCGCAGCAAGTAACAGATGAATCGTTGTTGTCCTAATGCAGTAAAAGAGAGCAGGAGCGAGAGAGTGGGATTTTATCGGAATGAACAAGGGGGTTTTGCTTGCCTGGCACTTCTGAAGATAACATTGAGTCTTCATCAGTGTCAACGATCACATCGTCGGAACATCGTCTACCGAGAGGGGACAAATACCGGCAAACAAGAGAGAACACAATCAATGCGATGCAACAATATGATGCATGCTCATGACATGGCAATATGAGTGTGTTTTGGGCTAATGCAACTAGCAACAGGTTAAATGAAGTTGGTTTGAATACAAGATTCAAATTCAAACACCATATGTGATTATTCAAATGCCATTTAATTGATTTGTGCTAAACAGCAGCTATAAGTTGTTCTAACATGCATGAAAATGGTACAGATGGATTCCTTGAATTTTTCTGATAATTTTTCATATATAAATTATTTAATTTGGAGTTACGGTTGAATTTCTATGATTTTTAGAAGTTTATACAATTTTCTGGAATTTCCTGAATTATTTTAAAACCAGAAAATGATTTAGCTGCGTCAGCCTGACGCCAGCATGACGTCAGCGAGTCAACGGCCAGGTCCAGGTGAAACCTGACGTGCGGGGTCCACACGTCAGTGACACAGGACCTAATCCCGGTCAAACCCAGCGCTGACTGGGGTTTGACCAGGGGTGGGGCCCACAGTCAGTGGCCTAGGGGGTTGGTTAGTGCGTCATTAGTGGCTAATGACAGCGCCACGTCACTGGCCACCGGAGTTCGGCTGGCGGCGACCCGAAACGCGGCGGATGTTCGCCGGGGCTGCGCTACAGACGGCGGCTGGGCAAGAGAAGGGCACAGGGAGGAGGCCCTCACTCGCGCGCATCTAGTGGTGGTGGAGGCCGGGTCTATCGTGGTCGGAGCCAACGACGGCGAGCTCCAAGACGGCGGCCGGAGTTCCGCCATGTGCGGGGTTGGGGCTGCGGCGCGCTAGGGGAGGAGCTGATGGTCCAGATGGCATCCGCGGGCCACCAGAAGCACGCTGGTGCCACGGGGTCGAGCAGAGGGGCTCAGGTCAGGAGAGCTACGCGGCCATGGCGGACGGCGGTGCTCGGGAATGTGGGCAGGGGTGCTACGGCACGGGAACGAGCAAAACAAAGGAGGGGAAACGGAGTGGAGCTCACGTGGATCCCGTAGAGGTGGACGGCGAGCTCGGGGAAGGCCGAACGGCGACGAATTTGACGACGGCGATCCTCGATGGCTGAAGCTTGAAGAAGAGGTCAGGGAAGCCGCTGCAGGGCGCGTCCGCTCGTGTGGCTTGGCGGGGACGGTGTAGAGGTCAGCGGCGGAGCTTCTGGAACTGGCGGAAGGGCGAGGGAGGGCTGGTGGCTGCGGCTGCGGCGAACGGCGTCGGTGGCGATGGTGGCGTTCGGCCATGGCTGCGGCAAGCGAGGGGGAGAGCCAGGAAAGAGGGGGGGGGGAGAATGGAGGGGGTCGAGGCGTCTCCAGGCGCGGGGACAGGGAGGAGGTTGAGCCTCCAGCGTGAAGCAGGAGGTGGAGCCTGCGTGCGCGGCGCTTTCTCACGGCGACAGCAGCAGCTTTGGGGCGAGGGGAAGAAGACGACAGGGGGGGGCGCTGGGCTGGCCAGCTGGGCCGCGACAGGTGAGTCCAGGTGAGGTGCTCTGTTTTATTTCTGTTCTGTTTTATTTTATTTAATTCTTTTGCCACTGTTTTGAATTTAAAATAATTCAAACAATGCCAAAAGCTCCTCTGAATATTTTTATTTTGCTAGATGGACTTTTCCAAAAGCTCATAAAATATTTCAGGGATATTTGAAATTATATTCTAATTATATGAATATAATTCAAATTCAAATAGCTAATGAATTAAATTCAAAGTCCCAAAAATAAATCCTTAAAAATGTTCAATATTTTGGTTGGGACCAGAACCCTTGCCAAAAATTATCAAACATTTAAGAAGAGCATTTTGGAACAATGAATGAGATTTTTAGGGTTTTTGCCCTTCTTTTATTTAGGGTTTTGACGCTTCCAATTTCCCTCAGTTCAAGTTTCAAAATTTAAACATGATGCAAACACCAGGCAGCACCAGAAGCTAGGGATGTGACAGAAGTGCCTCCCTATTACGCAAAAAAATGAATATTCCCCCTGCCAGCTGGAACCTAGCATATTGGGAGGCTGACTTGTGGGCCTACCAAATTGACGGGGACGGAGGGCTTTGTCAACTTAGTCAATATGAACGATTCTAGCTCCTATTATCGTACGATGTTCATCCAACGGCCGTAGTGCTTCTTCAACCTCTGGTCTTCTTGCTCCAGCCGCCCAAACCAGCACCGGTCGTGCCGCGTGCTCCTGCCTCCCGTGGCCGGCTGTGATGCCGCGGAGGCCTCACCGCCCCCTACTACTCCCACCGCTGGCCAGGCCATCCCTCTACTCCCAACACCCCCTGTTATTCTACGGCAACAGCAGCCTCACACTTCAGCCGAACCAGTCAACCCTCGTACTCCTCTTCGCATGGGCATCCGCTGTTGCATCTTTCCCGGCTCCGAGTCGTCCCCTTCCTAGTCCTCGCCGTCGTCCACCGCCGTGGTGCTCTCGGCACGGCGTGGTCAACGTGGTCAAGGAACGACTTCCATCGGACGTGGACTGTACGTGGAGAGGCTGACAGCTGGGTCCATGGCCGCAGCAAGGAAGTGCCTCCTTATTACGCGCAAAATAATGATTCCTCCACCTGACAGCAGGGACCCACCAGACGGGCCACCGTATTTCGCAAAAAAACATTCCCCCTGACTGCTGGTACCCACCAGCTACATCTTCACACGCAAGAAAGTGCGTCCGGGCAAAAAAAAACGATTCACCCCCTGACTGCTGGGACCCACCAGCTACATCTTCGCACGCAAGGAAGTGCGTACGGGCAAAAAAAATGATTCGCCCCCCTGACTGCTGGGACCCACCAGCTACATCTTTGCACGCAAGGAAGTGCCTGACAGTCGGGACCCACCTGGTCGAAGCGTACGTAGCGTTGTCATTCTGGTCGCGAACGTGTATGTACATATATACTGGTGGATGTAGAGGCGCGGACGTGTCGTAGTAGAGGCGCGTACGTGTCGTAGTAGAGGCGCGCACGTAGCATGTACACGTACGTACATCGGCCAATGTGCAAGAAAGAAAATACGGCCACGTATGTGTACATACAGGCGGGGTATAGAACGCCTACTCGCGCATACGTATGGCAAGGGTTCGTGTACATGGCTGGGTCGGAACGGAGAAACAGCATCGTCGTCGTGTTCATGGGGAGGCAACGGAATGCGTCGTGCTCATGGGGAGGCAACGGAATGCGTCGTGTTCATCGGGAGGCAATGGAATGCGTGGGAGCCAACCGGCTGGGTCGGAACGGAATGCATGGTCGTGTTCATCGGGAGGGCTTGAACGGAACAGGCGATGGAAACGAGGCATGGCGTACGGCAAAACGGAGGAAATGGACCTCCTACGTTCGGAACGGGGTCCTGTTGATCGGGAGGGTGTGGCGTACCGCAAAACGGAGGAAATGAACCTCCTACGGTCAAAACAGGGGTCCTATTGATCGGGAGGGGTGTGGCATACCGCAAAATGGATGAAACGGACCTCCTACGGTCGAAACAGAGGTCATGTTGATCGGGAGGGGTGTGGCGTACCGCAAAACGGACGAAACGGACCTCCTACGGTCAAAACGGGGGTCCTGTTCATCAGGAGGGGTGTGGCGTACCACAAAACGGGACTCCACGGGATACTGTTCATCTCCACCGTCGACCTCCTCCAGCCTCCACGAGCTCCTGTTCATCCAGCCTCCACCGCGCGCTACTCCACCCGCTACTGTTCAACCACCCCTCCACCGTCTACTGTTCATCCAGCCCTCCACACGATGGGGACCTGTTCAACCACCCCTCCACGGGCACCCCTCCATCGTCTACTGTTCATCCAACCCTCCACCACACCACGGGGTCATGTTCATCCAGAGGCAACGCCACCGCTCACTGTTCATCCAAACCCCCCGCAACGCTCACTGTTCATCCCAGAGGTAGCATCGATCGGCTTCAGTTAGCAGAAGTAGCGAAGGAATCGCTCGATCGGGTTCAGTTAACAGCCATCGATCGATCGCTCGGGTTCAGTAACGCGTAGCCTGCAGTGCAATCGCTCGGGTTCAGTTAGAGCCCAATGCCTCGCTCGGGTTCAGTTAGAGCCAACGCCTCGCACACACGCGCGTACGTGTACGAGAGAAACGCGCATCACTCGGCCCTCGACCTCCCATCATAACTGGGAACTCCCCGAAATTTTCCTCGCCCTCGCTTCTACCACGGTTTTTTCCATCATGGACGGCCCAAAGAATGTCATGCAGCTGCGTCTCCGGCCCGCCCAAGATGAAAAGCCCATTTTCTGTCATGATTTTTTGTCATAGAAGTAGGAGCCCACCACATCTATGATGATACCGGGTTTTGTCACAATTATTGTCATAGAAGTGTCATATGTATGACAGAAAAAATTCCGTTCGTCCCAAAATGTCATGGATGTGTCTTTTTTTGTAGTGCTAGTGTCCGAAAGATGTAATCCTTGAATGAATGAACTATAATGTGTTCAATGACAATTGTACCTTTTGCTTTATAATGTGGTTGTGTTGTATGGTTTATCATACTTGTATTATTTTTTATTATTTTTTTACTCCTGTGCGGCCATTTTAAACCTGAAAGTTACCAGTCAACGGCTTCGGCCCCCATGTAGATACTACAAGGGGTGTTTTGTCCTCCGCACTGTAACCCTTAGCCGATGTCTTGGTGCCCGGAGGCAGTAACGTGTGAGGGAAACAAGGCAATCAGATTATGTAGTTTTACTACTTTCACCTAGCCAAAGGAGATTGACTGCGGGGGCTAGTCACTAGCCCCCAGTGTTTTGTGATGTTCGGGAGAGCCGAGTATATACCTTTATCATGTAGTTTTGTGCAAAGACAAAACCTTCGTATAACACAGTGTAATCGCTATCAATTTTGAGTTTGACACTTGCCATCGGATCGCCGACTAGTTCTCACTTATTATGACATTTAGTTTTCAACTTTCTCCACTGAGGTACTTAACCAGGCTAGTCAGAAGTACAATCCCAGTGGTTCTCCCTTTACCTTCTTAGCCGAAAGCATGGAACGTAAGAAGGTAAGCACGGGAGCCGGGCAACCCAACTATTGACCCAAGACATAATTCAGAACCGATTCATATAGTGCAATATTCAAGGCGTCGAACACGTAGAGAAAAAGACAGTGCCTGACTTTGATGCATATGGCGAGTATTATGGATGAGCCCTTGGTCTATTAGCTGATTCCATCTTAGAAAAAATATGTTCCGAACTAGTCGAAGAGCCATAAAAGATGGTCTTTATTTCCCATGAGCTCGTGACGTCTATCCGTACAATTCAAAATGTCGAAGCATCTGCTATGGGCACTTTATAAGAAGAAAATAAAAGGTTTACAGATGAAAGGTTTACATAGGGCCTTGATGTGCGATTTAATGTCCCTAATGTGCCGTGCTGGACATATGCACCTTTGCCTCTGTTGGGAAGAATAACTCCATGGAGGGGGGTGATAATTGTCTGACGGGCCCTTAACAAGTTTAATGTCGGATAGGTCCTAGATGGTAACTTTTGGCGTCTGAAGATGTGTGTAACCATAGTTCGGTTAAGCTGAACACTTGTTGTTTAGCTGAGGCCCCACGATTGCCCATGGTATTTTGAGTGCGAAGTTGTGCTGACGAGGCACATAATATGCGACTATGGTGGGCGTGTTGTGGGGAGCGTATCCCTATTTATATGAAGCGTAGGGAGGCTCCTCAAGCAGAGATAGCGCTTGGGCCCGTTTCCTTGCTTCTCGTGCCTTGACAGCGGGTTGGTACTTGGGCCCCTCGATACTGGTTTGGATTTCGGCTTCCAGGGCCGCTATATGTTCCTCGGTCAGGAGTGAGCGCTCCTTGTTGCCGTTGACTATGATGACACCCTTAGGTCTGGACATCTTTAACTTTAAGTATGCATAATGGAGGATAGCGTTGAAACAAGCGAATGTTGTCCGGCCTAGGAGTGCATGATAGCCACTACGAAAGGGGACAATGTCAAAGGTCAAGTCTTTGCTATGGAAGTTGTCTGGCGAGCCGAACACCACTTCCAAAGTCAGAGTTCCTGAGCAGGGAGCCAACATGCCTGGGATTGCCCCCTTAAAGCTGGTGTTACTGGGTTTGATCCTTGACGGGTTTAATTCCCATCTTCCTCACTGTATCTGAGATAATCAGATTGAGGGCTACTACCTTCGTCCATGAGGACTCTAGTGAGGTGGTACCCATCAATAATGGGGTCATGAACCAGGGATGCTGAGCCTCCATGACGGATACTGGTCGTATGGTCTCTACGGTTGAACATGATCAGGCACACTGACCATGGGTTAAATTTCGGGGCTACAGGCTCTATGGTGTAGACGTCTCGAAGTGCGTGTTTCCGCTTCTTATTGGGTATATGGGTGGCGCAGATCATATTCAACGTCTTTACCTAGGGAGGGAATTTTTTTTGGCCCCCATTGTTTTCCCTATGAGGTTCCTTTTCGTCCTCGCTGTAGGGGCTTTTGTCTGCGTCCTCGGCTTTGAGCTTGCAAGCCTATTTAATTACCCAACAGTTACGGTTGGTGTGGTTTGCGGGCTTATCAGACGTGCCGTGGATCTGGCAGGGCCTGTCCAGAATTGTGTCCATCTTGGTGGGTCCATCCTGGTTCCCTTAAGAGGGTTTCTTCCGCGGTCCTGATTTGGAATTGCGGAATCCGGCATTTACTGCTATTTTTTCGGCTTCACTGCCATTGTGGCGGCGCTTATTTCCGTTATGCCGTAGTTTCCCGCTTCCGTCCTGGACTTCCGAGGTACCATGGTATTTGGAGTTGGTGCTTCTACGAGCCAACCAGCTATATTATCCCGCACAAAAGCAGGTCATGAGAGAGGTAAGTGCGGACATCGTCCTCGGCTTATCTTAGCTGAGCTAGCGTGCGAGCCATCCATCCCGGATACTATGCTTGAATGTGACTATACCTTCAGTGTCCGACAGTCGATGATTTGGTTCTTTTTGGTCAAAAACCGATTCCAAAATTTACACGCTAATTCGCCGGGCTTTTGGACCACATGGCTTTGGTCATCGACATTCGGAGGTCGTTCATAAGTGCCTTGAAAGTTGGCTCGAAAAGCATCCTCGAGCTCTTCCTAGCTCCCTATGGAGTTTTCAGGGAGGTTGGTGAGCCAATGCTCGACTGGTCCTTTGAGCTTAAGTGGTAGGTCTTTTATGGCATGGAGATCATCTCCTTGAGCCATATGAATGTGGAGAAGAAAATCTTCAATCCATACGGCTAGGTATGTTGTCCCGTCGTATTGTTCAATGTTCATGGGTTTAAACCCTTCAGGGAACTGATGCTGCATCACCTCATCCATGAAGCACATCGGATGAGTGGCGCCCCTGACCTGGGCTACATCGTATTGGAGATCGGCTACCATATCGGCCATGTGTTGTTCCCGAACTCTTATCATTTCGGTCGCGCCAGGTTTGGTATTCGTCCCTTCCAACTGGGGCGTGATCTCGAGATCCATAGATGGATCTTTTCTGTCCTGCTCTAATGGCGAGGTCGTGACTATTCTGGGTGTGCTGCCTCTTTGCCTTTACGATGAGGGGAAGCGGGTGGGTGTTCGACCTCTCTAGCCGGCCTATCCCTTCCTAGAGGGGGCGGTCGGGCTAGTCTGCGTGTGTATATCTTGGTGGTATAGGCGCAAGGGCCGCGTCGTCGAATTGTGGCAGCGGCTTATGCTTTGGGTAGCTTTTAGTTTGTTGTTGGTAGTCGTGCCCCTCTTCGGCTGCCAAGACTTTTGTCCATCTATCATTGAGGGTATTTTGTTCGGCCTTTAGCTGCTACTGCTTCTTCAAGCTTCGCGCAGTGGCTATGAGCTGCTGTTTGAACCGCTCTTGGTCCAATGAATCATCTGGAATGATAAAATCTTCGGCTCCGAGGCTGACCTCCTCTTCGGAGAGAGGCATGTAGTTTCTATCCTCAGAATCATTGGGGTCCTCGGGTTTATACTGACCCCATGCCCCTCCGAGACATCAGGCTGTTGCTCAGGGGCGGGGTCGCCGAGGTCTTCCACATTGTCCGAAGTATCGTCCTCTCCGGTGCCCGTGTTGCATTCCCTGCCTCAACGCCCCCTGGATCATCGGTGTTGTTTCCTGCATTTGGGGCCTCCTCGTCGGGCTTGTTACTATCTCTTCTGGGGGTGCCATCCCAGTTATTAGTGCCATCACCGGTGTCCTTGGGGTGCCTACCATGTAAACGTCACAGGTGGAGGTGGTTGTCTATCAGCCGGTGACGGGAGGGGCAGTGTCAGCATGGGCCATGGCTTCACTGTCGTCGTCCATGTCGTTGTCCTCCTCAGAGGCGTAGTCCAGCATGTCGGTTAACTCTTCTATAGTGTATACTAAGTGGGTGGTGGGTGGGACATAAAATTCCCTGTGGCCTGCCTCAAGGCTCCGCTGAGCATAAGCCGAGGATGGGCCATCCAAGATATTCATCATCTCGATCTGGTCTAGCGCCTCATTTATGAGGGCGAGACTGGCCGGGTTAGCACATGCTATTTCCTAGGAGTCAACCTCCGATATGATGGTGGGGCGACGGGTGAGTCCAGCCAGGGCAGACTCCTGGTCTCTGCATGCCATACTTGCGTCAAGGCTCAAAGCCGGGTCCGAGTAAGTGGGGTGAGTCTGTCGGGGTTGGCTCCCGGTCTTCGAACGTCAAACTCCCACCAGAGCTCGAAGCCAGGTCCACGATAAGGAGGGAGGGTCCAGATGGGGTTGATTCCTGGTCCTTGGATGTGGTGGTCGCATCTAGGCTCGAAGCCGTGTGCAAGGTGAGGGCCGATCCGGATATCGGATCGAGAAGATGTCCCAAAGTCGATGCTTTGGGGTCCGTAGGTGCCTCAGACGAGGTTGAAAAGCTGGTGAAGATCAGATCGCCCCGAGTGTCTGTGACTGAAAGCACAAGTGCTCCCTGGGTGACTTTGGTAATTAATGTCAACATATCTCTTGTTGGACTAATACTTTTATCTAGTATATTTCAGATGAGTTCAACAATGGCGTGACAGGGACAAGAGGATGTGGAACTGATACGTCTCCAACGTATCTTTAATTTTTTATTGTTCCATGCTATTATATTATCTGTTTTGGCTGTTTAATGCGCTTTACTATTCACTTTTATATTATTTTTGGGAATAACCTATTAACCAAAAGCCCAGTGCAAATTGTTGTTTTTTGCCTATTTCAGTGTTTCGCAGAAAATGAATATCAAACGGAATCCAAACGGAACAAAACCTTCGCGAGGATCTTTTTTGGAACAGATGCAATCCAGGAGACTTGGAGTGGACATCAAGGAAGCAGCGAGGAAGCCACGAGGCAGGAGGGCGCACCCAGGGGAGCCAGGCGCGCTCCCACCCTTGTGGGCCCCTCGCAGCTCCACCGACCTACTTCTTTCGCCTATATATACTCTTATACCTTGAAACCATCGGGGAGAGCCACGAAACACCTTTTCCACTGCCGCAACTTTCTGTACCCGTGAGATGCCATCTTCGGGCCTTTTCCGGCGCTCCGCCAAAGGGGGATTCGATCACGGAGGGCTTCTACATCAACACCATAGCCTCTCCGATGTTCTGTGAGTAGTTTACCACAGACCTTTGGGTCCATAGTTATTAGCTAGATGGCTTCTTCTTCTCTCTCTTTGGATCTCAATACAAACTTCTCCTCGATCTTCTTGGAGATCTATTCGATGTAATTCTTTTTGCGGTGTGTTTGTCGAGATCTGATGAATTGTGGATTTATGATCAAGATTATCTATGAACAATATTTGATTCTTCTATGAATTCTTATATGCATGATTTAATATCTTTGCAAGTCTCTTCGAATTATCAGTTTGGTTTGGCCTACTAGATTGATCTTTCTTGCAATGGGAGAAGTGCTTAGCTTTGGGTTCAATCTTGCGGTGTCCTTTCCAATGATAGCAGGGGCAGCAAGGCACGTATTGTATTGTTGCCATCGAGGGTAAAAAGATGGGGTTTATATCATATTCTTGAGTTTATCCCTCTACATCATGTCATCTTGCCTAATGCGTTACTCCATTCTTATGAACTTAATACTCTAGATGCATGCTGGATAGCAGTCGATGTGTGGAGTAAAAGTAGTAGATGCAGAATCGTTTTGGTCAACATGTCACGGACGTGATGCCTATGTTTATGATCATGCCTAGATATTCTCATAACTATGCGCTTTTCTATCAATTGCTCGATAGTAATTTGTTCACCCACTGTAATATTTGCTATCTTCAGAGAAGACACCAGTGAAACCTACGGCCCCGGGTCTATTTTACATCATATTAGTCTCCCGTCAACTAGCTATTTCTGTCGCTGTTTACTTTGCAATCATTACTTTCCAATCTATACAACAAGAATACCAAAAATATTTATGTTATTATCTTTATCAGATCTCACTTTTGTATGTGGCCGTGAAGGGATTGACAACCCATTTATCGCGTTGCTTGCAAGGTTCTTGATTGTATGTGAAGGTACTAGGTGACTTGCGTGTAGTCTCCTACTGGATTGATACCTTGGTTCTCAAAAACTGAGGGAAATACTTACGCTACTTTGCTGCATCACCCTTTCCTCTTCAAGGGAAAACCACCGCATGCTCAAGAGGTAGCAAGAAGGATTTCTAGCATCATTGCCGGGGAGATCTACACCAAGTCAAGACACACCAAGTACCCATCACAAACTCGTATCCCTCGCATTACATTATTTGCCATTTTCCTCTGGTTTTCCTCTCCCCTACTTCACCTTTGCCGTTTTATTTGCCCTTTTTCTGTTCGCCTCTTTTTGCTTTCTTCTTGTGTGTTCACTCTTTGTGTGATTTGTTGCCATCATGTCTGAAACTGGGAGGTTATCGTTGAAAAGGATAATAGTAACAATGGGGGAAACTTTGAAGATTTTGATGATCCTCATGAAGAACCTACTACTTTACACACTAAAAAGTTTCGGATTGGTAGTGGTAATATTATTGGAAAAGGAGTTATTCAAGATTTCTTTACTTGTGCCGGTGCCTTGCCAACTATGGGAGGGTCTATTCTTCATAGAACTAGTAGCCTTGCGGATGCTATATCTTTGCTCGTAATTGAACTTGAAAGACAATTTATGCATATGCATCCTTGCATACAAAGGATATTTCTAGAATTTTCCAATATTGAACATTCTTCTGTTAAACGTGCAGCTACTATCTTTTTGGCACATGAGTTCAGATTTATTATGAAAGAGGCCAAGGAAATTTTTGCTCATTATAGGGTGGATGCTGGTCGTCCACCCATAGAGGCTATCCTTTTTAATCGGGAAGATACAATGCGTTTACAATCTTTAGATCATATTGCTTATAGTGAAAATCTTAGAAAGAAGGTCCCTACCAATGTTCTGTTTAATAGAATCTCTGAGCTTATTGATAATTTTTCTATTCAAAAAAATGGGCTGGGTTTCTCTATTGAACAGAGGCTCATGAATTTTTGCCAAAATAATGCTTATAATGATGAATTGGTTGTGCAATATGAGGGGCCAAAGGAAGAACCAATACCTCCGAAGCTTGATCTTTGGGACTTTTGTCCCATTAAATTTAGCCCTTTTGATTACTTTTGCCTGCCGCAAAGAAAGCTTGCTGCTGAACGTAGGGAGTATGAGATGAGTTCTCGCGATATGCCTTATCATTACGGTAATACCTAGGTCTATTCTTGTTTTTATGCCTAGCTAGGGGTGTTAAACGATAGCGCTTGTTGGGAGGCAACCCAATTTTATTTTTGTTTCTTGTTTTTTGTTCCTGTTTAGCAATAAATAATTCATCATGCTACTGCTATGATTGTGTTTTTTGGGTTTTAATTACTATTTGTGCCAAGTAAAGCCTTTAGGATCTTCTTGGGGGATTATTGTTTGATCTTCCTGATAAAAACAGAAAGTATGCGCCCACGAAAATAATCTTAGTTTTTTACCAGAGAGAGATAAAATACCAATTCCAACTGCAGTAGATTAATATACAAATTACCCTGGCCGTCCTAATTTGGTAGAATTTTTGGAGTTACAGAAGTATATGTTTGATACAGATTACTACAGACTGTTCTATTTTTGATAGATTCTGTTTTTTGTGTCCATGGTTATTAGCTAGATGGCTTATTCTCTCTCTTTGGATCTCAATACAAAGTTCTCCTCGATCTTCTAGGAGATCTATTCGATGTAAATCTTTTTGCGGTGTGTTCGTCGAGATTCGATGAATTGTGGATTTATGATCAAGATTATATATGAACAATATTTGATTCTTCTCTGAATTTATATGCGTGATTTAATATCTTTGCAAGTCTCTTCGAATTATCAGTTTGGTTTGGCCTACTAGATTGATCTTTCTTGCAAAGGGAGAAGTGCTTAGCTTTGGGTTCAATCTTGGAGTGTCCTTTCCCAGTGACAGCAGGGGCAGCAAGGCACGTATTGTCTTGTTGCCATCGAGGGTAAAAAGATGGGTTTTAAATCATATTGCTTGAGTTTATCCCTCTACATCATGTCATATTGCCTAATGCGTTACTCCGTTCTTATGAACTTAATACTCTAGATGCCTACTGGATAGCGGTCGATGTGTGGAGTAATAGTAGTAGATGCAGAATCGTTTCAGTCTACTTGTCACGGACATGATGCCTATGTTTATGATCATACCTAGATATTCTCATAACTATGTGCTTTTCTATCAATTGTTTATGCAGATACTGGGCGACTTGCGTGTAGTCTCCTACTGGATTGGTACCTTAGTTCTCAAAAACTCAGGGAAATACTTACGCTACTTTGCTGCATCACCCTTTCCTCTTCAAGGGAAAACCAACGCATGCTCAACAGGTAGCAGGAACCCCTTCAAATTGCTAAGGACAAAGATTTGCAAAGGCTCAAGACTCTTCATTTTCAATTTAGTGATCAAAGATCACATTGAGTCCATAGGAAAGCCAATACTATTAAAAGGGGATGAGGTGTTGCTTAATGGTCTACTTGCTCAAAGTGCTTAGTGATATTGCTCCAAAACCCTCAGCCACTTTCTCATTTCCACATATGTTCAAAACCTAAAAGTCAAACTCGGCCCCACCGATTTGATCTATCCAGAGCCACCGAGATCATTTGACCTAGCTACTGCCAGAAACCCTAGACAATTCGGTCTCACCGATCAGGATCTCGATCTCACCGATATGGCCATGAAAACTCTGTTGCCTGTTGTAATTATTTTGGTCTCATCAAAATGTGCAATCGGTCCCACCGAGTTTGCTTAACTAACTCTCTGTTTGCTCATTGCTGAAATCAGTCTCACCAAGTTTATGCAATTGATTTCACCGAAATGAGGTTTTGCCCTAACCCTAGCACATTGGACCCACTGAGTTGATCATGTCGGTCCCATGGAGATTCCTAACGTTCACATTTTGAACTGAATCGGTCTCATCGAGTTCTTCTATTCGGTCTGACCGAGTTGGGTCAAATGTGTGTAATGGTTGGATTTTGTGTGGAGGCTATATATACCCCTCCATGCCTTCTCCATTCAAGAGAGAGCTACCAGAACGTGCCTACATTTCCACTACTCATTTTATGAGAGAGAACCATGTACTGATGTGTTGAGACCAAGACATTCCAATCCAACCACAAGAATCTTAATCTCTAGCCTTCCCCAAGTTGCTTTCCACTCAAATCATCTTTCCACCATAGCCAAATTTGTGTGAGAGAGTTGAGTGTTGGGGAGACTATCATTTGAAGCACAAGAGAAAGGAGTTCATCATCATCACACCATCTATTACCTTTTGGTGAGTGGTGTCTCCTAGATTGGTTAGGTGTTAGTTGGGAGCCTCCGACAAGATTGTGGAGTTGAACCAAGGAGTTTGTGAGGGCAAGGAGATCGCCTACTTTGTGAAGATCTACCCAAGCGAGGCAAGTCCTTCCACTACAAGGATACCCCCTATAAAGCAACATATATTCTACAACATTTTGACTGCAGGTTGCAAAATTCACAAGAGATATGCATATAAGCGTTGCAGCATATGCGTTGTAGACTTACATCTCATGACTATAATGTCATACATAGATTGCAACAGATCTTATATGTAGCCATGTATGTGTTCTATATTATGTAATTTATAAGGCTGCAAATTTACATAATTAAAAATAAAAATTAGACACGCCGACACACATAATGAATGTGGTGGCAAAAATATCTGCTTAAACAGCAAAAAATGATGAGTGGCAGTGGGATTGAACTCTAGACATCTTCTTTCAAAGACAAACACAGTAACCACTAGGACATCTAAATGCTTGTGCCTACTAACTTCATTTTCCCATTTTATTCTTTCTTTAGTTCGGGGAAGCCATGGGTTTTGGGAAGCTTCCCTGGCCGGGTTTTTTCTGGACCACTTTCGTTTGTTTTTTCTTTTGTTTTTTTCTATTTCTATTTTTTCCAAATGCATGATTTTTTTAACATCGATGAACTTTTTTCAAAATTGAGATTTCCTTCTAAATTGATGAACTTTTTTTTTCAAAATTTATGAACTCATTTCAAATTTGAGAAATTTTCTTGAAAATTGATGAACTTTTTCCCAAATTCGATGGACCTTTTTTACAAATTCAATGTAATTTTTTTGAAATCGATGAGATTTTTTAAAATTGATGAAAATTTTCATATTTGTCAAATTTCTAAAATTTTATCAAATATATGGTTTTTTTATTTCTGCTAACTTTTTCCAAATCCGTGAACTTTTTTAAAATTCATGAACATTATTTTAAATCAATGAGCTTTTTTTAATTTCATAATTTGTTTAGAAAATTGTGAATTTTTTTGGAATTCTATGAACTTTTCAAAATCATGTTAACCGTTGGCCTGTTTTTTCCTTCAATCAGAAGCACAACACATCCAAGAGAAGAAAAACAGGAGGCAAGAAAGGCAAGTTGAGCGAGAATAAATAAGAAATGGGATTGGATGGAAAATAAGCCCAGTAACAGCTTACCCGCGGGTCCACCCGAGATAAGAGATGGGCTTCAAGAGGAAGGCAAGTTGAACACGTTGCTGTAGGGCCGAATTCTTTTCTCCCTTTGATCCAACAAGTTCCCCTAAAAAACAAGAAATAAATAAATGTTGTAGCCATAAGCATACGTAAACACTAGTCTATCTTGTTGGTGATTTCCTTGTGTCCATTCTAGTAGGGCCAAGTTCGAACTTCTGCATGGTTGTCTTCGGACAAAATTTCATATCGCAGACATTTATTTATTTTCATAGCAGGCATGAATTGAAATAAAAGACAAAATTAAACATATCATTGGACTATGAGGCATGATAGAAAATAAGAATGATTTTTATTATAATATATTAAAGGTATTAAAACGCATATAGACGATTAAGTCTGCGAGTCAAAATCCCCTCGAATTGGAATCAAAGTTGGGGGATGTTTGTGGGCGTCCGGACCCTTGCTAATGTACGCAGTCCCGCCAGAACACTCTTCCGCATGAACTGCTCTACGACAAAATTTCATACCCCAGGCATAAATAGATTTTTTTGTAGTAGGCGTAAATTGAAATAAAAAGTAAAATTAAGCAGCTTTAGACTATGAATTGTAGGCATATTTTTTTAGCAGTAGGGAAATATTACGAGGTCAAAAATAATAAGGCATGACAAAAAATAAGAATGATTTTATACCTTTTTATTATAATATATTACAGGTATTAAAACACACATATACAGTTAAGTCTGCGAACCAGAATTCCCTTGAACCGGAACCAACCCTGGGGAAGTTTGCGGGCGTCTAGACTCGTGCTAATGTACGCAGTTCCAACAAAACACTCTCCTGCGCGAACCGCTCTAGGAACTGCTCCCGCATATCGATGTCGGCCAGCCACCCCAGAATGGACACGACTCGATGGCCTTGATGTCGGTCGGAACAATCCGCATGCCCGGGCTAATTAAGTAGGGATCCAGCGTCGAGCAACCCCATCTTTATCTCATCTTCGCTCCTCTCCCCACAACCATAGGCTCCAATCCGATCCTATCCTAGACCGGCAAGATAGGCTAGTCAGGCTCTGTCGGATTGTTCTCAGCGCTGGCGGAAGATCTTCCTTCAGATTGTCCCATCGTTCTCCTCTACGTCATCAAAGAAGGAGGTCGTGCTCTCCTTGGATGACCAAGATTAGCAGTAGTCACCCCTCCTTGCCTACACTACCACAATGGACGAGGAGTTTTAGTGAGAGTTCGAGCTCCCTCCGTGACCGCAATTCGCGCCACCCTCGCCACTGCCTTCCCCGCATCATCACTGATTGTCGCCCTATCGATGCCCGGTCACTGTGAAGCTGGATCCATACCTGGAGCTCACGAACGCACACGGGCACCTCGTGTCATAGCTCAAACGCGGCCGTGGGAGAATGTTGCCGCAATGCTCTAACAGCGGCCGAGTTTCATGACGTGGCGCAATGCACATCACCATTCTGTGTTCGCATTGTTAGATGTTGCACCAGACTGGGTCCTTGCAAACGCCACACTGGTGGAGGCCTATACCATCTACCAGTTGAAGACCATGTGAAGATGTCCGCGCGGCACCGATGCCGCCCCGATGACTAACTAGTCATGATCATCTTGGGCTAGTGGCTGTGTGCCGCTGCCCTCATCTCCAACAAGGGCAAGGGAAGGGCGGTGGGACGGGGTGGTGTCCGTGGTTGACGGTGCCCTGCATGCGACGACAGAGGAAGTTGAGCAAAAATGCCGCGAGCGGCAGGTCACGTCCTATTAGGCCCGGTTTGAGCAACAAAAATCAATATTACTTCACCCATCTTGCATTGAGTTTTTACAAACATAGAAGAAGCACATTGTGTTTGGAACAAATATATGTACATGTGCGTGTCAAGGGCCAGATCTGATAATAACAAAATTTATAAATTGTTTCGCTTGAAATTTTTACTACTTGTATTCTTTTCTGATTTGGCATCAAAATTTTCATTTCCCTCCATTCTCTCCCATAATAGCGACTAATTTTGGTCAATAGAAAATATAAGTACGCGCTCTTATTACCATGGCCCCACCTGCCATACGAATCAAGAACATAGACCAAAATGAGGCATCGCGATGAGGTAACTGCGCCATCAAAATCGGAAACCTCCCCCTCCCGTCCCCCATATCAACACAGTCCCCTTCCTCGTCTCGTAGGATCCCTACCTTGAGGAGATCGATCATGGCCTGCCCTCGCTCCTGAACCTCGTAGCTCACCCCGCCGATTCATTGAGGTCGAGGGCATAAGGGGCATGTCTTGTTCACCAACTGGGACGGAAAGCAGATCAATCCCCACCCCTGATTCATAGACACACAAGGTAAATACTAGTACAACTTGAGGATTTTGCCTCCTCCCCGCTTGGTTCAGATCTATCCCTTTTATGCTTTCTAATTACTCTTCTCTTGTGTGAATTTGATAGTGCACACCAAGTGTTTGATAGCTGTCCTCTCTTACTAGTTTAGAATATTGGGGGCCTTCAGATAGAGGGGGTTGTTTCTGATTCTTCTTCTATAAGGTTACACCTTCCCTACTTGATTGATATTAGCCTTTTAGGTTTTATTCATTATAGTGCCCTAACGCCTGTTTGTTTTGGTGTTCATAGGTTTACTGAACATAAGAGGTGGCTTAAATCTAGTAACTGTTAAGGTTTCTGGTGTGGACGCGTGCAATATTTCAATGTAGTTCTGCACCATTACTACCTTGGTGAGTTCAATCTCTCTATAGACTTTCTTTATGGTACTCCAATTCGGACTATCCTATTCTAGTTGGCTAGTACAGTTGGGTTAGTTCTTGCCTAACATTTTGTAGTTGAACACCTAGCACAGTTTCTTTCTTTCTTCATGTGTGTGCGCACGTTTGTGACCTTGTTATTTTCTTATCGCTATCATACTATATTCTGGCTGGGGTGTCATTTGTAAAAAATGAACGATGGAGTGACTAGAAGAAGTGTTATCTTGGTCGTACCTATGGACAAATTGCAGTAAGTATCTTGTCGACTAGTGGGGCCCTAATAAAATGTTAATTTTATAATGAATATTAGAACATGATCTGTAGCAGCACAACTACAAGTCCAGTCTACAAAACCACACACTTGTTCTGAAAATAAATGTTAGTGAGCAACCATGTGCATGATAGTGAAAACACATGTATACTCTACAACACACTCAGCCTTGGCCCATGGGATCTCCTCACAGTTCCAACTTGAAAATAACATCTCATCATCCTAGCTATAATGCTTGCGCATGAACGAAACCTCCTTAACACCAAAGGGAATGAACTTGGGCGTCCTTGAGCTTATGATCCTCTTACTATCTGTGGATAGTGTTATACCTGAACATGTGTTCCCCCCTGCAAACACCAAGTTAAGAATCATACCACACAAGTACAAGTTCATCTTCCCTAAGCAATTGAAATAGATCAACAGTTAAACTACTAGTATTGATAGATAACTGCATTTTATTCATAGTAATGTTCCCAGCATAGAAAAAAACTAAAAAGCATGGGGTCATCGAAAGAGCTGCTATATGGAGTTTCATTTTGTTACTTGATGTTTTTCTTATACACCCGATGAACAAAATAATGGACCCCTCGCAAATTTACATTTCAGAGTAACGGTTTCATGTCTTAGTTCATCGTTTTCACTATGAAATAGGAATAGCTTGATGTATTCCTAGTACCTACTCAGTATTGAATGAGTTGCTATTTTGATTTGATAAGGAATAAATGTGGTCAGACTTATTTTTGTTGATTGTAGGGGCATAAATTACTTCAAAATATGATTGTTTGAGCTGAAATCTGAATTAATCGTCTTCACATCTGTGGGGATGACTGTCATAAGGTCGAGTGGGGCCACAGAATATTGTCTTTTACATAATTTATTTAAACTTTTGGTCATTGTCATGTTGCAGCAGATATGTAATGGACAAGAATTTCAGTGCACGACGAAGGGAAATATATTCTGCTGCACATAAGGTATATTTCCATTACCATATACAATATGTTCAAAATATGTTGCTCCAATGGTTATGTATATACTGGTCGTCTTGCTATCAGAATGTTGTTAAAAACAAGAATGTTAGTGCATGTTAGGAGGAAAAACTTCTGTTGCAAGCAAGCAGTATCCTTTCATGATCACATAATTTTTTGGTTCAGACTATAATGGCTTGTTTTAGTTGTTTATTACTTCTTCTTTGCTATCAGTCTGTTGTCCAGACCACAAAAACAACATAAGGTGCTAATGCATGCTGTAAGAGTGCTCGAAGTGATTCCCTGAGTTGGATGGATGCCACTAAACTATCTGTTGTTGTCAAATTCATTTCATATGTTCCCCTGTTTTGTTTCTGTCTTCTCATATGGCAACTTTTATTTTTTTCTAACAGGCAGGAACTAAAGTATTCTTGAAGAGCCTGAAAAATCATAACAAGGGTGTAGCTCTAGATACAATGGTAAGTTCTGATCCTAAATTTGAACTTGATGGTCCTGAAATTAGAAATGAATTCTGGGCAGTGCATGTCGATATGGCACTAGTTCAAACTGAAAATTTGGTATGAAGTCGCAAAAACTGCAATACTGCATAAAAAGAAAAGATTGCATGGCCTTCAACCTTTGTACATGACTAATATTTGCCTATATTACTACTTGCATCATGTAAAGGTATTGTGTGTTAGCAGTTCATTTTTGTTTTCTTGGTTGTAGATTCAAAAGATAAATGGATGAGTATATGGGAGCGTGGCGATTATACTGCAACGATGATGTCAATGATCCGTTTCATGATGATTATGATGACATATGCATTTAGTTTTAGTTATGTTGTAGGGATGACGTTCCTATCGGATGTTGTTCCTCAGTTAAGATCGATATTTTTAGTTTAAGTTTTGCTGTCAAGAAAATTGTTAGATTATGCATCACATTTGGATGATGTTCCTCCTGTAATATCCACTATTGTAATCCAACAGTTTTGATCTGATATATTATGATTTGTTCCTCTCGTGAGTATATTGTCTTGTTTTTCATTCACTTGAAATATATAATTATCGCCTTTACATGGAGCATTATTTAATTGCTAGCAATATATATATATATATATATATATATATATATAATATTATTATTCACACTATATATGTACCAACACTTAAACGTTGGAAATTCTCCGTTGCCAAGCAATGGGATTTTGATTCATGTACATCAAGCACCAACATATAAAGCTGTTGTAAAAGTCCGTTTTATCTGTTGTTCTCTTGCAACAGACCCTTTTACCAACGATAGTATAAGCGTTGCATTATGCGCTAACAACACTGGATAAGGCTACGCATCCCAAACCGTTGGTAAGGACCCTAGCAACGCATATATGGACATGTAGATACGGAAAAAGGCGTTGCTATAGTGGGGATCCTGTTGTAGTGTTCGTGGGTGATGGCCATGGTGGGACAGACAAGGTTGCTTCTTCGTGGACCCTTCGTGGGTGGAGCCCGGACTCGCGCAACCGTTACCCTTTGTTGGTTGAAGTCTCCATTAATGTGGATGTATGATAGCACCACCTATCGGAACCACGCCAAAAATCTCCGTGTCTTCATTGCATTTGCACACTCCAATCCCATCCCTTTACTTTCTTGCAATTAGCATGCTTTACTCTTTTCGCTGCTTATACTCTTGCCATTCTTGCTTGAAATGTATTGTGAATGCTTAAACTTGTGCTAAAAATCCACCTCAACTTGAAGAACTTAAAAACTACTACTTTTGCTAGTTGGGGGTCTAATCACCCCCCTCTAGACACCTCTTCTCGATCCTTTCAGCGACATACTCTAGGTTACCGAACCTGATTTGATGCTTAGGGGTGAAACTATCGACCTGGTCGACATGACCGGCCAAGTCGGCATGTAGAATGATGCTGCCGAACGCAAAAAGCTAGCAGGGGACGAAGATGTACCCGATGCTGATGCCATATCCGATGATCAGGCGAGCCATTGGTCCTTCAGCGATCTAGCAGCGGATCTCTCAATGAAAGCACCAATGTCGGTGTCAAAACCGGTGGATCACGGGTAGGCGGTCCCAAGCTGTGGATCTTGGATCAATAGGAAACAAAGGACGAAGGACACAGTGTTTACCCAGGTTCATCCCCTCTCTAAGAGGTAAAGACTTACGTCCTGCTTGATTATATTGATGTGTATAGGATGATTACAGAGTCAATCTACCACGAGATCAGATGAACTAAACCCTAGTCTAGTAGGATGACGGTTGTTGTTGTAGCCTCTACGGACTAAACCCTCTAGTTTATATAGACACCAGGGGTACTAGGGTTACACATGGTCAGTTACAAGGAAAGGATAAGCATGCTTGTTCTTCTCATCTTGGCTTGGAGGACACACTAAGGCACCAAAAAGCTTCCTGTTTGGATATGGTGTCTCCACATAATTTGGCCTTCTAGCATTGGCAACACGGCCCAACAGTCCAGCCCACAAGGGATAGGCCGGCAGGCCAAAGACCCCCTAAACCAGGACTCCCTCAGGTATAAGCCATGGTAAAGTTAGAATACAGTAGTTATAATGCAATAACAAAATATGAACAGGTTTGCAACAGTTCTTAAGATGGTGATTTGCTTTATTATACTAACGAATCTCATGAAGGTTTTGTTAAGTTTTGTTTTGCTTGGAGCATCTTGTATTATAGGAGTCTTTGCTTTTTTGTTATTTAGTTTTTCACAATCATCCTTTCTGATACACTTGTTTGAGAGAGCCACACACATATCATGATTTGTTAGAATACTCTATGTGCTTCACTTAAATCTTTTGAGCTAGGCACTTGCTCTAGTGCTTCACTTACATATCTAGAATTTTTTATTGTTCCATCCTATTATATTATCAACCTTGGTTGTTTTATATACATTTACACGCAACTTTATATCATTTTTTGGGACTAACCTATTAACTTAGTGCCCAGTGCATGTTGTTGTTTTTGCTTTTTTACTTGTAGAATATCAATACCAAATGAAGTCCAAATGCCAAGAAACTTTTTGGACATTTTTTCTGGTGATAAGAGACCCTAGAAGCTTCTGGAGGCCACGAGAAGATGAAAGTGGGGCCCACTAGGCACCCGGGCGAGCCAAGGGCCTCTAGCGCGCCCTGGTGGGTGGTGGGGCCCACGGGAACCGTCTTGACCTACCTCCACCTCTATAAATACTCTAAAATCCCAGAAACCCTAGGGAAGTCCATGAAATACTTTTTCCGTTGTCGCAAGTTCCAGAACCACGAGATCTAATCTAGAGGCCTTTTCTGGCACTTTTCCAATGGCGGAAACAATGACGAAGGGGTTCTTCATCATCCTTACTGCCCCTCCGATGATGTGTGAGTAGTTTACCACAGACCAACGAGTCTGTAGCTAGTAGCTAGATGGCTTCTTCTCTCTTTTTGATCTTCAATACAAAGTTCTCCTCGATGTTCTTGGAGATCTATTTGATGTATTAGCTTTTTGCGGTGTGTTTGTTGGGATCCAGTGAATTGTGAGTTTATGATCAGATCTATCCGTGAATATTATTTGAGTTTTCTCTGAACTCTTTGATGCATGATTGTTATATCCTCATAATTCTTCTCCAATTTATTGGTTTAGTTTGGCCAGCTAGATTGATTTTTCTTGCCATGGGAAGAGGTGCTTTGTGATGGGTTCGGCGGTGCTCAATCTCAGTGAAAAAGAGACATGACATGCATGTATCATTGCTATTAAGGGTAAAAAATGGGGTTTATTCATACATGAGTTTATCTTGTGTACATCCTATCATCTTGGTTAAGGCATTACACCGTTCTTTCATGAATTTAATACACTAGATGCATGCTGGATAGAGGTCGATGTGTGGAGTAATAGTAGTAGATGCAGGTAGGAGTAGGTCTACTAATCTTGGATGTGATGCCTATATACATGATCATTGCCTTGGACATCTTTATAATTATTTGCTTTTCTATCAATTTCCGAACATTAAGTTGTTTACCCACCGTATGCTATTTTCTCGAGAGAAGCCTCTAGTGAAAACAATGGCCCCCGAGTATATTTTCTATCATATATTAAAACCAAAAATACCTTGCTGGAATTTTCTTTTATTTATTTTCTTTTGTTTTTTTGTTAGATCTATTTATCAAAACCTATACAACTTAATCTTTCTCAATACCGTTGAGGGATTGACAACCCCTCTACGCGTTGGGTTGCAAGTATTTGTTGTTTGTGTGCAGGTGATGTTTACATAGTGTTGCTTGGTTCTCCTGCTGGATTGATAACCTTGGTTTCATAACTGAGGGAAATAGTTATCTCTACTGTACTGCATCATCCCCTCCTCTTTGGGGAAATCCCAATGCAACTCACAAGTAGCATTCATCAGGAAAACTATCATCAATAGGTAGTGGGTCATCAAGAACATTTTCCATTCTAGACAAATTATTAGCTACTGGATTCTCAGATCCCTTTCTATCAATAATGTGCAAATCAATTTCTTGTAGCAAAAGAACCCGCCTAATAAGTCTAGGTTTAGCACCTTTCTTTTCCATAAGGTATCTAATAGCAGCATGATCGGTGTGAACAATTACTTTCGAATCAATAATATAAGATCTGAATTTATCACATGCAAACACAACTGCTAAAACTTCTTTCTCGGTAGTAGCATAATTTCTTTGAGCACTGTCTAGAATTTTACTAGCATAATGGATAACATTCAATTTATTATCAATTATTCGTCCTAGAACAACACCAATAGCATAGTCACTAGCATCCCACATAATTTGAAAGGGTAAGTTCCAATCATGTGGTTGAATAATGGGTGCAGATATTATGGCTTCCTTAAGTATTTTAAAGGCTTCTACGCAATCATCATCAAAAAGAAATGGAACATCTGTTTGCAAAACATTAGTAAGATGGTGTCGGTGTATTAAACATGGGTGTGTAATACCCTAACCCATGCACAGACAAATAGCAGCTCCCCCGCCGAATGAAGTCTCAAAGAAGATTTCCAAATCAAAGGAGCAACTCTTTGAGAGATCAAGGAGCGCATCAAGAAGACCAAGGTTTAAGACAAGCCTCAAGATCAACTACAGAACACTGGAAGCTACCTTTGCCGGCAAGGACGAGCCGACAAGGCAAAGGCCCGGCAAGCCCCGTGGCTAGCAAACCCCCATCAACTACCAGTGCTCCACCTCACCAGCCAGCTGGTCACTGATCGATGAGGTGTCGAGCCCGCAGGTAGTTAGGTGGAGTTTGCCGACACATGTCAGCACGCTGGAGAGAAGATTACCTTTATCGACACCCATCCAAATGGCGTGTCAAGCTAATAGGAGTTAGCTGGGAAGCGGTGCTATATATATCCTTGCTGGGGCTTCTCCTCCTCATGAAACCTCACAGTACATTTAATGTTATTTGTCCTAACTGGCAGAGTTAGGTATGATAGCACTATTGCTATCTAATCACCGTGTAAATACCTTTTTGCCACTGTGGTAACCCCTTGAGCTATAAAAGGAGGGCCTGGCCAACCTTTACAAGGGTTCGAACCCATTTAAACCCCTAGCACACTTGCTCGTGTAGCTGCCTTCTGCTAGCACCTCCCCGAGGAGAGTGCTCCGTGTACTTGTGCTATACACACTTTCAATACACCAAAAGCAGGATTAGGGTGTTACACCACAAAGGTGGCCCGAAGCTGGGTAAAGATCCTTGCGCTTTCTACTGAACCTATTGTTTGCATTTTGTGCAATCCCCTCGCCGAACCATAAAGGGGCTAAACCACCCCATAGATAGTCATTCCACGCCGATATCTTTGGCATGGCAGGTAGGGGGTTCGCTGACATGAACCTGGACAGCAGACAGCACGTCGATTTCATATAATTTCATCACCATCTTCATCATCCATGTCGCCCCAGAAGAAGGGCCCCATGGTGAAAAATCCTTCCACGTCCAAGCTTCCTTCACACGCATCCACGGGCGCCGCAGGCGACACCACCATCGCGGACAGTGTGAATGTCACGGTGGGCGCTGTTGTTGCCAAAACCAAACCACCGGAGCACGGCGATCACCGGAGACATGAACGGAGTGGAGGAGGGAGAACACAGAAGGATTGCCGGCGC
>NC_041382.1:476961199-476962134 GCF_002162155.2 Triticum dicoccoides | reverse complement strand
GAGCACGAACTCATCCTCCTCAGCGATTACACAGGCGTGGAGTGGGTCTTATACCCACGAGCTCTGACATGCCAAGCCTCGCGTACACGCCACTCCCCCCACGCCTCGCGTGCTCCGGCTCGCGCCTGCGCACCGTGCCTGCCCACGATCGCCATGGCCGTCTCGCGCGCCCGACGCGGTCCTCCCCTGGATCCTCGCTAACCAACTCCCGTGGCCACCCCGTGCACACACGCACTGGCTCACGTGTACACACATACGCATGTATGCACGCACACCTGGTTCGAGTCCGACACGGCCACCACACGCACACATGCGCTCGCCATGTCTGCAGCCTAGCCGAGGCTTATATCCCTACATTTCTCCCCCTAAGCCGAGGCTCAGAGGAGGCCGTAGTCCCCGACGTCGACGTCCTCCAGCAGCGCCTGCCGCACTGTCGTCGTCGTAGCCGCCATCGCCCGCTGCCGCTGCCAAAGCCCACAGCTCCAAGCGCCGTCGCGCCACATCTGCGTGCCACACCCCACGTCCCCACGCTCCCGCCGTGCACATATGCGATCTGCGCACCAGGTCCAGCGCCTCGACGTGGTCCGCACCCGCGGTCCCGGCGTGCCCGACACGTCCGGTGCGCGCCCATACACGCACCAGCCGTGACCGACTCGCCGCCGCGCCTCATTCGCCACGCACCGCTGTGGCCTCATCCGCAGCACCGCACCTCCATGCCGCGGCGCTGCTGTGTGTCGTCGCCGCGCCTCTGCATCCACCGCACGAACGGCGTCACAGCGAGCCACAGCTGCGCCCGTCTCCGTGCTCACCACGGACTCGCCGCGCCACAGCCCCGAGCCGCGAGGCTCTGATACCAAATGTTGTTGCCAAAACCGAACCACCGGAGCACGGCGATCACTGGAGACATGACCGGTGTGGAGGAGGGAGAACACAGA
>NC_041382.1:476888500-476960993 GCF_002162155.2 Triticum dicoccoides | reverse complement strand
ACGAACTCATCCTCCTCAGCGATTACACAGCCGTGGAGTGGGTATTATACCCACAAGCTCTGACATGCCAGGCCTCGCCTACACGCCACTCCGCCCGCGCCCCGCGCGCTCCGGCTCGCGCCTGCGCACCGTGCCTGCCCATGATCGCCATGGCCGTCTCGCGCGCCCGACGCGGTCCTCCCCTGGATCCTCGCTAACCAACTCCCGTGGCCACCCCGTGCACACACGCACTGGCTCACGTACACACACATACGCACGTACGCATGCACACCTGGTTCGAGCCCGACACGGCCACCACGCGCACACACGCGCTCGCCGTGTCTGCAGCCTAGCAGAGGCTTATATGCCCTACAAGCACAACCAACGCAGGCGGTGTGGTCGTTGTGCTTGCTTCGCCGGGAATGGACGATGGAGATGCTGGACACAGTCACCTTCCGAGACACTCTAGGGAAGCCAACAATATTGGAATAGGCGACGCATGCACGCGGGTCCCACCTCCCCAACGCAACGGCGAGCACAGCCACCGGAGCAACACCGTCTGGCCATGCGTGAGCCGAGACCACCTGCTGCACCTACTATAGTGGTGGTGAGGGGAGCGACATCGCAACACACGCCACGCCCATCGCGGGCGGGCATGACATGACCTCGAGCAGCGAGGTTGATCACCCGCAGCAGCGTCCGGAGGACAAGGCACCTGATGATCAGGCCCAAGATAATCAGGCACCGCTCCGACACGCCAACCTGCTGCCACGCCGGCAATTCGGTGGCAAGATCTCAACAACGCTCTTGCTGGCTCTGCCAGGATTCGAGCGACATCGCGGTCTTCGCACTCCAATACGTCGTCGACGGCAACAAAGGCGATGGCACAACCCCAAATGTTGTTGAACTTCCCTCCAATAGCATATACGATGGATGAGTGAAGAGCCACAATCCAAAGTTTGATTGGATTTGCGGAAATGAACAAATCCCAGCTGGAGGAGCCCTCGCGGCACAAGCAAACAACACTGATAGTTCGAACTGAAGGCCATGTTGTAGGTGGTGCACCAATGGTGCAATCACCTCCACGGCAGCAACCTCGGCAGTCACAGCGAACTCAATGGACTGACGAGCGCGATGATGTGTCAATGGCCTCTTCAGAACCACAGACCACTGAGATCAGTGACAAGTACTATTGGAAATGCGAGTAGAAGACGCTCGTACCACTATTCAACATCGCCGGGAGGCACGCCGTCAATATGACGAGCATAATAGTCCAGTCATTGACGAGCCAGCACCTGCTGTTGGTGGGTACTTACCTTCTGAGGTCGGGTGCCCTGATTTCACGAATGAGTTGCGGCAAGTTCGCTAACCATCCATCCGGGCATTCAAGCTAGAGGTACCAGAGAAGTATGATGGCAAGTTAAACCCGCCAGAGTTCCTAGGCATATACACGATTGTTGTGAAAGCTGCCGGAGGAAGGGATGAAAAGATCCTTGCCAACTATTTCCCATTGGTGCTCAAGCCCAATGTGACATCTTTGTTGATGAACTTGCCAGAGAACTCTATTTCCTCGTGGTTAGATCTATGCAACGAGTTTGTTGTGCCTTCACCGGAGGCCAGAAAGGCCCCGGACAGCCCAAGGATTTGCAAGTGATCCCACAGAGGGAAGGAGAAGATCTGCATAGATATACTAAAAGATTCAGCCGTGTACACCACAATATACCAGATGTACATCCTGCAGCTATAATTGCTGCATTCCACACGAATGTAAGCAATCGCAAGATGTGGGAGAAGATGGCGGGCAATCGCATGGTCATCTACACGTTGGCGGATAAATGTGCATGTGCTGAGGAGGGAAGAGTGCTCCCTGGGGAGGATGCTGGCGCTAAGGTCGATTCTGAGGACGACGACGCCACCACCCCGATGAAGTAAGGCCAGAGGCGCAATAGGAAGCACAAAGGCAAGACAATTATGGCCGTAGAACGGTCGGGCAATTCTAGTCCCGCTAGGAAAACCAAGACGGGGAGGTCTCGCAAGGAAGCTGCCACGTGTGTTGATTGTCAGGTAGCTGCGGCGGGTGAGAAGGCTAGCAAGTCTGATGGGCCATACAACAAGATTCACTGTACCAAGGGTCACGACCTCCAAGAGTGCCACCAAGTTGAGCAGCTAGTTGAGAACAAAAAGGCCGAGTATGAGAAGCGCGACAAGGAGAAGATCCAGGATGGTACGGGTGGATCCGACAAGATGGGTCATGGTAGCCGAGTAGGGCGCCATAGCAAAACCAATCAGCAAAAGGAGAATCTTGCCAGGTGCAGGGAAAAGAAAGAAGAAAATCAAGAGAGTGATAAGAAGATGATGACGAATCCAGTGAGCATGAGTTCTAGAAAACTACAAAGGCCATGTGCATTGACGGGGGGTGCATCTTTGCACTCCTCTCATCGCCAGCTTAAATAGTGGGCATGTGAGGTCAATGCAGCGGAGCCGACAAAAAATGCCCAAAAGACCCTAAAGTGGTCCCACACACCTATCATTTTGAATGCCGAGGACTTCCCTGATCGCACTACTGTGTCGAGTGTTTGTTGTTGTTGGTTTCATCAACAATACGCAACCTCAAGGTCACGAAAGTACTAGTAGATAGTAGGGTTGGCTTGAACTTGATCTCTCCTGAAGTGATCGAGAGGTTGCAGATCCCTGAGGAAGAACTCAAGACAACTGGGACATTCCAAGGGATTAACCTGGAAGGAGCCAACCTAAGGGGAAGATCAAGCTGCCGGTGACGTTTGGTGGAGAACTGAATTACAGAACAGGGAAAATAGTGTTCGATGTTGTCAAGACCCCCTTGCCATTTAATGGAATCCTTGGCCGCCCAACATTGGCTAAGTTCATGGAAGCATCTCATTGTGACTACAACATGTTGAAGATGCCAGGGCAAATGGGTGTCATTTCCATCAATTCTGACAAGGACGCTACCATATATGTTGACAAGATTTAGAGAGATGCAGTTGTAGTAGAGACCATCAAGGCTGCAACTCTCGCCAACAAATAGAAGAGCGGGAAGACTAGTAAGACCTCTAGCGAGAATTCTGGGAAGCGCGCCTCTTCAGAGTGCTGTGCACCCGTTGAAGACTTGCCAAAGAGCTCTGCCGGCAAGAGATCCAAAGCTACTCCACCAGCAACAAAGAAGGTGTCAGCAAAGGAGGACAGCACTAGTGGTACCTTCACCATTAGTGCCACTCTTGATAGTAAATAGGAAAGCACGCTCATTGCCTTCCCGTGGGCGAACGTAGATGTGTTTTCATGGAAACCATGTGACATCCCCGGTGTTCCTAGGGAGGTAATTGAGCACCACCTTGTTGTCTGTTCCCATGCTTGACTTGTCAAGCAGAAGGTCCAGAAGCAAGCTTTGGAACTACAATAATTTATTGTTGAAGAAATCAAGAAACTTGAAGCGGCCGTTCTGGTTAGAGGAGTGCTACACCCAACTTGGTTGGCAAATCTAGTGGTTGTGCACAAAGCAAATGGGAAGTGGAGACTTTGTATTGACTACATTGATCTCAATAAAGCATGTTCAAATGATCCTTTCCCCTTGCCGCGTATTGATCAAATCATGGACTCCACTGCCGGGTGTGAGTTGCTCTCATTCCTTCATACATATTCTGGATACCGTTAGATATTCATGGCCAAGGAGGATGAGGAGAAAACCACATTCCTTACTCCATGTGGCACATACTTCTTCCTGCTTATGCCTTTTGGACTAAAGAGTGTTGGTTGTATGTTTGCAAGAGCGGTTGATATTGGTTTTGAGCCACAGTTGGACAAAAATATAGAAGCTTACATCCATGATATAGTGGTCAAAACCAAGGACAGATCAACCCTCATCCAAGACTTAGAAGAAACATTTGCGAATTTGTGCAAAATCAACTTGAAGCTCAACCCTAAGGAGTGCATGTTTGGCATCCCGTCTGGCAAACTTCTTAGGTTCTTTGTATCTCAGCGAGGAATAGAGGCAAGTCCATCCCACGATGAGGCAGAATACTCCTTGACAGGACTCAACACCATCAAGTCAGTGGTGATACCAGCAAAGGAAGTTGATCAACGAATCGTGTCAAAGAAGACAATGGTGCAACGGCCAGTATACTTTGTCAATTATCTCTTGCAGGGGGCTAGATCATGGTACTATGGTGTGCAGAAATTTCTTTTCCACCTCCTTATGGCCTCGAGAAAGCTGCATCACTACTTCCAAGCACATGAGGTCACCATTGTCACTCGCTTCTCGTTGCAACATATTCTAAGGAATCGAGAAGCAACTGGCAGGATAATAGAGTGGGCACTAGAGTTGTCAAGTTTTGCACTCAAATTTGAGAGCACTTCAACCATTCAAAGAAGAGCCTTGATAGAGTTCATTGCAGAATGGATGCCAACATAAGACGAACAAACTCTAGAATCAACTCTCCCCGGTAAAGAAACTGACAAAGAGTGGACCATGTACTTTGACGGTGCCTTCTCGCTGCAAGGCGCCGGTGCTGGAGTGCTTCTTGTCGCACCTAGCTGACAACACCTCAAGTATGTGTTTCAAATGCAGTTTTTGAGGGAAAAAGCAACCAATAACACTTCAGAGTATAAGGGGCTCCTTGTCGGTCTCAGAATTGCGGTAGAATTGGGAATACAGAAGTTGATCATTCGCGAAGATTCACAACTTGTTGTGAAACAAGTGAGTACAGATTATCAGAGCCCATTGATGGAAGCATATGTGGATGAACTTAGGAAATTGGAGGAGCACTTTGATGGATTGCAAACGGAGCATGCCCCTCATGCAGAAAACAACATTGCTGATCACTTGTCGAAGGGTGATGCACACAAGTTACCGGTGGAACCAGGAACTTCTGTACTCCATTTGAATCAACCATTAGTTACTCCATCAAAACGAGCCAGAAAGAGGAGAAAGTTGAAAACTGGAAAATATTTTCTGGCAGAGCTTCCCAAAGCCACCAGCGAGAATGCTGTCGGGGACAACAATGTGCTTGATAGTGAGTGGCAACCCTGCGCAGAACCTCGGGTTCTCATTGTTGAGGATGGCACTCCTGCGGCCGTAGAAACGCCTTTAGTCATTGTCCTCGAGCCACAACCTCCGGCATGGGTGCAACACATAGTTCAGTTTCTCGAAAGGGGAGAGCTTCCTGATGAGCAAGAGCAAGCTGAGAAAGTAGCCCGTCAATCACGTATGTTCCACTTTGTGGACAACATTCTATACAAAAAGAGACCAAACAGAGTGACATTAAAGTGCATTTGCCGAGAAGATGGACTCAAGTTGTTGGCAGAGATACATGGGGGCGTATGTGGCTCTCACATAGGATCAAGAGCCCTTGTCGGGAAAGCTTTCTTGTAAGGTTTTTATTGGCCCAGTGCCCACCAGGATGGAACTGAGCTAGTAACAAGATGTGAAGCATGCCAGTTTCATTCGAAGAATATACACCAACCAGCACAAGTTCTTCAAACAATACCTCTCTCCTTGCCCTTTTTGGTCTAGGGGCTCAACATCTTGGGCCCCTTCCCCCGTGCTACCGGGGGCTTTGAATTCTTGTACATTGCCATCGGTAAGTTCACAAAGTGGCCTAAAGTAGAGCCGGTGAGAAAGGTGACAACACAATCAACCGTCAAATTCTTTAAAGGATTAGTTTGCCGTTTTGAGGTCCCAAATAGAGTCATTACCGACAACGCACATAGTTCACGAGCCACACCTACATGCAGTACATTAGGACCTTGGGAGCAAGGTTTGCTTTGCTTCTATTGGTCATCCAAGAAGCAACGGACAAGTAGAGAGGATACATGCTGAAATGTTGTGCAGTCTCAAGAAAAGAACATTTGACAGGCTGCACAAGTGCGGGAGACCCTAGATTGATGAGTTTCCGGTGGTTCTTTGTTCACTCAGAACGACACCAAATTGAGCTACTGGCCAAACACCCTTCTCCCTAGTTTATGGTGCAGAAGCGGTGTGATACGTCTCCAACATATCTATAATATTTTATTGTTCCATGTTGTTATATTATCATTCTTGCATGTTTTATAATCATCTTATATCATTTTTTGGTACTAACCTATTGACATAGTGCTAAGTGCCAATTGATGTTCTATGCATGTTTTTTATATCATAGGAAATCAATGCCAAACGGAGTCCAAACGCAGCGAAAGTATTTGTGGATTTTTTGGAGCAGAAGAAATCCAATGGGCCAGAGAAGCGCTTGGGGGGGTGCTCAGAGGGAGCACAAACACCAGGGCGTGCGTGGAAGTCCAAGCGCGCCCTGGTGGATTGTGCCCACCTCGCCCCCCTGGACCGCCTCTTTACTTTATAAATACCCCAATATTCCAGAAACCCTAGGGGAGTCGATGAAAAGTAATTCCAGCCATTGCAAGTTCCAGAAACACCAGATCCAATCTAGACACCATCACAGAGGGGTTCATCATGTCCATCGGTGCCTCTCCGATGATGCGTGAGCAGTTCTTTGTAGACCTACCGGTCTGTAGTTAGTAGCTATATGGCTTCCTCTCTCTCGTTTGATTCTCAATACAATGGTCTCTTGGAGATACATATGATGTAATTCTTTTGCGGTGTGTTTGTTGGGATCTGATGAACTTTGAGTTTATGATCAGATCTATCTCTTTTTATCCATGAAAGTTATTTGAGTCTTCTTTGATCTCTTATATGCTTGATTGCTTATAGCCTCGTATTTCTTCTCTGATATTTGGGTTTTATTTGGCCAACTTGATCTATTTATCTTGCAATGGGAAGAGGTTCTTTGTGATGGGTTCAATCTTATGGTGCTTGATCCCAGTGATAGAAGGGGAACCGACACGTATGTATCATTGCTATTAAGGATAACAAGATGGGGTCTATTTCTACATACATAGATCTTGTATACATCATGTCATCGTTCTTATTTCATTACTCCGTTTCTCCATGAACTTAATACACTAGATGCATGCTGGATAGCGGTTGATGTGTGGAGTAATAGTAGTAGATGTAGGAAGGAGTCGGTCTACTAATGTTGGACGTGATGCCTATATAATGATCATTGCCTAGATACCGTCATGATTATATGATGTTCTATGATACGTCCATTTTGCATCATGTTTTCTTACTGTTATTTATGATGTTTTTATCCATAATAAAGCTTTTTGGAGTAATTCTAATGCCTTTTCTATCATAATATGCAACGTATACACCAAGAGGGATAATTCCGGCAGCTGGAAATCTGGACTTGAAAAAGCTAGGCCAGGCTACCTATTATGCACAACTCCAAATGAGCTGAAACTTCACGGGGATTTTTTATGGAATATATGAGGAAATTGGAACCAATAAGTACTAGAGAGGGCCCACTAGGTGGAAACAACCCACCTGGGTGCACCAGGGAGCCCAGGCGCGCCCTGGTGGGTTGTGCTCTCCTTGGCCCACCTCCGGTGCCCATCTTCTGATATATATAAGTCATTTGAACCTAGAAAAAATAAGGAGAGGACTTTCGGGATGAAGCGCCGCCACCTCGAGGCGGAACTTGGGCAGGAGCACTTTTGCCCTCTGGTGGAGCGATTCCGCCGGGGGAACTTCCCTCCCGGAGTGGGAAATCATCGTAATCATCATCACCAACAACTCTCCCGTCTTGGGGAGGGCAATCTCCATCAACATCTTCAGCAACACCATCTCCTCTCAAACCCTATTTCATCTCTTGTGTTCAATCTTGTTACCAGAACTATAGATTGGTACTTGTGGGTGACTAGTAGTGTTGATTACATCTTGTAGTTGATTACTATATGGTTTATTTGGTGGAAGATTATATGTTCAGATCCAATATGCTATTTAATACCCCTATGATCTTGAGCATTGTCGGTGTCAAAACTGGCGGATCTCGGGTAGGGGGTCCCGAACTGTGCGTCTAAGGTGGATGGTAACAGGAGGCAGGGGACACGATGTTTTACCCAGGTTCAGGCCCTCTTGATGGAGGTAAAACCCTACGTCCTGCTTGATTAATATTGATGATATGGGTAGTACAAGAGTAGATCTACCACGAGATCAGAGAGGCTAAACCCTAGAAGCTAGCCTATGGTATGATTGTATGTTATTGTGTCCTACGGACTAAAACCCTCCGGTTTATATAGACACCGGAGGGGGCTAGCGTTACACCAGGTCAGTTACAATGGAGGAGATATACATATCCATATTTCCTAGCTTGCCTTCCACGCCAAGTAGAGTCCCATCCGGACATGAGACAAAGTCTTCGATCTTGTATCTTCATAGTCTAACAGTCCGGCCAAAGGATATAGTCTGGCTGTCCGGAGACCCCTAATCCCGGACTCCCTCAGTAGCCCCTGAACCAGGCTTCAATGACGATGAGTCTGGCGCGCAGTGTTGTCTTCGGCATTGCAAGGCGGGTTCCTCCTCCAAACACATCACAGAAGAGTTTGAATACCAGGATAGTGTCCGACCCTGCAAAATAAATTCCACATACCATCGTAGAGAGAATAATATTTCCACAAATCTTAATCTGCTGACACGCTTTGGCAACATGACGTCAGGCCATGGATTGGTGATTATTCGAACCGTTTTTCTTCAACCAGCTCCACACATAACGCGAGGCGGTTTCTTAACACGTCTTGTCAAAGCAGAGATCGTGTTCCCCTGATTACGGGATTCTCATCAATACGGTCGTGGGTAACCCAACCGTGCCTAGGACTCCCAGATTTTAGGCAAGTCCCAAATGGCCACTAGGAGGACGCTTGATATTCACCCTCTTTATAAAGGGACAAGGATTTTACTTTTTTCCCTCCTGTGCTCAATCGAATCCTTCCCCCGCCTCATGTTCTAACACCCAAAGCCCAGGTCGGGAGCTTCGGACCTTCAATCATGTCTGGATCTAGCCTTCAAGGCCGGTGGATTCCCTCCTCCGTTACGGAAGAGGATATCAAGAAGTTGAGGGAGGCCAGATACCTGACCGCCGAGGTTTCACATCGGTTGCCTGCTCGAGGGCAGGTCGTCCTTACTCCCCAACCCAACGAGAACGTTGTGTTCATATCCCACTTCCTCCGAGGCCTAGGCCTCACCCTGGATCCCTTTATTAGGGGTTTGATGTTCTATTACGGGCTAGATTTCCATGATCTAGCCCCGGACTCCTTTCTCCACATCTCGGCAATTATTGTCGTATGTGAGGCCTTCCTCCGCATTACCCCTCACTTTGGCCTATAGCTCAAGAAATTTGACGTGAAGCCAAAGATGGTCGAGGGGAAGCACGTAGTGTGCGGAGGCGCATTAATAAGTAAAATCGCCGGAGCTCCATGGCCAAAGGGTTCCTTTCTAGAGGTGTCCGGATTATGGCAGCGGGAGTGGTTTTACATCACAGCTCCCAGAAGTGCCAAGTGGGTGGACGCCCCTGTTTTCTGCTCGGGCCCTCCACCACAACTGATGTCATGGATTAGCAGAGGGTTGAGCTAGGGTCCAGCCAAGGACGTGCCTATACTGCAAAGCCGCATTCATGATCTCTTCGACGGAGATTTCAGTCTAGTTACGATGGTGCAAGTCATGCTAGTTCATCGAGTCCAACCTTGCAAACGCCGGCCCCTCCGCATGTGGGAGTTCAACCCAGAAGGGCCGCGCACTATTCAGAATTTCCTCAGCCTGACGCATGAGGAGATGTATAAATCATTCTTCGGACCCCAAATAGAGTGTCTGGATACTACTGAGGACGTGGGCCTGAGCAGCAACCGTACAGCTGACCAAGTAAGTAATCCTCTAGCCGAACACACCGTCTTTCATTTACCATGACGACATTCTGAGAAATCGCTCTTTGACCAGGACTGGCTAACAAAGGAGAAGATGATTCGGTGTTCGGCCCCCCTTCCTGAGGGTTTGGAGAATACGGTACTGGAAAAGATGCTCGAGCTAGCACCTTGCCCGGAGCGCTCAAAGGAAGATAAAGGGGGGAATAATGAGGTTGAAAGCGGGCCCCCATTGCTACCAATTCCAACCGAGGGAATGAGTGCCTCCGTGAAGAAGGATAACCAAGGGGAAGAATCTGATCTTCTCTCGCTTCGGGGAAGGAAGAGGACTTCCTCTGAAGATCCGGAAACCAAGGCTTCCAAACGGGAGTAGAAGTCTCCACCAGAGGGTCCTGCCTCGGAGGGTGCTTTCGCCGCACAAAGTCCGCGCAGGGATCAGCCCTCTAACGAGCCGTAAGTGATCAAAAAATACTTATAGTAAAGATATTCTACCTTACTTCCGAGGAAAATAACCGAAGCGTTTATCTCGCAGTTCGGATCTTAGCCCTTCTCAACGGAGCTCGTCTTCAGGGGACCTTCTTCCGGAGATGATGGAGAGCGAAATGCCTCCCCCGGACTCCCCCGCTCAAGAAGCGGGCGACCTTGAAGTGTCGTCACGGAGGGCCTCTCCGGATGCGGTGAGGCCAGAAGATAATCCTATAGTCACCCAAAGTCCCCAGCATCCGGCTCTTGAAGAGAGCAAACAAAAGAGTCCGGCGCCGTCTGGTATGCGGCCGGACACACTGAGGGATCTGCTAAGGCGGGCGACCATCTCAGAAGAACACCGTACATTGATGGGTACGGTGATGGAAAGGATTTCGTCTACCGAAAGCGGGCTGCATGACGCCTTTATGAGTCTACTGACAGGCTTTGAGGTACGTAAAATGATGTACATTTGTGATGGTACCGCACATTTTTAGGTGTACCCTGTGTAGATAGTAGCCCCTGAGACTCTGGTTGTCGCCAAGAATGGCGGCGAACAGAGGATCATAGTCCCAGGTAATAACCATACCACTTTATGTGCAGGTGATGGAAGCTCTGGTGGCTGGCCGGACTAATGAGTTTGCCGAACTAAAGCGGCAACTGGATGCGGCAGATGCCGACATCGAGCTTGTTAACAAGCGCCTTGACGAGGCGCAGGGTAAGTAATGTTTTTCCGTTCAATGTCACATAGTAAGAGCAGCGTGATGCCAGTATCTTTAATATGTTGTGACTGCAGATGGAGCTGCCACCGTGGAGACCCTTCGGGCGGAACTTTCCCGAGCAAATGAACAAACAAGGATTAGTAATGCGGCCGAAGAGTTAAGAGCCGAGAAGGCCGCGCATTGCGAGAGCAAAGAAAAGATGGCCAAGATGGCTGTAAAGTTAAAAGACACTACCGACCGTTGCCGGTTCCTTGAAGAAGAAAACCGAGCGAAGGCGACGGACCTTGAAAAGGCCACGATGGCGGCCAAAGACACCCGCTCTGCCATGAGGGCAAAGAAGGAAGAGCTGCGTGAAGCTGGTGATATTGTGGCTGGGAACCCCTTTTTGCTGCGGAGGAAGTTCGGAGATCCGTGGTATGCCCCTCTCGATCGGCTGTGGAGTTCGGCAGACGCATATCTGGATTTGACGGCGAGTGCTGTCAATGCGGCCGAATACTTCCGAGATCAAACACATCGTGAAGTGGACAAGCTATCCTGGTCGCAGTTTAACATTCCATAGCGTCCTCTTCCACTAACTAATCAACTTGCCGAATGGGCCGAACTCAATAGATTGTTCGGACTCTCCATGAGGTTCGTCGTAGATCATCTGTGGCCGGAAAAGCCGAAGCCAAACAACTATTTCAGCTTAGTGCAGCAGTTCCTTGGTGCGGTGTCGCGCATCAATGCTATGAAGAGGTCGGCGTGCATAGAAGGCTCGTGGATGGCCTTTGCCCGTGTCAAAGCATACTGGGCGGAGATGGATGCTACCACTATTGCGGCGCAGGGTTCGGCCATAGGCCGAGTGACTGTCGAGCACTATTTTGAAGAAGTTCTTGAGGGTGCTCATTTGATAGAGGCCCAGTGCTCAAAGAATATTATGTTTGAGTGACATGTATTCCCATTGTAAAAACAATGTTTATCAAATTTATTAAGGCTGTATTTATACTTTTGCCTAAAAGTAATATGATGCCTCATGTGCTGCCGTTTATGTATATATGTATATAACCTGAAAGATTGCAGTCGTCGGCTTCAGCCCCCATGCATATTACGCGGGGGTGTTCGCAGAAGACGCGTGTTCACACTTAATCCAACGACTTGGTCCTAATAAGCAGGTGATAGCGCAGCGAATGAGGCAACCGGACTATAATGCTTTAACACTATCACTTAGCCATAGGAGTTTGACGGTGGGGCTACTATATAGCCCCTGGTGGCTCCGCACTCTCCCGAATTCGGGGTGCGTACATGCCTGGCCGGGAAATGTCCCTTCGTTAAGGCGGAGGAATTCTAACATTCCGATGGGTCATCGAGTGGTTGACCAGACTCACGCTATATCATGACAGTCAGTTTTCGGCTTTCTTTACTGAGGTGCTCGTCCGGATGAACCGAGGCACAATCGCAGTAGTTCTCCTGGTGCCTCCTTAGCCGATAGAGCGAAATGTAAGGCAGCAAAACACAGGAGCCAGGCAAACCCAACATTTGACCAAATACATGATTCGGAGCTGATGCATATAAGGCCAAACTCGCGACGTCGAACACTCCCTAAGGTATTCGGTCTTTTATGGTATAAATCGGGCCTAAACAGTGCCCTTTGTAAGAAGCCCCTGGTGTCCAGGTATGTGCATTATTCTAACGTGGCCACATGCCAAGACGTCAGCATCCTTCTCAATAGTACTGAGAATCCGAGGGATGTGTATCAACAAGAGACAGTAAGAAAGGTTTATGCAGGGTCTTAATCTAAAGAGAATCCTTGGAACGGGTCCCTGCTGCACGTCTGCGCCTGTGTCTCCATTGTGTCGTATCCTGGACGGGTGTAGCACGATGGTCATCTGTAAAAGAGAGGAACTTAGGTTAAAAGTTGTCATGCAAAAAGGTAGGTTATATTAAAGAAACCATGTACAATTCAAGATGAGTAAAAATTGCCACTTGTCTGTGCGCGTTGAGCCCCTTGTATTTGTAATAGGGGTGTGGCCATCAAACCTGTATGAATTACATATAGCTGCCTCGGACTCGTCTAACCGTGTCCGTAGTCTTGACGACCTATCAAATGCTTTAGTTGGTGAGGCCGTTTGGGTGTGCGGCTGCCACTCTCTTCGGCGCGCAGGGATCGCTCAATATTTCCATTTACTGTAATGATGCCACATGGACCGGGCATCTTAAGCTTGAGGGAAGCGTAATGCGGTATTGCATTAAAGCGAGTGAAAGCTTCGCATCCAAGTAGTGCTTGATAGCCACTTTGGAACGGAGCAATGTGGAAGGTTAAATTTTCTCTACGGAAGTTATCGGGGAAGCCAAATATAACCTCTAGTAGCAGGGAGCCCGTGCAATGAGCCCCGGGGCCTAGCGTTACTCCTTTAAAGGTAGTATTGATGTGACAAATTTTCGTTGGGTCTATCCCCATTTTGCGGATTGTATCCTGATATATCAGGTTTAGACTGCTGCCGCCGTCCATCAGGACTCGTGTGAAGTGGTATCCGTCAATTATTGGATCTAATACCAAGGCAGCCCATCCTACGCGCCGGATACTTGCTGAGTAATCCCGTTTGTCGAAAGTGATCGGTTGGGATGGCCAGTGGCAGGACTCCACGGTGATAGGCCCTTGGGCATATTTCTCTGGGAGTGCCGCTTTGTTTCTCCCCTTGATCACGTGTAACACGTGTACTATTTTGACTTCTGGTGGAAATTTCTTTTGTTCCCAAGTGTCTTGCTTGAGAGGCTCATCCTCGTCTTTGCTTGGTGTATCATCACCCTTGTGTACGGTGTTGAGCGTGCCAGACTGCTTGAAGACCCAACATTCTCTGTGGGTATGATTTGCAGGTTTATCGGGCGTGCTATGGATCTGACATATTTGGTCCAGAATTTTGTTTAGGCTGGACAGTTCATCTCTGGCGCCTTTCGGCTTTTGATGACCTAGCCGAGAGCTTTTGAATCTGGCGTTTACCGCCGTGCTCTTTGGGCTGTCTTCTTTATTCCGATGCTTAGTATTTTTGTTGTGTCGTGATTTCCCATTTCCGTCTCTAACTTCGGACGTACTTGGGTCGCTGGTGCTGCACCGGGCTAGCCAGCTGTCCTCGCCCACGCAAAAGCGGGTCATGAGGCTTGTTAATGCTGCCATTGTTCTCGGCTTTTCTTGGCCGAGGTTTCTGGCAAGCCATTCGTCTCGGACGCTGTGTTTAAAAGCTGCCAAGGCTTCGGCGTCCGGACAGTCGACTATTTGGTTCTTTTTAGTAAGAAACATGTTCCAAAGCTTTCGGCCTGACTCTCCGGGCTATTGAGTTATATGACTTAAATCATCCGCATCAGGAGGTCGGACATAAGTCCCTTGAAATTTTTCCCGAAAAGCGTCTTCGAGCTCTTCCCAGCTTCCAATGGAGCTTTCGGGGAGGCTTTTGAGCCAGTGCCGAGCTGGCCCTTTGAGCTTGAGGGGTAAATACTTGATGTCATGGAGATCATCTCCTCGAGCCATATGGATATGGAGGATATAGTCCTCAATCCAGACCCCAGGGTCTGTAGTTCCGTCGTATGCCTCTATGTTTACGGGTTTGAATCCCTCTGGAAATTCATGGTCTAGCACCTCGTCGGTGAAACATAGGGGGTGTGCGGCACCCCTGTATCTGGGTGTATCGTGATGTTCGGATGTTTGTTGTGTTGCATCGTATGCTGGAGCACGCTTGCGTGGTCCATAGATGGATCTGGTTGAACCGTCCTTTTGATGCGAGCCCTCGCATGGATCGCGTATTGGCTTATGTGCGGCATTGTTTGCCGCTCTATGTTGGCCGTGAGGTCGTCTATCTGGCTAGATGGCCGTTTTAATTTTTGGCTGCAGGGGATCTCAGGCCTCCTCATCGAATTCAGGTAGCAACTTCCGCTTCGGGTAGCTCTTGGTGGGGCGATTACCGCCGTACTTCGATGCTGTGTTGAGTACTTTACTCCATCTGATTCTGAGTGTGTCTTGCGCATCCTTGAGCCTTTTCTTCTGCTTTTTTAGACTCCTCGCGGTGGCAACAAGCCTTTGACGGGCATTCTGTTGCTCCGGGTATCCGACTGGTGTGATGTCATCCGGACTATTATCTTTGATAGAGTCGGGTTGTTCGGTTTGATTCTCCGTGTTGCCGTGGTCCGGCGATTGTTCATCCTGCTCTAAGGCTGGGTCTATATGATCGTTGTTTCTGCCGAGGTGGGATTTGGGGCGGCGCTTACGCCGCCGCTTTGACTGCTTCTCGAGGGGATAACCCTCTGTTGCGTCCTTCCGTTCCTCGTCATCGTCTTCTTTTGGTGTGTCCACCATGTATACGTCATGTGATGAAGTGGGCGTCCAGTGCCCTGTGGGCAGTGGTTCCTGTTCGCCTCCTGCATCGTCGTCCATACCATCGATGTCTTCAGAGTCGAAGTCGAGCATGTTGGTTAAGTCATTGACAGTGGCTATTAAGTGGGTGGTGGGTGGGCGGCGAATTTCTTCGTCATTCGCATCCCAATCCTGCCGGACATAGTTCGGCCAGGACTCTCCTGACAAGGAGAGAGACTTTAATGAATTCAGTATTTTGCCGAAGGGCGAGTGCTGAAAGATATCTGCGGAGGTGAACTCCATGATTGGTGCCCAGTCGGATGTGATAGGCACGGGCGCAGGTGGTTCGGAGTCCGTGGCCGGGGAAGGATCCGGCAGTTTGGCAACACGGCTCTCGTGAAGGGTAAGGTCAATATTCGGCTCGATCGGCGCTGAGGGTAAGGCCTCTGTGGTGGGGTCCATACACCCGTCCATGGACGGCGCAACAAGCCCCGAATTGAAGGTCGAAGCGGCTGCCGGTGCCATCTCCTGAACATTGTCTAATGGTAGAGCTACATCGTACTCATCGTGACCGCGCGACGCACAAGGCAGAGGCTCGAATCCGTCGAAGATCAAGTCTCCGCGGATATCGGCCGTGTAGTTTAAGCTTCCAAACCCGACCTGGTGGCCAGGGGCATAACTTTCGATCTGCTCCAGATGGCCAAGCGAGTTGGCCCGCAGTGCGAAGCCGCCAAATACAAAAATCTGTCCGGGGAGAAAAGTCTCACCCTGGACTGCATTGCTAACGATGATCGAAGGAGCCATCAAGCCTAACGGCGACGACACAGAGGAACTCTCAATGAAAGCACCAATGTCGGTGTCAAAACCGGCGGATCTCGGGTAGGGGGTCCCAACTGTGCGTCTAAGGTGGATGGTAATAGGAGACAGGGGACACGATGTTTTACCTAGGTTCGGGCCCTCTTGATGGAGGTAAAACCCTACGTCATGCTTGACTAATATTGATGATATGGGTAGTACAAGAGTAGATCTACCACGAAATCAGAGAGGCTAAACCCTAGAAGCTAGCCTATGGTATGATTGTATGTTATTGTGTCCTACGGACTAAAACCCTCCAGTTTATATAGACACCAGAGGGGGCTAGGGTTACACTAGGTCGGTTACAAAGGAGGAGATATACATATCCGTATTGCCTAGCTTGCCTTCCACGCCAAGTAGAGTCCTATCTGGACACGAGACGAAGTCTTCAGTCTTGTATATTCATAGTCCAACAGTCCGGCCAAAGGATATAGTTCGGCTGTCCGGAGACCCCTAATCACGGACTCCCTCAAGCATGTTTATCATTTGTGAATAGTTACTTTTGTTCTTGAGGTCACAGGAGAAATCATGTTGCAAGTAATCATGTGAACTTGATATGTGTTTGATATTTTGATAGTATGTATGTTGTGATTCCCTTAGTGGTGTCATGTGAACGTTGACTACATGACACTTCACCATATTTGGGACTAAGGGAATGCATTGTGGAGTGGCAATTAGATGATGGGTTGCGAGAGTGATAGAAGCTTAAACCCCAGTTTATGCGCTATTCTGTAAGGGACCGATTGGATCCAAAAGTTTAATGCTATGGTTAGAATTTATTCTTAATACTTTTCTCGTAGTTGCGGATGCTTGTGGGTGGGTTAATCATAAGTAGGAGGTTTGTTCAAGTAAGAACGTTTTTCTTATCATAAGAGACCGTTTTGGCCTGACCTTTGCCTCAAAAGGATTGACCTACCTTGCGGCACTTTTATTACTACTATCGTTACTTGCTCGTTACAAATTATCTTGCTATCAAACTTCTCTGTTACTTACAATTTCAGCACTTGCAGACATTAGCTTGCTGAAAACCACTTGTCATTTCCTTCTGTTCCTTGTTGAGTTCGACAGTCTTACTTATCGAAAAGAGCTACAATTGATCCCCTATACTTGTGGGTCATCAAGGCTATTTTCTGGCGCCATTGGCAGGGAGTGAAGTGCCTTTGGTAAGTGGAATTTGGTAAGGAAACATTTATATAGTGTGCTGAAATTTACTGTCACTTGTTACTATGGAAAACAATCCTTTGAGGGGTTTGTTCGGGGTATCTTCACCATGTTCGGAACCACAATTAGGTACCCCTCAACCTACTGCACCTACTGAAAATATTGAATATGAAATTCCTTCGGGTATGATAGAACAACTTCTAGCTAATCCTTATGCAGGAGATGGAACCGAACATCCTGATATGCACTTGATATGTGTAGAACAAATTTGTGGATTGTTCAAGCTTGCAGGTTTACCCAGGGGTGAAGTTATGCAAAAGGTTTTCCCTTTATATTTGAAGGCAAAAGCATTGGCATGGTATAGGCTATGCGATGATATTGGGTCATGGAATTGGAATCATTTGAAATTGGAGTTCCACCAAAAAAAATTATCCTATGCATCTAGTTCATCGTGATCGAAATTATATATATAATTTTTGGCCTCGTGAAGGAGAAAGTATTGCTCTAGCTTGGGGGAGGCTTAAGTCAATGTTATATTCATTCCCCAATCAGGAGCTCTCAAGAGAAATTATTATACATAATTTTTATGCTCGGCTTTCTCGTAATGATCAAAAACCATGCTTGATACTTCTTGTGCTTGTTCTTTTATGAAGAAGACTATTGAATTACGGTGGGATCTTTTGGAAAGAATTAAACGCAACTCTGAAGATTGGGAACTCGACAAAGGTAAAGAGTCAGGTATTAAACTTAAGAATGATTGTGTTAAATCTTTTATGGATATCGATGCTTTTCAAAAGTTTAGCACTAAATATGGACTTGACTCTGAGATAGTAGCCTCCTTTTGTGAATCATTTGCTACTCATGTTGGACTCCCTAAAGTGAAGTGGTTTAAATATCACCCACCTATTAAAGAAGAAACTAAAGAACTGGTACCAGTTAAAGAAGAAACTATACTTTATAATGTTGATCTAGTTGTTCCTTCTGCTTATATTGAGAAACCACCTTTCCCTATTAGGATAAAGAACATGCTAAAGTTTCAACTGTGGTTAACAAAAGCTATACTAGAACACCTAAACCTGGTGAACAAATTAAAGTAGAACCTAGGATGGCTATGGTTAAAGATCTCTTGGAAGAAGATATGGATGAGCATGTTATTAACTTCTGTGAAGAAGTTGTAAGAATTGCCAAACCTGATAAAAAGGACAAACATATACCTGTTGTTGGCATGTCTGTCATCTCAGTTAAAATTGGAGATCATTGTTATCATGGTTTATGTGACATAGGTGCCAGTGTGAGTGCTATTCCTTACACATTATATCAAGAAATTATGAATGACATAGCACCCGGAGAAATAGAAGACATAGATGTTACTATTAAACTTGCTAATAGAGACACTGTATCACCGATTTTGATTGTTAGAGATGTTGAAGTCTTGTGTGGGAAAATAAAATACCCTACTTATTTTCTTGTTCTTGGTTCCCCACAAGATGACTTTTGTCCCATTATCTTTGGTAGACCTTTCTTGAACACCGTTAATGCTAAGATAGATTGTGAGAAACAAACTGTCGGTGTTAGTTTTGGTGATGAGTCTCATGGTTTTAATTTTTCCAAGTTTAGTAGAAAGCTTCATGAAAAAGAATTGCCTAGTAAGGATGAATTAATTGGTCTTGCCTCAATTGTTGTTCCACCTACTGATCCTTTAGAACAATATTTGCTAGACCATGAAAATGATTTACATATGCATGAAAGAAATGAAATAGATAAAATTTTCTTTGAACAACGTCCTCTACTTAAACACAACTTGCCTATTGAAACTCTAGAAGGTCCTTCTCCACCTAAAGGTGATCCTGTGTTTGAATTAAAACAATTGTCAGACACTTTGAAATATGCTTATTTTGATGAAAAGAAAATATATCATGTTATTATTAGTGCTAACCTTTCAGAACATGAAGAAGAAAGATTATTGAAAGTTTCGAGGAAGCACCAAGCTGCTATTGGATATACTCTTGATGATTTAAAGGGCATTAGTCCCACTCTATGTCAGCACAAAATTAATATGGAACCTGGTGCCAAACCCGTTGTTGATCACCAACGTCGGTTAAATCCGAAGATGAAAGAAGTGGTAAGAACAGAAATATTTAAACTTCTGGAAGCAGGTACAATCTATCCTATAGCTGATAGTAGATGGGTAAGTCATGTTCATTGTGTTCCTAAGAAAGGAGGTATAACAGTTGTTCCTAATGATAAGAATGAACTTATTCCACAAAGAATTGTTACAAGCAATAGAATGGTAATCAATTTTAGAAAATTAAACCAAGCAACTAGAAAAGATCATTACCCTTTGCCTTTTATTGATCAAATGCTTGAAAGATTATCTAAGCACACACACCTTTGCTTCCTTGATGGATATTCTGGCTTTTCACAAATACCCGTTTCTCAGCCTGATCAAGAAAAGACCACTTTTACTTATCTTTTTGGAACCTATGCTTATAGACGTATGCCTTTTGGTTTATGTAATGCACCTGCTACCTTTCAAAGATGTATGACTGCTATATTCTCTGACTTTTGTGAAAAGATTGTTGAGGTTTTCATGGATGACTTTTCTATTTATGGGAAGTATTTTGATGATTGTTTAAGCAATCTTGATCGAGTTTTGCACAGATGTGACCAAACAAATCTTGTCTTGAATTGGGAGAATTGCCACTTTATGGTTAATGAAGGCATTGTCTTGGGTCATAAAATTTCTGAAAGAGGTATTGAAGTGGACAAAGCTAAGGTTGATGCAATTGAGAAAATGCCATGTCCTAAAGATATAAAAGGTATTCGTAGTTTCCTAGGTCATGCTGGTTTCTATAGGAGATTTATCAAAGACTTATCTAAAATTTCTAGGCCTCTCACTAGTCTCTTGCAAAAGGATATTCCCTTTGTTTTTGATGATGAATGTTTAGAAGCCTTTGAAACACTCAAGAAAGCCTTAATTTCTGCACCTTTTGTTCAACCACCTGATTGGAACTTGCCTTTTGAAATTATGTGTGATGCTAGTGATTTTGCTGTTGGTTCTGTTCTAGGACAAAGAGTTGATAAGAAACTTAATGTTATTCATTATGCTTGTAAAACTCTAGACAGTGCTCAAAGGGATTATGCTACTACTGAAAAAGAATTCTTAGCAGTGGTGTTTGCTTGTGATAAGTTTAGACTTTATATTGTTAATTCCAAAGTAACTGTTCGCACAGACCATGCTGCTATTAAATATCTTATGGAAAAGAAAGATGCTAAACCTATACTTATTCGATGGGTTCTCTTGTTACAAGAATTTGATTTACATGTCATTGATAGAAAAGGAACTGAGAACCCAGTAGCTGAAAATTTATCTAGGCTTGAAAATGTGCTTGATGACCCACTACCTATTGATGATAGTTTTCCTGATGAGCAGTTAGCTGCAATAAATGTTACTCATAGTACTCCTTGGTATGCTGACTATGCTAATTACATTGTTGCTAAATATTTACCACCTATCTTTACTTACCAACAAAATAAAAAATACTTCTATGATTTAAGACATTACTTTTGGGATGACCCACATCTTTATAAAGAAGGAGTAGATGGTATTATTAGACGTTGTGTACCTGAGCATGAACAGGGACAAATCCTATGGAAATGTCACTGTGAAGCTTATGGAGGGCATCATGCTGGAGATAGAACTGCTCATAAGGTATTACAGTCTGGATTTTATTGGCCTACTCTCTTCAAGGATGCCCGTAAGTTCGTCTTATCTTGTGATGAATGTGAAAGAATAAGTAATATCGGTAAGCATCAAGAAATGCCTATGAATTAGTCACTTGTTGTTGAACCATTTGATGTTTGGGGATTTGATTACATGGGACCTTTTCCTTCCTCTAATGGGTATACACATATTTTGGTTGCTGTTGATTATGTTACTAAATGGTAGAAGCTATTCCAACTAGTAGTGTTGATCGAAACACCTCTATTAAAATGCTTAAGGAAGTTATTTTCCCAAGGTTTGGAGTCCCTAGATATCTAATGACTGATGGTGGTTCACACTTTATTCATGGTGCTTTCCGTAAAATGCTTGCCAAGTATGATGTTAACCATAGAATTGCATCACCCTATCTTCCTCAGTCTAGTGGTCAAGTTGAACTTAGCAATAGAGAAATAAAATTAATTTTGCAAAAGACTATTAATAGGTCCAGGAAGAATTGGTCTAAGAAATTATATGATGCACTTTGGGCTTATAGAACAACATATAAAAATCCTATGGGTATGTCTCCTTATAAAATGGTTTATGGAAAAGCTTGTCATTTGCCTCTTGAGTTAGAACATAAAGCATATTGGGCCGTCAAAGAGCTCAACTGTGATTTCAAACTTGCTGGTGAAAAGAGGTTATTTGATATTAGCTCTCTAGATGAGTGGAGAACCCAAGATTATGAAAATGCAAAAATATTCAAAGAAAAAGTAAAAAGATGGCATGAAAAAAGAATCAAAAAGCGTGAGTTTAAAGTCGAAGAATATGTTCTTTTGTACAACTCTCATTTCAGATTCTTTGCAGGAAAACTCCTCTCAAATGGGAAGGCCCCTATGTTATCGAGGAGGTTTACCGGTCTGGAGCCATCAAAATAAATAATTCCGAAGGTACTAACCCGAAGGTTGTCAATGGGCAACGAATAAAGCATTATATCTTAGGTACGCCTATTAATGTTGAAAGTAATGTTATCCAAACTTTGACACCAGAAGAACACATAAAATAGTCCTTCCGGGACACTCCAAAATCATGAAAATAAGGAGGTACGTGATAGATTCAACTAGACCAACGTCATGTCTTCCTCACCCTTGAACAATGGAGAAGGAGACATAAGGTCGGTCCAGGAAGATCTAATGAGGGATGAAGCTGAAGAGGTTGCTATGGAGGAAGAAGAGGAATGTCCCTTTGGGATTCACCCTCCGGCCTCTGAGAGGGGTACACTAGCTGGCATCTCTACTCACCCTGATTCTCACCAAGCCATGGGATCATCGAACAATCAAGCGAGCCTGGAAGTGCAAAAAGAGCTCCCACCGAGGAGGCCCTTACATAGGTTACATCATAACAATTTTCATAACTTGATTCACAATTATGGTCCCTTACATAGGCACATACCGTCCAACTGGGACATATTCCGGCCAAGAGAAAACAATGTAGGAACAAAACCGTGGGGCCTTGAGAATAAACACATAATGGCTGAGGTGAAGAAAAACAGTGAATTAATTCCTCAAGCCCTTCGGGAGATTCAAGGTGTGAAGGATCTACTCATGGCTATATTGGAGAATACTACTTCTTCACCACCATAATCATCTTCACCACCAAAGGAGAATTGAGTATCGGGTATGGGCACTCCCCTTGGCTTCCGCCAAGCTTGGGGGAGGTGGCCCGGTATCGTATCAGCCCACTATCTTATTACTTTTACTTGCTTTAGTTTGATCTTTTGCTTTAGATGAATAAAAAATAGTTCAATCCTCTCTTCTTTGAGAGTTTGCTTAGTGATCTAAACTTGTAATCATGTGCAAGTTATGTAATAAAAGTTTAGTTTGAGTTTTTGCTTTCTTTACTTTCATATTGCAAATAAAAGAAAAGAAAGAAAGAAAGAAGAAGAGAAAGGAAATAAATAAAGAAAAGATTATATACTAATCCTATGGTGGGTGATGGCATCACATAAGGAAAAGTATAAGTAGAAAATTTTATTAGAGATTGACAAACATATCATTAGTGAATGATGCAACTCATGGAAGAATTAATAAGGGAAGAGAAGATTCACATATAAATATACTATCCTAGAAATCCTTTGTGATTGTGAGCCCTCATCAAAATATTATATGCCAAAATTGTTTATGTTGGACAAGGAAGACAACTTAATGATTTATGTTTTTTTATATTCATATAGAAGTCATATTGTCATAGATCCTTCAACATGTGGTGCTTGCCCCTATCTTTGCTAGCCAAAAATTCCGCACTAAGTAGAGATACTACTTGTGCATCCAAAAACCCTTAAACCCAAATCTTATTTTCAAGTGTCCACCATACCTACCTAGGGATTGAGCAAGATCCCTGAAGCAATTTGTGATTGGTGCAAAAAGGCAATAAATATTGCTTCAAAAAATGTGAGACCATTTAGTGTAAGAGAAAATTGAGCGTTGCACAAACTTGTGATGGTGAAGAATAAAAGCGACAGACTGCATAATAAAGGTTGCTATCACAAGGGGCAATGTAACTTGACGTTCTTTTGCACTAAGGGGTTGAGAATACAAACAAATAAGCGCATGGCAACCTCTGCTTCCCTCTACGAAGGGCCTATCTTTTACTTTTATGTATTTACTTTTATGCAAAGAGTCAAAGTTTTCCTTCTATTCCTTTTTATTTTTCTCCTTTGGCAAGCATCATGTGGTGAGGAAATATATAGGCACATATGTCCAGTTGAATATAGATAGCATGAGTTATTATTGTTGATATCACCCTTGACGTGAATATGTTGGGAGGCGAAACTATAAGCCCCTATCTTTCTATGTGTCCGGTTGAAATGTGTTGCTCATGTGTACGTGGTGAGTGTTAGCAATAGAAGACTATATGATGGTTGAGTATGTGGACTTCCCCAAAGGCTCCGATACATGACCCTTCTGAAAAGATGATGAATTGTAGTTGCAAAATTGACTGAGAACATAGTTTGTAGGTTTCTAATAGAGTTTTCGCTTTATACTTCGATTGTGTGATGAACTGTTACTTATTCATGAGAAGTATATGATAAAAATTCTACTATAAGAGTCCTATGTTTAATTTTATTGTTGTTATTATAATCAACATGATGCTTCTATGTTCTTATTTTGTTTCTATCGACACCTCTTTCTCAAAGCATGTGGACATGTTTTTTGATTTCAGTTTTTCGCTTGAGGACAAGTGAGGTCTAAGCTTGGGGGAGTTGATACATCCATTTTGCATCATGTTTTATTACTATTATTTATGATGTTTTTATCCATAATAAGCTTTTTGGAGTAATTATAATGCCTTTTCTCTTATAATATGCAAGGTATACACCAAGAGGGAGAATTCTGGTAGCTGGAAATCTGGACCTGAAACAGCTACCTCAGGCTACCTATTCTGCACAACTCCAAATGAGATGAAACTTCATGAGGATTTTTTATGGGATATATGAGGAATATTGGAGCCAATAATTACCAGAGGGGGCCACCAGGTGGGCACAACCCACCTGGGCACACCAGGGAGCCTAGGAGCGCCCTGGTGGGTTATGCTCTCCTCAGCCCACCTCTGGTGCCCATCTTCTGATCTATAAGTCATTTTGACCTAGAAAAAATAAGGAGAGGACTTTCGGGACAAAGCACCGCCGCCTCGAGGCGGAACTTGGGCAGGAGCACTTTTGCCCTCTGGTGGAGCGATTCCACCGGGGGAACTTCCCTCCCAGAGGGGGAAATCATCGTAATCATCATCACCAACAACTCTCCCATCTTGGGGAGGGAAATCTCCACCAACATCTTCAACAACACCATCCTCTCTCAAACCCTAGTTCATATCTTGTGTTCAATCTTGTTACCGGAACTATAGATTGGTACTTGTGGGTGACTAGTAGGGTTGATTACATCTTGTAGTTGATTACTATATGGTTTATTTGGTGGAAGACTATATGTTCAGATCCAATATTCTATTTAAGACCCCTCTGATCTTGAGCATGTTTATCATTTGTGAGTAGTTACTTTTGTTCTTTAGGTCACGGGAAATCATGTTGCAAGTAATCATGTGAACTTGATATGTGTTTGATATTTTGATAGTACGTATGTTGTGATTCCCTTAGTGGTGTCATGTGAACGTCGACTACATGACACTTCACCATATTTGGGCCTAAGGGAATGCATTGTGGAGTAGCAATTAGATGATGGGTTGCGAGAGTGACAGAAGCTTAAACCCCAGTTTATGCGCTATTCCGTAAGGGACCGATTGGATCCAAAAGTTTAATGCTATGGCTAGAATTTATTCTTAATACTTTTCTCATAGTTGCGGATGCTTGCGGGGTGGTTAATCATAAGTAGGAGGTTTTTTCAAGTAAGAACATCACCTAAGCACCGGTCCACCCACCTATCAAATTATCAATGTAGCAAACACAAACCGAACCAACATGATGAAAGTGACTAGATGAAATTCCCGTGTACCCTCAAGAACGCTTTGCTTATCATAAGAGACCATTTTGGACTATCCTTTGCCTGAAACAGATTGGGCTACGTTGCTGCACTTTTGTTACTACTATCGGTACTTGCTCGTTACAAATTATATTGCTATCAAACTACTCTATTACTTACAATTTCAGCACCTACAGACATTACCTTGCTGAAAACCACTTGTCATTTCCTTCTGCTCCTCATTGAGTTCGATACTCTTACTTATCAAAAAGAGCTAAAATTGGTCCCCTATACTTGTGGGTCATCATTCTGTCAATTTCCCAATAGTAATTCATTTACCCTTCGTTTGCTATTTTTTTCTCGAGCGAAGCCACTAGTGAAAACTACGCCCCCCGGGTCTCTTCCTTAATATATTTGCCTTTGCGATCTATTTTCCTTTGCTTTTATTTTCAGATCTATTAATCCAAAAATACAAAAATACCTTGCTCCAATTTATTTTATCTCGCATTCCCGTGCGATCTATCTATCAATTAATTACAAAACTCTCACGTCCGTTTGCCAATTTCTGGCGCTGTTACCCGAAAGGGATTGGCAACCCCTTTAACACGTCGGGTTGCGAATATTTGGTATTTGTGTGCAGGTGCTATTTATGTAGTGTTGCTTGGTTATCCTACTAATTCCATAACCTTGGTCTCATCACTGAGGGAAATACCTACCGTCGCTGTGCTGCATCATCCCTTCCTCTTTGAGGAAATACCGACATAGTCCTAGCAGACATGAAAAGGAATTTCTAGCGCCGTTGCCAGGGAAACATCATCAACATCTATCAGGTTCCTTATCACAAATCTCATCTCCTCGCAATTTACATTATTTGCCATTTGCCTCCCGTTTTCCTCTCCCCCACTTCACAAAAATTTGTCGTTTTATTCGCCCTCTTTTTTGTTCACCATTTTGTTGCCGGATCTATCCATGTTCTTGCTTTCTAGTCTTATGTCTAGCGTGTCTACTCCTCCTTTGTCACCAGATTTTGAAGTTTTATACTTCAATCAACGACAAGGAGAAAATTTGAAAGATACTTGGTATAGGCTAATGGAATCCTATCATGTTTGCAACTTAAAGGGGGACGCAAAGATTTTGCTTCGTAAGTTTTACATAGGATTGGCCTTGCATCATAGACAACTCTTAGATTTTGCCGCTAAAGGGAATTTTATTCAGCTTGATGCTAATGCTACCTATAAAATCTTAGAAGGAATTTTGGGAGTTCCACCTCCAAAGAAGGGGTTTTCTTTCACCCCAGAGGGAGTTCAAATGTTGGACAAACTCGGTGATTCGCACAAACATATGGTTGAATTGCAAAAATATAACGAACCCCTCTAACATCTTAATGGTAGTATCAGTCGCATGAATACCTTGATTACTCTCTGTAATAAGTGATTGGATATCTTAGATATAAAGATGATTTCTTTTCCTGAGAATTTAGGAAAGCGCAAAGATCCTCCCGGGTTTGAGAAAGCCCTTACAAAAGTTGCCAAAACTATGGATGACAAAACTTAGATCCTTGCCTTATGCTTAGCTAGGGGCGTGAAACAATAGCGCTTGTTGGGAGGCAACCCAATGAATAACATTTATTTTTGTCTTTTACTTCCTGTTCTTCAGTGTTAGCACAATTATGCTACTATTATGATTGTGTTTTTTGTGTTTTAATTAGTGTTTGTGCCAAGTAAAGCCTTTAGGATCTTCTTGGGTGATAGTTGATTTGATCTTGCTAAAAAACAGAAACATTCGCGCCCATGAAAATAATTTTAGTTTTTCACAGAAGTGTGATAAAATACCAATTTGATTAATATACAAATTTCTCAGGTCATCCTAATTTTTCAGAATTTTTGGAGTTACAAAAGTATTCAAAATATCCAGATTGCTACAAACTGTTCTGTTTTTGACAGATTTTGTTTTCTTTGCATTGTGTGCTTGTTTTGATGATTCTATGGTTTTCTTTGAAGAGTTTTTTCCGTAGAAAAGTTGGAATACAGTAGATATAATGCAAGAATAAAATATGAATTGGTTGCAACAACACTTATAGTAGTTATTTGTTTTCTTATACTAACAATCTCACGAAGGTTTTGTTGAGTTTTGTGTGATTGAAGTTTCCAAGTTTTGGGTGATGTTACGATGGATGAAGGAATAAGGAGTAAGAAGAGCCTAAGCTTGGGGATGCCCATGGCATCCCAAGCTATTATCCAAAGAGAAGCAACCAACTAAGCTTGGGGACGCCCCGAGTGGCATCCCCTCTTTCTTCTAACGACCATCGGTATTTTACTCGAAGCTAAATTTTTATTTGTCACATTCTATGAGATTTGCTTGTAGCGTCTTGTATGATATGAGTCTTTGCTTGTTTTGTTTTGTGTTTTATGTCTTGAATCCTTGCTGGACACACTTATTTGAGAGAGCCAAAGTTATGCCATGACTTGTTAGAATTTCTCTCTTTGCTTCACTTGAATGTTTATGAGCTATGGAATTGCTCTAGTGCTTCACTTATATCTTTTTGAGCACGGCGTGCTTTGTTAATTTTTAAGAAATTCTCCCTAGCTTCACTTAAATTAATTTGAGAGAGAGAGAAATATTGTGCTCATGATCTTCACTTATATTTGTTTGAGCTTATCAAAAGCAAAACATGAAAATTAGTTCCAAAGTGATAGATATCCAAGAAGGATATAATAAAAACTTTGATGAAGGTCATTGGACAAAATAAACTTGATTCCTTGTAATAGTTTTGAGATATGATGATGTGATATGTGAGTCGTGTTGATGAGTAATTATGCTTTCGTAAGAATATTGGTGTTAAGGTTTGTGATTCCCTATGCAAGCACGAAAGTCAATAGTCATGCAATGAAATTACATCCTACTTGTGGTGCATTATTCGGTGTTAATTATGCTTAATGATCGCTTATGAGATTATTCGTTTCTTGGTTGGTCACTTCTCAATCTTTTGCTAGCCTTCATTTTGCACTAACTATGATCACTACTTGTGCATCCAAAATCCTTTAAACCAGTTTTGCCATATGAGTCCACCATACCTACCTATATGCGGTATTCTTTTGCCGTTTAAGCAAATTTGTGTGTGCCATCTCTAATTTTTAAAATAAATTTCTCTTTTGTGTGCTCGTACCGCTCATTAATTGGTAGGGGGTGGCTAAGATATTTTGATGCTAGATATGCTATTCTCATGATGAGTGTTTATTCACTTGTCATTGCATGAGAGTAGGGCAAAGGTATTAGGGATGCCCAGTCCCGAAATGAAAAATGAATTTACTTTATGTTGTCAAATAATAAATTCCTTGGAAAGTGTTGGTATGGAAGGCACCCGTGGATATGGCTAGCCATGGAAAGTGAAAGTATGGTGGAAAAAGAAATAAACTTTAATTTCTGTTTGGGAACCGCCTATGATATATCTAGCATGGAAAGTATTAGGAACTTCTCGATCATTCTTGTTGGCAGGAAAAGCATGCCTCCCAAAATGTTTTTATCTCTATGTTTTTCGCTTTGAGCTCTGGCACCTCTACAAATCCCTACTTCCCTCCACGAAGGGCCTTTCTTTTACTTTATGCAATTTTTTATTTTTTATTTGAGTCTCCATCTTCTCTTACAAAGCACCAATTATGGGGCACTATGATCGTACTTGAGCATTGGGTGTAGCTAATATGACAGTGTGTTTCATGAATGGATCAATGATTGAGCATGATGGGATAGGGATAACTTATTTTAGCGTTGATATTTTGAAAGACATGGTTACTTGTTGATATGCTTGAGTATTTAAGTCTCATGTCAAAACTAGACTATTGATTTGAACCATATAAAAGTCCAAATGTCCATGATATAAAGAAAAGAATATGAGATGGAACATGTTAGGCAGCATTCCACATCAAAAATTATGTTTTTATCATTTACCTACTTGAGGACGAGCAGGAATTAAGCTTGGGGATGCTGATACGTCTCCAACGTATCTATAATTTTTGATTGTTCCATGCTGTTATATTATCATTCTTGGATGTTATATAATCATTTTATATCATTTTTTGGTAGTAACCTATTGACATAGTGCCAAGTTCTAGTTGTTGTTTTCTGCATGTTTTTTACATCGCAGGAAATCAATACCAAACGGAGTCCAAACACAGCGGAACTTGTTGTGGATTTTTTGGACCAGAAGACATCGAATGGGCCAGAGAAACTCCTGGGGGTGCTCCCAGGGGAGCACAACCCACCAGGGCGCGCCTGGAGGCCCAGGCGCGCCTTGGTGGGTTGTGCCCACCTCGGGTGCCCCCTGGACCGCCTCTTTACTCTATAAATACCCCAATATTCTAGAAACCCTAGGGGAGTCGACAAAAATCAATTCCAGCCGCCGCAAGTTCTAGAAACACTAGATCCAATCTAGACACCATCACAGAGGGGTTCATCATGTCCATTGGTGCCTCTCCGATGATGCGTGAGTAGTTCTTTGTAGACCTACAGGTCCGTAGTTAGTAGCTAGATGGCTTCCTCTCTCTCTCTCTCGTTTGATTCTCAATACAATGGTCTCTTGGAGATCCATATCATGTAATTCTTTTGTGGTGTGTTTGTTGGGATCCGATGAACTTTGAGTTTCTGATCAGATCTATCTCTTTTTATCAATGAAAGTTATTTGAGTCTTCTTTGATCTCTTATATGCATGATTGCTTATAGCCTCGTATTTTTTCTCCGATATTTGGGTTTTGTTTGGCCAACTTGATCTATTTATCTTGCAATGGGAAGAGGTGCTTTGTGATGGGTTTGATCTTACGATGCTTGATCCCAGTGACTGAAGGGGAACCCACATGTATGTATCGCTGCTATTAAGGATAACAAGATGGGGTCTATTTCTACATAAATAGATCTTGTCTACATCATGTAATCGTTCTTATTGCATTACTCCGTTTCTCCATGAACTTAATACACTAGATGCATGCTGGATAGGAGTCGATGTGTGGAGTAATAGTAGTAGATGCAGGCAGGAGTCGGTCTACTAATCTTGGACGTGATGCCTATATAATGATCATTGCCTGGATATCTTCATGATTATTTGAAGTTCTATCAATTTCCCAATAGTAATTCGTTTACCCACCGTTTGTTATTTTTCGTGAGAGAAGCCACTAGTGAAAACTACGGCCCCCGGGTCTCTTCCTTAATATATTTGCCTTTGCGATCTATTTTCCTTTGCTTTTATTTTCAGATCTATTAAACCAAAAATACAAAAATACCTTGCTGCAATTTATTTTATCTCGTGTTCCCGCGCGATCTATCTATCAATTTATTACAACTCTCTCATGTCCATTTTCCAATTTCTGGCGCCGTTATCCAAAAGGGATTGGCAACCCCTTTAACACGTCGGGTTGGGAGTATTTCTTATTTGTGTGCAGGTGTTGTTTAGATAGTGTTGCTTGGTTCTCCTAATGGTTCGATAACATTGGTCTCATCACTGAGGGAAATACCTACCATCGTTGTGCTGCATCATCCCTTCCTCTTTGGGGAAATACCGACGTAGTCCTAGCAGACATCATGGTACTCCCCACAGAACTCGTATATGGGTCACCTTGAGTGCTTGTCTATGACGAGGTAGAGCAAGAGCAATTCTGGCATGACGATGCCATGCTCCTTTAGGAAGATCTTCTTCGGGAAGCTGTGTGAGCTGCATGCTACCAGCAAGTCTTGTGCCGCTATCATAGCCACAAGGTTCATGCTCGAGGACTTGAGGAAGGCGACCTTGTCCTTCCGCATGTCCAGTCTGCCAAGGGATCAAACTAGTTGACGCCAAAGTGGGAAGGCCCTTATCAGGTAGCATGAGTCACCAGACCTAGCGCAGTCTGTCTGGAGATCGAAGATGGCATTCAAGTGCATAAGTCGTGGAACATCAAGCATCTTCACAAGTTTTATCCATGAGGCGTTGTTGTCGGGCCTTTCCCCAGCAATCCCCTTTTGTACAAGCTTTGTCTCAAAGACTTGTAGCCCTTGTACAAAGCCAGGCGCAGAGCATGTGCATATGTGAATAAACCTAAGTGTTTCACAACCTCTTTATGCATATTTACTCAGGTATCAATATGCATATCTTTGTGATAATACTTTGTTTGAATGAAATGGCTAACATGCCACCAAGGCCTCCGCAACATTCCTTTCTCTTCTTTCTTTTTCTCAAAGACAGAAGGATTCCTCGTGGACATGTTTCCCCATGGGGATGATGGAGTACCATTTCTTATGGGATTGACCCACATTTCATATGATAAGAAGTACATCAAAGAAAGCTAAGTTGGGATTTTTTTTCAACTAGAAATTTGTTTGTTACGTATTGGAATTTTCCCTTGATTCGGAGTTATGCATGTATGAAAAACTTGCACGCGAGGGAATCTTGTCTTGTTTCATTAGCGCTCTTATTCTCACCTCGAGTCCGGTCGGCAAGATCCTTTGTAGCTGCGTTAAGACCAGCAAGTCACCTTGCCAGATACCTTACTTCCAGCAGGCTGCTAAGGACCAATCCTTCAAAGCGCTCGCGACAAGTATGTGTTCCGGCAAGTTTCTGAACTGCGTAGGGTGTCGGATTCAAATCATACCAGGATAAACTGAGATAAGAGAAATAGTACATATTTATTGAGCACAACAAATGTTACATATTTGTTGAAAAAGAAAAGTGATCGTTAATGTTTTCTCTAGCCCTTTCTTTCTAGGTTTTACATCAAGTGCACCCCAGGGAAAAAGGGGCACTTAGACAAAGTGCTCCCGGTAGGCCATTCTGCCGGTGTCCATCTGCAAATGATGGTGCTGCCGGTGCTTAGTTGGAGAAGATGGTGTTGCCGGTGTTCAGCTGGAGCCTGGGTCACCGTCTTCGGACTTGACGCCCGGGGACTCTCCGTCATCGTTCACCAGTGTCTTTCCTTCAACTTGATCCAAGAAGAAACACCAACATCAATCTCAAAGTAAAAGGCTCATGTCAAAGGTATTAGTTCCTTTGGCATTAGTGTTGTGGATTGATGACCAACGAAGAAACATATTCTCTCAAGTATGGATTCTGGAAGCTATCTAGTCACTGGTGCGCGTCGGTCCTAAACAAACAGTTTTTAACCCCTTTCTGCGATGGCATTCGGAACCGTCGCCAAGTGAGTGTGGGCGATAGGGGGGTCCTTCCCGCACGACCCAGAAACTGTTGGGGATATCCCTCCTGGCACACACGCTCGGCAAAATGAGGACGTGTGCGACCGGCGAGCACTCAAATATAGAAATACATACAGTAGTGCTCAAAAAATACAATTATACAGGTGAAATCATTTCCGGTCGTAAGTACATCCCACACAGTCAGTCACCACGAAATGTTTCTGTTCGTATATACATCCCACACAGTCACTACAAGGAAAACATTTGCGCAAGGTGGTGTAACACAAACAGTTTTGAAGAGAATGTCATGTGTGATTGTTCATTTATCCAACATGGTTTATTCCTAGAAACTGTGTGTGTTGCCTGAGGTCATCGCCCACGGTGGTTTCTCATTAAGCGTTTGCAATAGGAAAACCCAATTAGCAAGCTAATTGGCCAATTAGCGGGCTAATTGCCCTATTATTAATAATCCATTTACTAATCTAATTGACATTCATATTAAGCACATAATATATTCCATTTCCATATTAAGGAAGTAGGATTTCATTATTGAAATACATCAGAGTACAACATGATATAGCTTCAGCACTCAGCTACCCCATTACACGACTACACTAGCAGCAAGTTTCACATGCAACATCTAGAACTTTTTGAAATTAGCATCATAGATGGTACATAGAGAGATGCATCTCATCTGGAAAAATGCTAAAGCGGAAGGCGAATATTGAGCCTTCATTCATGTTGAAGGTCTTTGCAACTTTAGGCCATTGCCTGTGGATGATTGACCGTCCATCCTTCGACCTCTTTAGGAACACTTCAATATTGAACCATGGGTGTTGTGTGAAAACTTTCCTCGCCTCCTGACAACAGAGGTGGTTTGAGATGTAATCATCAGTGAAGCCAGAAAACAAGGATGTGCATAAATATCTTCTCTAGATTGGAAATGTGGCAAAGGAATACAAAAAGGCAATGTATAATAGTTAGTACCATCTTGTAAACCTCAGTGCTTCCCATTGTTTCCCTGCAACACATATAAGGTAGTTAGTCATCAAGTTAAGTAAGGGTTCGCATGCTATCAGTAAAATATGTTGATGATAAATAAGCACATTACAGATTCATCAGATTAATTCAAGCCACGTGGAAAACACATTTATCCAAACCAAGCATGATTAAGAACTAGGAAATATAGCACTTGTATATGTTTCTCATGTATTAAGTGCAGCCAAATTCGATTTATTCCTCACATGGTATACAATAACGGAATGCAGCCACAACAATTGATCATCGCATTGCAGAATTGAACCAAGCAGTTAACTAAACACCACAACAAATGAACCAAATGTTAACTAAGCACCACATTGCACAATATAACATACTCCTACTAGAAGATCAGATAGTTAACCAAACCAAGCATGCTTAACAACTTGGAAATATAGCAATTGTATTTATTTCTCATGTATTTAGTACATCCAAGTTCGATTTATTCCTCACATGGTATACAATAACAGAATGTGGCCACAACAATTGAACATCGCATTGCAGAATTGAAGCAAGCGGTTAACTAAACACCACAACAAGTGAACCAAGCCACGACAAAATGAACCAAGCAGTTAAGTAAACACCAATTGAACAATATAACATACTCCTAACAGAAGATCATACAGTTAACCAAACCAAGCATGCTTAACAACTTGGAAATATTGCACCCTAAAGAATTGAAGATCACATTTGCAGAATTGAACCAAGCAGTTAAATGAACACCACATTGCACGACATATAGAACATATACACTATAGCATAAGATTGCATGGTGAAAGTAGATAGCACAATTCACTAGAATTTGTTAAGGAAAGGCAGTAGCTAGCAAACTGAACATGGGTCCTTATAGTGAGCTAATAAGATATGCTACTCCCTCCTTTCCGGTTTATAAGGCTCAATTCAAAAATCTCACCAACCAAGGTAGATGATGAGTGGTGGAATATTTTTTGTAGTTTTCAAAAGCACCCAATTAATGCTCTTATTTTCCTCAAAAAATTATGTTTACGAATGCATTAATTGCAATGCATGCATGCATAAAGTGCATGCATTGGTCAGTTTTCTCTTAATACTTGCATGCAATGATTTAATGCACCTTGAAGTCTGAACATGTGATGGGGAACAACTAAATTGAGCCTTATAAAATGAAAAAACTAAAATTTTGAGATAAGCCCTATAAACCGGAAAGGAGGGAGTACTCCTCATTGTCGAAGATATCGATGACGATTGGCTCCTTGAACATGGAAGAGAGCGAGGCCTCCGCATCATGGGTGCCATCATTGTAGTGGTGAGTTGCTTGAGCTGCTCCGGGCACCAACCTTCTGGCTCTCAAGATGAGGTAAGCACATGCACGCTGAGAAAACACCTCGTAGTCTTTGTCGAAGGCACCGACGGTGGCCTCGAGAAAACACCACGAACTGTTGTTTAAAGCAACCAACCGCGTCGTCGCGCGAGGCGTCAACGGTGGCCTCGACGGCGAGGTGCTCCTCCAAGATATGGGGGTCGGCACAAATGGCAGCCATCGCAACCTCATCTGCGCGTGCGGCCGCGATTTGCTTCTCCGCTGCCAAATGCTCCTTGATGTCCTGCTATACTGCATGCACCATGGCTTAGGCCGGCACTTATTTGGTGGAGGGGTCGGTGATTTGGGTGGAAGGTGTCGCGCTCGCGCCGGCGGTCGAGGCATGTGGGATGTGGAAGGAGGAGGAGGATGGGGTCGGGTGTGGATTAGCTGCCTGGATAGGCGAGGCCGATCAGCATGAAGGAGGGCCGCCGGCGAGGAGGCGGCGGCGCTGCAAGCAAGGAGTGAAGGTTTCAACTTGGAAAGGAAGGCGGAAATAGGGGAAATGTGGCTTTTGGTAAGGGGGAGGGGGAGGGAGGTAGATATTTCCGCGGAAGCCGAAAATTTGGAATCGCTTCAGACAAAAAACTGGCGCGCAAAGTGTCATCAGACACGGTCCCTTATTCAGACATGGTCCGAAGATATTTTGTGCTGCATCTCACACGGTTGGTTATAATAAATTGTGTGGGATCTACTTGATTTTTGGTCTTGATTTGAATTACATAATGGGGTCATAGTGTCCATGAACGGTGTTTGAATTGCTAGACCTTCTATCTGTAGTGATCATAAAAGAATTGGAATTATTCAGGTTTCGTCTGGACATTTTTATGCATTAAGTGAGTTTTCAATGCATTTATGTGCACAATTCAAATTTGAACTACATGCACATGCTCCAGTGCATATATATTCGTTGAAAAATAAAATCTTTGTCCTTGGGTGCATGCTTAGGTCCCATGCAAGAAATGGGAATGAATTTCAAACACAATGGCACCGTTGATTGCCAACAAAACATTAAGATGCCTGGTTTTTAAATTCTACTAAATCCAAAACTCGTCGAAATTCATGATACTTGGCATGCTATCATGGAGCGGCATGAATATGCCGTGGTACAAATTTTGTCCCATTTGGGGCAGGTTTGGGTATATGCTTCTCACAAACCGGAGCTTCTCACAACAAGCATGATGGCTTTCGGTAGGGAATGTCCAACCTTTGCGGACGAAATGATATCCATTGCCTCTTATTGCTTTCAAGTTTTTTTCTTGTGTCAACATAGAACAACAGGAGTGTTGTGTGAATTTTTGTGATTTTTCCGGGTTCGTTTGGACATTTTTATGAATTAGCTGAGTTTTCAATGTGTTTATGTGCATAATTCAAATTTGAACTACACGTGCATGCTCAAGTGCATATAAAATGGTTGAAAAATCAAATATGTGTCCTTGGGTGCACTCTTAGGTCCCATGCAAGAAATGGGAATGAATTTTAAACACCAGGGCACCGTTGATTGCCGGCAAAACATTGAGATGCGTGGTTTTAAATTCTAGTAAATCCAAAACTCATCTGAAATTCATGAAACTTGGCATGCTATCATGGAGCAGCATCAAAATGCCTTGGTACAAATTTTGTCCCATTTGGGGCAGGTTTGGGTATATGCTTCTCACAAACCGGAGCTTGTCACAACAAGCGTGATGGTTTTCTGTAGAGAACGTCCCACCTTTGGGGACGAAACGATATCCATTGCCTCTTATTGCTTTCAAGTTTTTTTCTTGTGTCAACGTAGAACAACAGGAGTGTTGTCTGAATTTTTGTGATTTTTTGTGGTTCATTTGGACATTTTTACGCATTAACTGAGTTTTCAATGCATTTATGTGCATGATTCGAATTTGAACTACATGCGCATGCTCCAGTGCATATAAATTGGTGGAAAAATCAAATCTGTGTCCTTGGGTGCATGCTTAGGTCCCATGAAATAAATGGGAATGGATTTCAAACCCCGGGGCACCGTTGATTGCCGGCAAAACATTGAGACGCCTAGTTTTTAAATTCTAGTAAATCCAAAACTCGTCTGAAATTCATGAAACTTGGCATGCTATCATAGAATGGCATCAACATGCCATGGTACAAATTTTGTCCCATTTGGGACAGGTTTGGGTATATGCTTCTCACAAACCGGATCTTCTCACAACAAGCATGATGGTTTTCTATAGGAACGTCCCACCTTTGGGGACGAAACGATATCCATTGCCTCTTATTGCTTTCAAGTTTTTTTCTCGTGTCAACATAGAACAACAGGAGTGTTGTCTGAATTTTTGTGATTTTTCGGGGTTCGTTTGGACATTTTTATGCATTAACTGAGTTTTCAATGCATTTATGTGCATAATTCGAATTTGAACTACATGCGCATGCTCCAGTGCATATAAATTGGTTGAAAAATCAAATCTGTGTCCTTCGGTGCATGCTTAGGTCCCATGCAAGAAATGGGAATGAATTTCAAACACCAGGGCACCGTTGATTACCGGCAAAACGTTGAGATGCCTGGTTTTTAAATTCTAGTAAATCCAAAACTCGTTTGAAATTCATGAAACTTGGCGTGATGTCATGGAAGGGCACCCGACATGCTGTGGTATGTTTCGTGTCCATTTTGAGAGAAGGCGCACTCGAATAATGACAGCCAACAAAGGCATTTTGAAAAAAATAGCTGCCACTTTAATATCTCAAACATTTGTATAATTTAAACTGTGTGCATTCGGTTAACCATTCACGTGACGTCACGTGTCTTGGTTTTAATGGCTATAGGAGGTATCGTGTGGACAACTGCTTGACTGAACAGGATCACCGGGAAAGCGTACAAGCTGTTCAATGCAGGATCTGTGCATCTCTTCAACGCAAACGGTTTAGATTACGGTATGCAAATTAAAGCTAGACTTCGGTGCTAAGCCAAGAGACACTGTGATTTGTCAAAATATGCAGCTAAAAATCAATATCACTATCTATTTTTTGCAACAAAAATTCAGTAATTAAGCATTGATTTCATTCATTCTAGAGATTAAGCAGTCTTTCTCACCGGGAAGCGAGACATCCTTGGACCACCGCCCGCCTCGCTCCCACTGGTCTGTATTAATGGCGCCGCCGAGCGGCTGCACCCCCCCATCCTCGCCACACAAACAATTCCTCTCTCTCCGCCCGCATCCTCGACGCTGCTCTGAGTCCTCAAAGCAGTCAGTGTGCGAGGATGCCGGTGAAGCGCCCCATCTGTGGGAGTGGCGACGTCGAGGCTGCTGAAGCACCGGAGCACGACGTGAATATGGAGACAGAGGTTCCCGTCCCCGCCGACGAGGTGGAGAACGAGGCTGCCAATAAGTGGAGGCGGGTCGAGAAAGAACCGCAAGCGACTGCAGCAGGCCTAGACTTCATCAACAACCTCCCTGATGATATGTTGATAGTCATCATATCCCTCCTCCCAATCAGAAATCGGGCGAGGACAGCCGCCGTTTCCCGGCGGTGGCGCACCCTATGGCTCTGCACCCCTTTCGACCTCCACCATGCCCACAAGCTCTGCCATGGCTATCGCCAAAGCTTGGATGCGTTCTTCCAGATCCTCGACATTCACCATGGCCCAATCAAAGGCCTTATCGCGGGCAAGTTCCGTTCCAATGGCAAGGAGCGAGCCAAGCTTGACGAGTGGTTCCGATCCCGCGCCATAGATCAGCTCGAGAAGCTAAGTTATAATGATGGGCATATGAGCTTGCTGCCAACGTCCGCGCTTCGCTTCGCGCCCATGCTGCGCCTCGCCAAGTTCATGAACTACCATCCCCCTTAATGACGCGCCCGCTCTTTTTCTACCATGATTGAAGCACCTCCAGTTCATCGTCATCCGCATCCCAAAGGATGACATGGAGCACCTGCTCCGTGGCTGTACTGCACTCGAGTTCCTTCGTCTTCAGGCGATGAATTGGTCGAGTACCTTGCACATCACCTCCAAGACTCTCCGCACTATTTATGTGTGTTTCTGGTGCTGCAACAAGAGATCACAAAAGGTGGACCACAATATGGTCATCCAGGACACACCTTCACTTGAGAGATTACTTGTAGTTGATCAACAAGGTCCAACAAGAATTAATGTCATTTCTGCGCCAAAATTGAAAGTGGTGGGCTACTCGTCTGTCAAATACTACAACTTTCAGGTACAACAGTCGCCTTATATACCTCTCCTTCTTGATATCAACGTTATTTCTAGTTTTGAAGATGTATGTTCGTCTGTCATCCAGCGAAGATTCACCCAAACTCTGGGCACAGTGAAGGTCTTGGCACTATAATCTGTCGTCCCCAACCTGGACCAAGTTTTCAGTTGCCTGAGATGCTTTCCGTGCCTGAAGAAGCTATATATCGAGGTGATGTTCCTTTCCTGTTAAATGTTAACCATAAGGGACTTCAATTTTTTGCACCTTTTCCCAAATTTAAATGACTATGTACTATGATTTCTGAAGGAATTTTGGAGGATTTTAGGACATACACCCCACCCCATATCGGTTGCTTCATTCATATGGTTACAATCGTCCATAAGCATTTCTCCTTTGGATTCATCTGTAATAGTTTTCTTAGGGAATTTTCCATCCAATCCAACCTCTTGTGAAGAAGGCTACATGTTTCTAGATTGTAATCAAATTGATGCCCATGTTAATCATGACAGATCAAAGATGGCACATTGGTGCATTTTACAAATCCTGCAAACCAAATGGGTGTGTAGCAGTGTTCAAAACTACATGTAGGCACTAACACATTCTCTTCTTTTGCAGTGCATATTAGTCCTAGTGGAAGATGTTGATAACGACAATCACATCGAATGCCTGGATCTGCATCTCTCAAATATTACTTTGAACTCCTACTAAGGGACCCCACCAAAGATTACACTCGCCATGTTCTTTCTTGCCAGAGCAAAGGTGCAGAGGGTACTGAGGTTGAACACACATTTAATTAGGAAATATCAATGGTATGATTATCAGAGGCGGCTGGTACTGCGGAATGGAAGTGCCTCCAAAAATGCCAAACTTCGTATTGGAAGAGCATATGGCAAAGCAATTGGAAGTTACTGTGTCAAACCCATACATGACTTGTCAGCGGTTGATCCCTTTTCAGAAATGACGCAACTTGCAATGTTTGAATTTGGGTGTTGTAATCTTTGAACTTGAACCTTGCAATATTTATGGGATTTGTTATATTGAACCATTTTTGTTCTGCAGTCTCAACGCAAACAGTTCATCCGGGTGAACCGCATGTCATACATCGCACACACATTGATCTGGCTGGCCATTTATTTTGTGTTGCCGAATCACAAACAGTTCATCCGAGTGAACTGTATGCTGTAAATCGCATACACCTTGATCTGGCTGACCATTTCTTTTGTGTTGCCTAATCACAAACAATTCATCTGAGTGAACCGTATGTTGTACATCGCACATGCCTTCATCAGGCTGCCCGTTTCTTTTGTTCCACCTCATCGCAAACGGTTCATTGGACTGAACCGTATGCCCTGGATCGCACACACAACTAAAATCTGAACCATGTTTGATGCATCCTCCATTGCAAACGTTTTGCACCTTTTTGACGGTTTTTTTACATCCCCGTTTGTTATTAATGCATCGCACATAGTTTCATGAAAGGGTCTTTGATCATAGTGGTGCGTTAGCAGCATCCTGCAGTAGTGAGTGTAGCTCTTTTTATGTTCTTGAGTTATAGGGATCCCGCACTATTAAGAGGGGATCAAAGGGGTTCTTGAAGGATTTGCTCAATGGCCACAGTTGCTTCTTATATCTTTCATTTCTCATCCTCCATCCTATGTCACACATACACCCACTGATTTCTCACTGGGCGACCGGTATTTACCGAACGTCCGATCACTCCTTGCCCGCCGGACGTCCGGAACCTTCTAGAAATCAGGTGCATCTCAACTAAAAGAAACTATCGAATTCCCGGTATCCACCGGAAATCAGGTCGGTCCTATACATAGTCAAATTGCCAATCATCCGGTCTTCTCCGGATGTCCGGTGCTACTGTTCTCTATCTTTGATGTTTCATTCATCCCGTGCAAAAACTCTAGCGACCAGACGTCTGGTGCTCTTTCAGCCACTGGCTCTTCGGTCCTTACCAGATGTTCCGTCCTTACCAGACGTTCGGTACTTTCGTGGGATTTTACACTCCAACGACTAGTTTTGGGGTCGCACTATATATACCCCTTCACCACTTCGTGGAGGGGTTCAGCAACACAAAATATATTCACCCACATCTCAGAAAAGCTCCCTCTCCTTTCTCGTACCTCAAATCTCAGACCCTAGAGAGATTTGTGAGAGTTCTCGAGAGAGATTTTACCCAAGAATAGATCCACTCCTCCTCTCTCTTTGACCAAAGCAATTTGTGATTTGAGCAAGTCTTGGGCATTCCCCCCTTGATCTTGTTACTCTTGGAGGTTGGAGACTCCTAGACGGTAGGAGTGCTTCGGTGAGGAAACAACTTGTGATTTGTCCCCCGAAAATTTTGTGAAGGTTTGGAGGCCACCTAAAGTTCTACAACTAGTGGTTAGGAATCTCCTTTGTGGTGATATCTCAAGGAGAATAGGGTGAGCCTTCATGGCATTGGTGTGCCTTCGTGGTAACATCCACCTCTCTAATGGTGACTAGCTTCCCTCCAATGAAGTGAACATCGGGATACATCACCGTCTCCGTGACTTCGGTTATCCCTAACCCTAACTCCTTACTTGTGGTTTACTTTGTTCACTTGACCTTGTATTCCCTATATATTGTTGTCCTCGTTATATTGTGTTTGCTATTTCCTTGTAGATATTATTTAGGCCTACACTTTATATCCCGCAACTCATACTTGCTACTATGGATATATCTTGTGCTTAGTGTGAATTGCTAACTTGTGTCATACACTTACATATCTTGTGATATTGCTCAAGTAAGGTTGTGTAACTTACTTGTGATTGTTAGTATCCTTGTTGTGCTCACCTAATTTAGATTAAGTTGTTGGTGCACTTTGTTGAGCCTAGTATATTTTGGATTTGTTCTTGAAAAGTATCCTCTTAGTTTATTTCCGCATTAGGATAAAGCCAAATTCATAGAAGGTTTTAAAATGCCTATTCACCCTCCCTCTAGGGCATTGTGGTCCTTCCAATTGGTATCAGAGCAAGGTCTCTCCTTATTAGGCTTCACCTCCTAGAGAGTATCAATGTCGACTAGTGATTTAGTGCACAATGGCACCCTCAATTTTGATGGCACAAATTATCACTTGTGGAGAATTCACATGCTTTGTCGCTTCCGAGCCATGGGTCCAAATGCTTTGTGAATTGTTCTTGTAGTAATTTCTATTGCAAAGTATGGTCCTTCTCCATCTTTTGAGGATATGTATCTTGATTGTGATACTTCTCTTGCCATTCATAAAGCTATAACTATTGAAGTGTTTAAGGAAATATCGACTTGTAAGTCGGCCCATGAGGCTTGGACCATACTTGAAGATATATATGGTGGGTCCAATCTTGATGAAGACAATATTCTTTTCGGGGAGTTAATGGAGGAATTCTCCACATTTTTTAATCATGAAGAACTCTCTATTACTTCCACCTCCGATTACTTGCATACTTCAACATGTTCTACTTCACCAACATGTGGCATGCCACAAGATGCTAGGGATGTATCTTCTATGGACTTGAGCATATCTAGCACCACAAATAGTGTAAATTATTGTTTTAGTAGTCCATGCATATCCCCTAAGAATTTCTTGACACATGTTTGTGATAATATGCTTGAGCTCCCGTGTTACCATGATAGAAATGCTTTGGTTTCCTCTAGTTGTTCTATGACTAACCATGTAGAGGAAATCAAGAAAGATGAAGCACACTTGATTTATGAAGAATCCTCTTCTCCAAAAGAATCATCATCAACCCCCTTTGTTCACATGTGCCTCATGGCAAAAGGTAATGACGAGGTATCATCTTATCTTATTGATAATGATGATAGTTGTAATGAGGATGATGATGATGATGACTTGACTCAAAATCTCTATGAGATTGGGAAAACTCTTCTAGAGATAAAAATAACATTTATAAAAGGTTCCCAAAGATGTTCTTTCTTGCTTTGAAAAACGTAATAATTTAATTCTTAACGAGCAAGCAAAAAGTGAACAACTTGGACATGGACTTGCTAAGTCTCATCAAACGTTAAGAGACTTGGGGTCTTCAAAAGAAGAGATTAAAGTTACTCAATGTAAACTTAAATAGAATTTTGAGCTCCTTCTCCGTGAATGCAATAGTGTCAAGGGAGAGATCATAAAACTCTCTAAGTCTCATGAGGAGCTTCAATCAACTCATGAGAAGTCTCTGATTGCTACTTGCTGCTCTTATATTGATGATGATGCTTTTGCTACTAACTCGATTTCATGTGAAACATCAATTTTGAAGGAGAATGTTGAGCTATGTGCTCAACTTGCATTGCTAACAAGCAATTATGGGAAATTGGAAGAAAGTCATAAAAAGCTCTCAGGCACTCATGAGGATCTTTTAATCTCTCATAGTAAGCTAAAGTTAGCTCATGAGGCTATGGTCACCGAGGTAAAATCTTGTGAGTCTCATGTGAACATTAGCACATCCACTCTAAATGGTTTATTGCCATGTGCTAATCCTTGGAATTCATCCACCTCTCATATTATTACCACTCATGATGAATTTCTCACCATGTCTTTTTGCTCTAACCTTGAAGTTTCTACTTCCACTAGTCCTCTTGTTTCTAGTGTTGAAACTAACCATGTAGAGGAAATTAATGAGCTCAAGGCCCAAGTCACTAGTTTGAAGAAAGACTTGGAAAAGTGTGATGTTGGACATAATTTTCACTCTAACAAGAAGAAGTCCAAGAACAAGGAGAAGGGACAAGAGCAATACAAGAATTCAGCCAACATTACTTGCTTCAAGTGCAAGAATGTTGGACACCATGTGAGATATTGTCCACTAAAGAAGAAGGGTTCAAGTGTGAAGCAACAAGGGAAGTGGCTTCGAGTTCAATCTCAAAATGAAGAAAGGCCTCTACCCATAATTAATGAAGATAATGTTCCCCAAGTTGAGAAAGTAAAGAAGAAGAGAAGGGGAGTACATATTGCTATATTTGTCGTAAGAAGGGACACATAGCTTCATCATGTCCCAACGGTAACATCTCTAAGCCTCCAATTGTCAATGATCATTATTCACATAGGAAGGATAATGTTGGAAATTTGTTTGCCAAGTATGTTGGCGCCCAAAGTGGTTTGGAAGTGGATAAGACCATTTGGGTTGCCAAGCCTATTGTGACTAACTTCTTAGGACCCAACTTAGTTGGGGACCATTGAGGGAGTCCTGGATTAGGGGGCCGGACAGCCGGACTATATCCTTTGGCCAGACTATTGGACTATGAAGATACAAGATTGAAGACTTCGTCTCGTGTCCGGATGGGACTCTCCTTGGCGTGCAAGGCAAGCTAGGCAATACGGATATGTAGATCTCCTCCCTTGTAACCGACCTCGTGTAACCCTAGCATGCTCCGGTGTCTATATAAACTGGAGGGTTTAGTCCGTAGGACAACATAAAATCATACCATAAGCTAGCTTCTAGGGTTTAGCCTCTACGATCTCATGGTAGATCAACTCTTGTAATACTCATATCATCAAGAACAATCAAGCAGGACGTAGGGTATTACCTCCATCAAGAGGGCCCGAACCTGGGTAAACATCATGTCCCCTGCCTCCTGTTACCATCCGCCTTAGACGCACAGTTCGGGACCCCCTACCCGAGATCTGCCAGTTTTGACACTGACATTGGTGCTTTCATTGAGAGTTCCACTGTGTCGTCACCATAAGGCTTGATGGCTCCTTCGATCATCGATAGCGATGCGGTCCAGGGTGAGGTTTTCCTCCCCGGACAGATCTTTGTATTCAGTGGCTTCGCACTGCGGGCCAATTCGCTTGGCCATCTGGAGCAGATCGAGAGCTACGCCCCTGGCCATCAGGTCAGGTTCGGAAACTTAAACTACACTGCCGACATCCGTGGAGACTTGATCTTCAATGTATTCGAGCCCATGTCAGGTGCGCCGCAAAGTCACGACGAGCATGACGTAACTCTGTCGTCGGACAATATTCGGGAGATCGCATCTGCAACTACTCCGGCCGTCAATCCGGAGCAAATCACGCCATCCGAGAGTGGAGGGATAGACCTCGCCATGGAGGCCGCACTCTCAATGGCGATAGAGCCGGATACTGACTTCACCCCTTACAAGAGCCGTGTCGCCGAACACCTGGATTCATCTCTGGCCACGGACTCCGAGCCGCTTACATCCATGCGAGTCGAATCCGACTGGGCACCGATCATGGAGTTCACCTCCGCGGATATCTTTCAGCACTCACCTTTCGGCTACGTGCTAAATTCATTAAGGTCTCTCTCCCTGTCAAGAGAACCTTGGTCGAACTATGCTCGGCTAGAATGGGATGCGGACGACGAAGAAATTCGCTGCCCACCCACCACCCACTTGGTAGCCACTGTTGACGACTTAACCGACATGCTTAACTTCAACTCCGAAGACATCGACGGCATGAACGAAGATGCAGGAGACGAACAGGAACCAGCGCCCACAGGGCGCCGGACAACCACTTCATCACATGACATATACATAGTGGATACACCTAAAGAGGGTAATGGCGAAGAGACAGCGGAGGATGCCCCCTCCAAGCAACCCAAGCGCCAACGACAGCGGTGCCGCTCTAAGTCCCGCCATAGCAAAACCAGCGATAACAGTGCAAGAGGAAATAGCAGTCCAGTCGACTCTAGAAGAAACGACGACTGCGCCGCCCCGCTGGCAGAGCATGATCAAGACGCAAACGGCGAACACAGTGCGGATCCGGCGTCCGAACACAGCGACGCCAAGGATAAACCTCATCAAACCCCGTCTGGGGAGGAAAGCAGTCCGGACGAATATGCACACATCATCCCGGAAACGCACTGGGAGCAAGAGAACCTCCGAAGAAGGCTTATTGCCACAGCGAGGAGCCTGAAGAAGTAGAAGCAAAGGCTTAAGGCCGCACAAGATACGCTCAACAGCAGGTGGAACAAAGTGATCAACAACGAAACAAAGTATGTTGGAAGTTACCACACAAATAGCTATCCAAAGCGCAAGCTATTACTTGAATTCGACGATGAGGCCTTAGAGCCCACACAGCCGAAAAATGATACGGCCAACCGGCCGGATCCACCACCTTGTGACCGCGATAGAGCGGCTAACAAAGTCGCACATAAGTCAACACACGATCTACGTGAGAACTTGCGCCAAAAATCCGGCGCGACTAGATCCATCTATGGATCTAGGAAGCGCGCTACGGCACAAAATCAAAACTGAATACTACAACTGTTCGAACACCACGGCATATCCCAATACAGGGGCGCCGCACACCCCCTATGTTTCACCGATGAGGTGCTGGATCACGAATTCCCAGAAGGATTCAAACCAGTGAACATAGAGGCGTACGACGGGACCATAGACCCTGGAGTCTAGATCAAGGACTTTATCCTCCATATTCATATGGCTCGCGGAGATGATCTCCATGCCATTAAATACTTGCCCCTCAAGCTTAAAGGGCCAGCTCGGCACTGGCTGAAAAGCCTCCCCGAAAACTCAATTGGAAGTTGGGAGGAGCTCGAGGATGCTTTTCGGGCTAATTTTCAAGGGACTTATGTCCGACCTCCGGAGGCAGACGATTTAAGTCATATAATCCAACAGTCCGGAGAGTCTGCTCGAAAGCTTTGGAACAGGTTCCTCACCAAGAAGAACCAAATCGTCGACTGTCCAGACGCCAAAGCCTTAGCAGCTTTTAAACACAGTGTCCGAGACGAATGGCTCGCCAGACACCTCGGCCAAGAAAAACTGAGAACAATGGCAGCCCTAACAAGCCTCATGACCCGCTTTTGTGCGGGCAAAGACAGCTGGTTGGCCCGTAGCAGCACTAGCGACCCAAGCACATCCGAAGTCAGGGATGGCAATGGAAAACCACGACGCAACAAAAACAAGCATCAAAATAAAGAAGGTAGCCCAGATAATAAGGCGGTAAACGCCGGATTTAGGGGCTCTCGACCTGGTCAGCGGAAAAAGCCTTTCAAAGGCAGCAGAGAAGGACCATCCGGCCTAAACAAGATTCTTGATAAGCTCTGTCAGATTCACGGCACCCCCGACAAACCTGCAAATCACACCACAGAGAATGTTGGGTCTTCAAGCAGGCCAGTAAACTAAACGCTGAACACAAAGGGGAAGAGACACCAAGCGAAGACGAGGACGAACCTCACCAGCAAAGCACCGGATGACAAAAAAAGTTCCCACCAGAGGTTAAAACGGTAAACATGATCCATGTGACGAAGAGGAGAAGCAAGCATGCACTCCGAGATACACGCGCCATAGAGCCCGTCACCCCCAGGTTCAACCCCTGGTTGGCCCGCCCAATCACTTTTGATCGTAGGGATCACGCGACAAGTATCCGGCACGAAGGACTGGCGGCCTTGGTGTTAGACCCAATAATAAACGGGTACCATTTCACACGAGTCCTCATGGACAACAGCAGTGATCTAAATCTGATATATCAGGACACAGTCCGCAAAATGGGGATAGACCCAACACAAATAAGCCATAGTAATACTACCTTCAAGGGAGTAATAACAGGCCAAGAGGCCCGCTGTCCAGGCTCTCTACTACTAGAGGTTGTATTCGGTTCTCTCGATAACTTCCGAAGCGAAAAGTTAACTTTCCACGTCGCTCCATTCCGAAGTGGTTATCAAGCACTACTCGGAAGAACGGCTTTTGCTCGTTTTAATGCAATACCGCATTATGGTTTTCTCAAGATTAAGATGCCCGGTCCACGCGGCATCATCACAGTTAGTGGAAATACCGAACGTTTTTTACGTGCGGAAGAGGATGCGGCGACTTTAACAGCCGCGAACTAGACGGCCTCAACAACCAGGAAAAATGACAGGTCGTCCACACCACAGACACGGTTAGACGAGTTCGGCGCTCCACCACATATACATGAGATCGGTTTAATGATCAAACCCTCATAGACGATACCAGGGGATTCCCGCATGCAATCAGGGCCAGCCCGGGTCAACTTGACTTCTCTTGAATTTTGATAGTTCATTGATAATAACCAATTCTTCTTTTTTTCGGCGCGGCAACTTTCACCTAAGTTCTTTCCTTTTACAGATGACAATCGTGCTACACACGTCCAGGACACGGCACAACAGAGATACAGGCGCAGACATGCAGCAGGGACCCGCCCAAAGGTTTCTTTTTAGATTAAGACCCTGCGTAAACCTTGTTTACTGTCTCTTGTTGCTCACATCCTCCGGATACTCCACACAACCGAGAAGGAACTTGGCGCTATTGGCATGTGGCCATGTCAGGATATTGCATGTACCTGGACACATGGGGTTTATTATTAAGGGCATTGTTTAGCCCGGTATATGTTATAAAGACCGAACACCTTAGGGAGTGTTCGGCGTCGCGAGTTTGGCCCTATATGCATCAGCTCTGAATCATGTCTTTGGTCAAATGTTGGGTTTGCCCGGCTCCCATGTTTTGGTACCTTACGTTCCGTTATATCAGCTAAGGTAGCACTGGGAGAACTACTCCGATTGTGCCATGTTTCATCCGAATGAGCACCTCAGTAGAGAAAGCCGAAAACTGACTGTCATGATATAGCGAGAGACTGGTCAACCACTCGATGACTCAACGGAATCTTCGGGATTCCTTCGCATTAACGAAGGGCCGTTTCCCGGTCATGTACGTACGCGCCCCATATTCGGACGAGCGCAGAAGTACCAGGGGCTATATAGTAGCCCCACCGTCAAACTCCTATGGCTAAGTGAAAGTGTTAAAGCAATATAGTCTGATTGCCTCGTTCGCTGCGCTACCACCTCCTTAATGGACCAAGACATTGGATCAAGTGTGGACTCGCGTTTTCTGCGAACACCCCCGCATTATATGCGTGGGGGCAGAAGCCGACGAGTGCAAACTTTCAGATTATATACATATATACATAAATGGCCGCACAGGAGGCAACATAGTACTTTCGGGCAAAAGTATAAATACAACCTTGATAAGTCAATAAAACATTGTTTTTACAATGGAAGTACATGTCACTTGAACATAATATTCTTTGAGCACTGAGCCTCAATCGAGTGAGCGCCTTCAAGAACTTCTTCAAAGTAGTGCTCGGTAGCCACTCGGCCTACTGCCGAACCCTGTGTCGCAATAGTGGTCGCCTCCATCTCCGCCCAGTATGTCTTGACACGGGCAAAGGCCATCCGCGCACCCTCTATGCACGCCGATCTCTTCATAGCATCGATGCACGGCCCAGCACCAAGTAATTGTTGCACTAAACTAAAATAGCTATTCGGCCTTGGCCCTCCCAGCCACAGATGATCCACAACGGACCTCATGGCAAGTCCGGACAACCTATGGAGCTCGGTTCACTCGGCCATTCGCTCATTCAACAGCAGCGGATGGACAGGAGCATGAAACTGTGACCAGAATAGCTTTTCCACTTCACGATCTTTCTGATCCTTGAAGTACTCGGCCGCATCAGCAACACTTGGAGCCAAATCCACGTAGGCGTCCTCAAAACTCCATAGTCGGTCAAGAGGAGCATACTTCGGATATCCGAATTTAGCCCGCAACAAGAAGGGCTTCCCAGACACGATATCTGCAGCTTGATGCAGCTCCTCCTTCGTCGCTCTAATTTTTGAGCGGGCTTCCTTGGCAGCTACCAGCGCCTTCTCCAGGCCCCTCGCCCTCGCTCGCCTTTCTTCTTCAAGAAGCTGGTAACGGTCAGCGGCACCTTTTAACTCTACATCCATTTTGGCCATTCTTTCCTTGCTTTCACATTGCGCGGCCTGTTCGGCCCTCAACTCTTCGGCCGCCTTTAGAGCGGCCGCATTGCTACTCCTTGCTTGTTCCTTGGCTCGGGCAAGCTCCGCCTGAAGGGTCTCCACGGTGGCAGCTCCATCTGCAGTCACAACATATTAAAGATACTGGCATCATGCTCCTCTTATTATGTGACGATCACCAGAGAAATCACTTACCCTGTTCCTCGTCATGCCGCTGGTTGACAAGCACGATATCGGCATCGGCCGCATCAAGTTGCCGCATTAGCTCGGTAAACCCATCAATTTGGCTAGCCACCGGAGCCTCAGCCGCCTGCACATAAAGGCAGTTGGGTTACTACCTGGGAATATGATCCTCGGGTTTCCTCCGTACTCGACGACAACAAGAGTCTCAGGGGCTACTATCTGCATAGGGCACACCTAACGTATGCGGTACTATCAAAAACATACACTATTTCACGTACCTCAAAGCCTTTCAACAGACTCATAAAGGCTTCGTGCAATCTGTTTTTAGCGAATGAAATCCTTTCAATTACCATACCCATCAGCGTACGATGCGCTTCCGAGACGGCCGCTTGCCCCAGAAGATCCTTTAGTATGTCCGACTGCACACTGTATGGTTCCGGACTCTTGCTGCCGCTCTCCTTAGGAGCCGGATACAGGGGATTCCGGGTAGCCAAAGGGTTATCCTCTGGCCTTGGCGGATCTGGAGATACCCTCCGTGACGACACTTCAGGGTCGCCCGCCTCATAAGGCGGGGTGTCAGGGGGGGCGTTTCGCCTTCATCATCTCCGGAAGAAGATTCCCCGAAGACGAACTCTGTCGAGAAGGGCTACGATCCGGACTACAATTTATAAGCATCGGTTATTGTCTTCGGAAGTAAGGTAGGATATTTCCACTATTAAGTACTTTTTGATTACTTACAGCTCGGTAGAGGGCTTATCTCCACGCGGACATTGTGCGGCAAGAATACCCTCCGAGGCAGGACCCTCTGGCGAAGATTTCTTCTCCCGTTTGGAAACCTTAGTTTCCAGATCTTCAGAGGTAGTCCTCTTCCTTCCCCGAGGAGAGAGAATGTCAGATTCTTTCCCCTGGTTATCCTCCCTCGCGGAGGCGCTCATCCCCTCGGTTTGGACGAGTAGCGAGTGAGGCCCGCTGTCGGCCTCTTTATTCCCCCCTTCACTTCCTTTGAGGGCACTTGATAAGATGCCGGCTCGAGCATTTTGTCCAGTACCGGATTGTCCAAGCCTTCAGGAAGGGGGGCCGGACACCTGATCATCGTCGCCTTTGTTATCTAGTCCTGGTCAAAGAGCGACTTTTTAGAATGATGTCATGATAAATAAAAGGACGGCGTGTTCGGCCATGGGATTACTTACTTGGGTAGCAGGGCGGTTGTAGCTCAAACCCGCATCCTCGATGGTGTCCGGACACTCTATTTGGGGTCCGAAGAACGATTTGTACATCTCCTCGAGCGTCATGCTGAGGAAATGCTGAATAGCTCACGGTCCTTCCAGGTTGAATTCCCACATACGGAGGGGTCGACGTTTGCAAGGCTGGACTCGACTAACTAGCATAACTAGCATTACCATAACCAGACTGAAATCCCTCTCAAAGAGATCTCGGATACGACTCTGCAATATTGGCACATCCTTTGCTGGACCCCAGCTTAGCCCCCTACTGATCAATGACATCAGTTGCGATGGGGGGCCCGGGCGAAAGGTGGGGGCGGCTACCCACTTGGCACTTCGGGGAGCTATGATGTAAAACCACTCCCGCTGCCACAACCTGGACACCTCTGGGAAGGAACCCTCTGGCCATGGAGCATCAGCGATTTTTCTTATTAAAGCACCTCCGCACTCTGCGTGCCGCCCCTCGATCATCTTCGGCTTCACATCGAAGGTCTTGAGCCACAGGCCGAAGTGAGGGGTAATGCGGAGGAAGGCCTCACATACGACAATAAATGACGAGATGTGAAGAAGGGAATCCGGGGCCAGATCATGGAAATCCAGCCCATAATAGAACATAAGACCCCTAATGAAGGGATCTAGAGCGAGGCCTAGTCCTCGGAGGAAGTGGGAGATGAACATGACAATCTCGGTGGGTTCGGCAGTAGGGATGACCTGCCCTCGGGTAGGCAGCATATGCGAAATTTCAGCCGCCAGATATCTGGCCTCTCTCAACTTTTTGATGTCCTCCTCTGTGACAGAGGAAGGCATCCAATGACCTTGAAGGTTGGATCCAGACATAGTTGAAGGTCCGAAGCGCCTGACATGAGCTTTGGGTGTTAGAAATCAAGGCGGGGGAAGGATTCAATTGAGCATGAGAGGGAAAAAAGAAAAAGCCTCATCCTATTTATAAAGAGGGTGAATATCAAGCGTCCTCCTCGTGGCCATTTTGGACTTGCCTAAGATCTAGGAGTCATACCAACATGCACGGTTGGGTTACCCACGTCCGTATTGATGAGATTCCCGTAATAAGGGGGACACGATCTCTGCTTTGACAAGACATGACAGAAAAACCGTCTCGCAATATGCGCAACGCTGAAAGTGCGTTATACCGACTAGAGGGGGGTGAATAGGCGATTTTTATGAAATTCTTCACTGAGGAATTTGCCGGTGAGGAAATTCCTTAGCGAAGAACTACTAACAGCGGAATAAGTACTCAAAAGTAAACATAACAGAATACAAGCATAGTTATCATGATGAAATGAAGACAAGCACAGAGTACAGGAAGCGTAATCACAGGATAACACAGGATGAAGACAAACAGACTGAAGAAAATGAACTGAGGAAATTGAGAAAGTCTTCAGTCAAAGTCTTCAAACACAGATATGAACAAACACACAACATAGTTATGAGGAAATGAAAGAGTTGAGGAAATAGAACCAGTAAGCTTGGTGAAGACAATGATTTGGTAGAACAGTTCCAACTACTGTCTCAGTTGTACGTCTGGTTGGAGCAGCTGAGTATTTAAACTCGAGGACACACTGTCCCGGACACACAGTCCTGAACACGCAGCTCAGGACACCCAGTCCTCACCGTATTCTCCTTGAACTAAGGTCACACAGACCTCGTCCAATCACTCGTGGTAAGTCTTCAGGCGACTTCCAAACCTTCACAAACTTGGTCACTCGGCGATCCACAATTCCTCTTGGATGCTCTAGACCATGACGCCTAACCGTCTGGAAGAAGCACAGTCTTCAAAGGTAACAAGCGTCGGATCCACGCAGAACCAATATCTTCAGTGATGCTCAATCACTTGGGGTTTGTAGGTGTTTGGGTTTTGGGTTTTTTGTTTTTCCTCACTTGATGATTTTCGCTCAAAGTCCTCAGAGGATGGGTTGCTCTCAAATGACAAGTGTCAGTTTCTCTCGGAGCAGCGAACCAGCCAGTGGTTGTTGGGGGCGGCTATTTATAGCCTAGGGAGCAGCCCGACATGATAAGACATAAATGCTCTTCAATGATATGACCGTTAGGTGGATAGATATTTTGGGACAGCTGGCACATAGCACAGCAACGGTTGGAATTTTGAGTAGCAAAATCCTTAGGGCTATCATGTTCCTCACTGTGTAGGTAATCCGCACTGGAGAATTCCTAACTCCTCAGTCAGGACAAATTCCTCAGAGGCCAGAAGAACTTCATCTCTGTCACTGAAGAAATTGGCTGAACTGTATGAGATTTCCAATGGCTTCACTCGAAGGGATTGGTAGGTGTAGGATTTTGAGTTGAGCATCACATGGAAATTTTTCCTTAGTATTTCCTCGACCCCCTTTAACAGGACGGTGTTTCCTATGACTCAAGAAAGAGAAAATGAAACTACGAAAACAAAAGTCTTCACGCTTCATATTCCTCGAATGAATACCAAGTCTTCACGGTCATACCATTTTCTTCACTTTCAAAGTCTTCATGGAAGTCTTCAGAAATACCAAAATCTTCAGTCGAAGATATTCATTTTTAGGGGTCGACTTTTCCTGTAAATATCAAACTCCTCATAGACTTATAGACCTGTGTACACTCACAAACGCATTAGTCCCTTAACCTATAAGTCTTCAATACACCAAAATCACTAAGGGGCACTAGATGCACTTACAATCTCCCCCTTTTTGGTGATTGATGACAATATAGGTTAAGTTTCCAACGGGGATAAACATATGAAGTGTAAATACTGATATTGAGGAATTTGATTGCAAGATATAGAAGAAGTCCCCCTGAAGATGTGCATAGTGAGGAATTTGCTTTTGAAGCAATGCACACTTGAAGAGTTGAATCATGGAGATCTCCCCCTATATCATGTAATTCATACACGCATTTAAGATATAATATGAAGAATTTGAAATGCATGATGAAATATGGTGCCTGATGAAATTCAGCATGCGTGCAATAATATTAACGAGGAATAAGCATGCAGAATAGTGCATCAAAAGTATCAGAGCACAGTGCATCAAAAGTATCAGAGCACCATCGGGTTTAAGATTACAACTCGATCCAATAAAGTTTCAGAAGAACGAGAGTTGTAACTTAGCAGAAAAAAAACGCCCATATAGTAGACCCGCTTGAAGACTAACTCATATTTCTCCCCATTTGTCATCGAATGACCAAAAGGATCGAAAATGAGGACTAACGCCCCTGAAGATAATCATGTTGATGAAGGAGCACCATCGTTGTTGGGGTCATTTGTTGATGTAGGGCCTGTCACAGTGTCGTCCAAATCTTCATGTTCATTAGTGTCGCGCGATGAAGAATATGAGCTGGCCACCAGAGAAGGAACCTGGACCTTCTTGAATTTCTTCGGTGGAGGTGCAGACCAGTCAAAATCTTCTTTGAGACCCATGTTCTTCAGATCTTCTTCACCATATAGATGTGACAGGATTGCCCAGGTGCGACCGAAGACTTAATGGAGGTAGTAGTGGTTTTTCTTCACTGCATTGTGTGTGGCAGTCATGTTGTGAAGAAGTGAACCAAACTGACGCTTAACCCATTTGTGATTTCGATCCACCTTCTGGTGAACCAAGCAGAAGTTCACGGTCAGTCATCGCGCGCGGAGCAGTGGCTTGAGGAGTGGACTTGGGTGCATTGGCAGAGTCATGTGTGGCAGAGTCATCATTGGTGGAATAAGATGCAGCTTTGCGAAACTGACCATCCAATGGACGAATGCCCTCATCTATTACAGCTGGTGCCTTGCCCTTTCCATCAACTGAGGAATATGTCTGCTTGAGGACTTCAATGGAGGGCAAGTAGCTGAGGTGATTCTGGAAATCAGCTTTGTAGTTGAGTGAAGACCTTGTCCTGAGGAATCTCATGATCCAAGGTGCATAAGGCTTTAGCTCAATCGAAGACAGTGCAACATTGGCCATAGTCCTCATGAAGAAATCATGATAATTGACAGGAATGCCATGAACGATGTTAAATACCAGATTCTTCATGATGGCAACAATTTCCTCATCAGATGAGTCGTGGCCTTTGATGGGACTGATTGTCCTCGTAAGAATACGATAGACAGTTCTGGGCACGTACAACAATTCCTTCATGAGGAATTTGGTTCTTGCTGCCTGGCCAGGTTTCAAAGGTTTCATCAGCACCTACATGTAATGATGTGTTTGCTCAGGTTCACTGTAGATGCAGCGAGCTTCTTCAAGGGGAGGACTGAGTGGTAGAGCACGAAGCAATTCAGAGGCTGGTGCAGTGTAGTGAGTGTTTTCATACATCCAGTCCAGCACCCATGAATTCACATCTTCAGCATCTCCAGCGTTTCTTTAGCACGAGTTTCTTTAGCGCTAGTGGCTGGAATTTCCTCATGGACAGATGCATTGGGATGAGTTTCTTCAGAGCCCATGTGTACAGTTTGTGTGGGGGACTAAGGAATTTGCTGTAGAGGGGTGAACATTGGTGAGTTTGGATGCTGACTTTCCCAGAATTCATCACTGATTATAGGTGTGGAGCAGCCAATGTCCACATCTTCATCTTCCATTTCTTCAACGCCAGCCTCTTCAGCTGTGAACTAAGGCATAGGCGAGGAGATGATAGGTGTTGAAGGGATCGCATCCACTTTAATTTCTTCATCCAATGGTTCAGACGAAGCAGCAGAAGGAGTTTCTTCATCAGATCCGCTGGGGATCACATATTCTTCATCAAAAGGAACAAGGTCCTTTGATGGCCTGGTTGAGATGGGAATAGCATCAATCAGATTTGCAAATGAGCTTGTCATAGGCTTCATTTTCTTCGGAGCTAAAGAATCTGAAGCAGCTGATGCTTTCCTTTTCTTCACTGCAGCATGCTCTATAGCCTTGGTCTTCTTCACATCTGATGCAGATGGAAGGATTGGAGTTGAAGTTGGTGCAGGAGCAGCTGAGGAATCTGGTTGATTTTCTTCAGGCACAACTGATGCAGTTGCCCTGAGTTCTTCAGTTTCTTCAGGCACACCACTAGTGGGTGCCCTGGCACTTTCTTCAGTGGCTGGAATGCAGTCATCAGCCCTGGAACTCACATTATCTTCAGCAGCCTGATTGTCACAGCGGTGCTGGCATTTTCTTCAGTAGGCTGAGCAGATGCTTCAGCCTGAGGAATTTTCTGTTGCGTTGGGGCTGCAACATTGGAAGTGAAGTTATCCACAAGTTTCACAAAATGAACCTTGGCTCCAAGCCAATCAGCGCGATATGCGTCAAAGTTATCACTGAGTTTCTTAATCTCAGTCTGAATAGTGACAAGTTCTTCAGTTGTCATAGAGACAACGTTTTTCTTCAAATAGCGCTATTTCTTGTACTGCGCTTTCTTGATCTGCCTGGCCTTCTCAAATTTCCACTTTTCTTCTTGAATGAAGTGGGTCAGCATGTGACTCTGGCCAGGAGTCAGCTTGAAGTCAGGCAAGGGAGTGTTGGGGTCCTTGTGCCAATCATCAATGTAGTCGAGGATCAGCTTGGGATCCAAAAGCAGTGGCACCTCTGATCCTTTGGCTCTAGCGGCCCTAACTTGCCTGTCTCTGATGATTTCTGCAAGTTCATCATCATCAGCTTCGTCTTCATCAGACAGCACTTGGAAAGCGACTTGCTTATTTTGAGGACTTGGGCGAGGACCTCGTCCAGCAGTGGCCTTTGTCTTCATCAGTGAGGGGCCAGCTGAGGAACTTGGTGCAGCTGAGGAACTAGCTGAGGCACCTGAGGAAATGGAGATGCCGGCAGTCCTTTGGCACGAGGCGAGATGCACAGGTGCTGAGGATTTAGGCGGAACAGCTGAAGGCTTGGGCGGAGGAGCTGAGGACTTTGGAGGAACAGGAGCAACATGAGGAATTGGCCGTGAGGGCTTTGATGATTCTGGCCGTGAGGGCATTGCTGAGGAACTTGGCCTGCGAGCAGGCTTCTTAGACATAGCCTTCTTTGGCTTGACGGCAGAGGCCTCAGCAGAGGCAGCAGCAGCAGCAGCAGCAGAGTCTTCATTGAATTTCCTCACTGCTTCCGTGGCTTCCTTAGCCAGCTTGGCTTGGCGCTTGCCCCATTCATCAGGATAGTCCTCACCGCGCTTGAGGCTGGTGGGATCTGCTATTTGGCCAGGTGCCAATGGAGCTCTCGGGCATGGAGGATTGAGTGCGAATTTCTTCATGTACTTAGGAGTGACATATCTGTACTCCCTCCATTCTCTTGCCCATCTCCTCTCTATCCTCTATTGGCGCACTTTGCGCTCATTCTTGGTTTCCTCAGTAGGTGTGCAGTACCCAGCATATATGTCATCAGGGATCTCAAACGCTGCATTTACCTCAGGCCTCTTTCCTCCCTTCTGTGGCTTCTTACCATCAGCCATTTTCTTCAGTTGAGGAATTTGAACAATTGAATTCTCTAAAGAAGTATGCAACTTTTCTTCGAGGAACGCTGCAAATGAGTTAAGTTGATGAGAACCTAGTGATTCAGCAGCTGACATGTGTACCTGTGAACAGAGTATAGTTGCAAGGAATTTGGAGAGGTCATATGCGTTCTCAGAAGGTTTTTCAAAAAGAACAAGTTTGAGGAATTTGACCAGATGAGTCTTGAAGAATTTCGCTAAGCTTTCTTTGTCTTAGGTTCCAGAGATGTGTAGATTAAAAATCCACACATTTGAGGAATCTTGAAGAAAATCATGGCTTAGAGAAACGAATCAAGAAAGGATAATATGTAAGGTGTTTTAGTGTGTGACTCTATGAAGAAAAACACCTTTGAAGATTTTGGAGATAATCATTTGAATCAACGAGGGTAGTAAAAGTGACTTTTAATTACCCTGGACGAAGAACACGACGAACTGGAGTGAGGAGATGTGAAGTTCGTCTATGCAGATCTTCCACGCCTTAACTTGGCGGAGGAAGACGGCTACGGCGGCGGTGGAGTGAAGATGTCTGCGGTCGGCGCGAGTACGTCGGCGATGAGGTCGAGGCAGTGAAGCTCTTCCTCACCGGCGGCGATGAAGTAGCGGTGGCGCTAGGGTTTGAGAAGCTCGAGCTGGAGAGAGAGGTCGAGCGGAGTAAAAGAAGTGAAGAAGGGAATGAGGGGTATTTATAGGCACGGTGAAAAACTGCTCGCCTGAAGAAATTGAACGAACGTGCCCCTGACCCTTCTCATTCGCATGACATGTGTCACCCACGCAGTGAGAGGTGGAGAACGTGTTAGATCGTGGGTGAGTGGATAAGTGTATCGTGGGATGAGGAACGGTTAGAGCGGCAAAGCCGAAAATTTTAATAAGATAGGTTTTAAAGTTCCGTTCGCAATTTCTTGAGCTGACAAGGACACAGTGAAGATTTTAAACGAGTTTCAAATAGAACGCACATGAAGAATTTGTGAACAGATTGGGTTGAGTATAGCATAGAGGGGAAGGGTCCGATCACATTCACTTAGCAGAAAACCAACTTGAAGAAATAGCAATAAGTGAATGTTGTAGAGGACATAAACTAATATATATATATATATATATACATATATATATATATATATATATATATATATATATAGCCAATGAAGAAAAACGACGGGACAAGTGAAGACAATGCAAAGTTGAAGAATATGAATAATTGAGGAATTTCAACTTTTGGTGGTGGCGTGACCCACCGTATAAGAATGATAATTTCAGACACCGCATACAATTATCATAGGGTTTTGAGAATCAAATTCTTCGTTAATTTCTTCACACTAAGAGTGTTATTCTTCATTGATTGAAGAAAAACGTTTCTTCATGTGTTGCACATCTAAGTCATCAATTTTGCATAAGTGTTAGGATGAGTGTCCTTTTCAAAGAACATTTGAAGTTTCTAGGATATTTCTCTCACACCGCAACTTGCTAAATCTCTTCTCATCCAAGGGCTTTGTGAAGATATCGGCTAGCTGTTCTTCAGTCTTCACATGCTCAATAGAAATGTCGCCCTTCAACACATGATCATGAAGAAAATGATGACTAATCTGAATGTGCTTTGTCTTCAAGTGCTGAACTGGTTTGTGAGCAATCTTGATGGCACTCTCATTGTCACAGAAGAGAGGCACATTCTTCATGTTGACGCCGTAGTCCTTGAGAGTTTGCTTCATCCATAGCAATTGGGCACAGCAAGAACCAGCGGCAATGTACTCAGCTTCAGCAGTAGATAGTGATACGCAGTTCTTTATCTTCGAGCACCAACAAACCAAAGATCGTCCGAGGAAATGACATGTACTAGATGTTGACTTGCGATCCACACGATCACCAGCATAGTCAGAGTCATAATATCCAACAAGATCAAAAGCCGATCCCTTGGGGTACCATAATCCAAGTGTTGGTGTGTGAGCTAGATATTGAAGAATATGCTTCACAGCCTTATGGTGTGATTCCTTCGGTGTAGCTTGAAATCGGGCACACATGCAAACACTAAGCATTATATCTGGCCTAGATGCACATAAGTACAATAAGGAGCCTATCATGGAGCGGTATACCTTTATGATCGAAGTCAATACCATTTTCATCAGTGCACATATGGCCATTTGTGGGCATAGCAATTTTGATGCCTTTGCAATCTTGCATGCCGAATTTCCTCAGTACATCCTTGAGGTATTTCTCCTGAGAGATGAATATGCCATTATGTTGTTGACGAATTTGAAGACCTAAGAAGAATTTCAACTCTCCAACCTAGACATTTGATATTCTTCACTCATCATATAGGCAAATTCATCACTATAACGTTGGTCAGTACAGCCAAAGATAATATCATCAACATATACTTGGCACACAAACAATTCACCATCATAAGATTTAGTGAAAAGAGTAGGGTCGAGTGAACCGGGTTTGAAGCCTTTCCTCATGAAGAGTTCCTTTAAGGTATCATACCAAGCCCGTGGGGCCTTCTTGAGGCCATAGAGGGCCTTGTTGAGTCTGAAGACTTTGTCAGGATTCTTTGGATCTTCAAAACCTGGGGGTTGAGCAACATATACTTCTTCCTCAAGCTTACCATTGAGGAATGCACTTTTCACATCCATTTGATATAAAGTGATATCATGATGGTTAGCATAAGCAAGTAATATGCGAATAGCTTCAAGTTTAGCAACAGGTGCAAAAGTTTCATCAAAATCAATTCCTTCAACCTGTGTGTAGCCTTGAGCTACAAGTCGTGCCTTATTCCTCACCATAAGGCCATTTTCATCTTGCTCGTTGCGGTAGATCCACTTTGTGCCGATGATATTGTGCTTGCGAGGATCTGGACGTTTGACCAGTTCCCAGACATTGTTGAGCTCGAACTGATGTAATTCTTCTTGCATGGCCTGAATCCACTCAGGCTCCAGAAATGCATCATCTACCTTAGTGGGCTCTGTAATAGAGACAAAAGCATACTGCCCACAAAAGTTAGACAAATGTGAAGCTTTTGAGCGTGTGAGAGGACCTGGCGCTTTGATGTCATTGATGATCTTTTCAACTTGCACTTCTTTTGCAATGCGAGGATGAGCTGGTTGTCGTTGAAGAGTTTGATCAGCGTTTTCTTCAGCACCATTTTCTTCAGCATTTTCTTCAGGTGCATTAGCTCGACGTTCTTCATGTTCTGGAATGAATTCTTCAGCAGATTCTTCAGTAGGAATGACATCCTTAGTAGCCTTGAACTTGATAGTTTCCTCAGGTGCTGGTTCATCTATCACAGTAGGTAGGTCCTCTCTTTGCGAGCCATTAGTTTCATCGAACCGCACATCTACAGTTCCAAAAACTTTGTGAAGAACGTTGTTGAAGACTCTGTAGGTGTGCGAGTCCTTTCCGTAACCAAGCATAAAACCTTCATGTGCTTTCGGTGCAAATTTTGAGTTGTGATGAGGATCTCTAATCCAACATTTAGCACCGAAGACTTTGAAATAACTTACATTGGGTTTCTTATCAGTGGGGAGTTCATAGGCAGTCTTTTTGAAGAATTTGTGAAGATATACTCTGTTGATGATGTGGCACGCAGTATCAATTGCCTCAGTCCAGAAACGACGAGGCGTTTTGTATTCATCAAGCATAGTGCGAGCCATCTCAGTAAGAGTCATGTTCTTGCGCTCCACGACGCCATTCTGCTGAGGAGTGTAAGGAGCAGATAACTCATGAGTAATACCAAGTTTATCAAGATAGTCATCGAGACCAGAATTCTTCAACTCAGTGCCATTGTCACTTTTGATGTGCTTGATCTTCACACCAAAGTTGGTTGAAGCCCTCGAGGAAAATCGTTTGAAGACTTCCTGCACTTCATGTTTGTAAGTAACAAGGTGTACCCATGTGTAGCGAGAATAATCATCAAGAATAACAAAGCCATATTAAGATGCTTCATTTTAAATAGCAGAATAATGATTAGGACAAAGGAGATCCATGTGAAGCAATTCAAACGGGCGAGTGGTGGTCATGATAGTCTTTGCTGGATGCTTGGCCTTCGTCATCTTCCCAGCTTCACAGGCTCCGCATAGGTGATCCTTGAGGAATTTGACATTCTTGATGCCAATGACATGCTTCTTCTTCGCAAGCATGTGCAAATTCCTCATGCCTGCATGACCAAGTCGTCAATGCCAGAGCCAGCCTTCTGAAGCTTTTGCTAGTAAGCACACGGCTGGTTGTGGTCCTGTAGAGAAATCAACAATATACAGGTCTCCTCTCCTAAAGCCTTCGAAGACTTTGGAATTGTCAGCTTCCATAACCACAACACAACAGTACTTCCCAAAGACAACAACCATATCAAGATCACAAAGCATTGAGACAGACATAAGGTTGTATCCTAAGGACTCAACAAGCATGACTTTGTCCATGTGTCGATCCTTTGTAATCGCAACCTTACCTAGACCCAATACCTGACTTTTGCCTTTGTTAGCAAAGATGATATGCTTCAGATGTGACGGAGATAACGGAGCATCCATCAATAGATTCTTGTCACCAGTCATGTGGTTTGTACATCCACTATCGAGGACCCACTCAGTGGCTTTGGGTTGATCATCCTGCAGACGAATTAGTGCAGCTTACAAACTCATATACTTCATCAGTGAAGAATATGACATCAATTCATCAGATCAATTTCATCAAGTAAAAGAACTGATAAAGCAATATGAGGATGTGAGAAATGAAAGTTCATTTCTTCATGATTAGCCTGCATCCTATCAGGCATGCTCAGGTCTCCAGCAAATTCTTCAGACGATTACGTGTGTCTGGAGACCTGACCCTGCAGAAGAGATTAGTTCTTTTTCTTCACCACCCACATATGAAGGGGTGGCAAAGAGTTCATCATTCTGCGAGCTCCATACGAGAAGGATGGCATAGAAGCCAGTCCATTTCGTTTCACATAAGAGGGGTTAGAGTAAGCATAAGAGTATGCAGAGAAATTCTTCGAGGACTTATGGACATAATGATTTGAAGAATAATGCATATATCCATAATCCTTAGATCTTCCCTGCGAAACAGACGGGTTAGCACGATGATGTTCATATGAGGACTTTGATCCATATGAGGAATTTGGTCCGTATGAGGAATTTGATCTGGGGTTCCTATTCTTCACAGGTGGCGTCATGATGACATTGACCTGAAGATTTTCAAGGTATCTTTTGGGAACCCAGATTTTCATCATCGGGGAGCCGTTCCTACAGTTAGTGCCAACATATCTAGCAAACACTTCACCATTCTGATTTTTGAACAGTTTATAGTTGGAGTCAATTGACTCATCATCAGAATGAGGAGATTCACATGCAAATCCAGATAAGTTAGATGGATCAACTGGAGGTCCCTTTGCAGCAACCCATGTAGTTTTGGGGTACTGCTCAGGCTTCCAATATGTACCATCAGCATTGAGTTTCCTCTCAAAGGCGATACCCTCTTTCCTAGGGTTCCTGTTGAGGATCTTCTTTTTAAGCACATCACAAAGAGCCTGATGCCCTTTGAGGCTTTTGTACATGCCTGTCATGTACAATTCCTTCAGCCCTGCATCGTTAGTGATACTAGCAATGTCCTCAGATGAGGAATTAGTGATAGCAGAGGCATGTGAAGAATTTGAAACATTAGCAGCATTTGAACATTCAGGTGAAGAATTAGTAGATTCACGTTCAATGCACTTCAAGCATGGAGGAACAAATTCTTCCTGAGAATCGCTGATTTGTTGAGCAAGTAATGAATCGCGCTCCTTCTGAAGATCTTCATAACTCACTCTTAGCTTTTCAAGATCTTGCTTTATTTGAACAAATTCATAAGAAAGCTTCTCATGATCGGACAAGAGAGTGTTATGTTGATCTTGAAGGGTGTCATACTTAGTATGAAGTCTCTGAAGACTTTCAGCCTGTAAGTGCATCTAGTGCCCCTTCGTGATTTTGGTGTATTGAAGACTTATAGGTTAAGGGACTAATGCGTGTGTGAGTGTACACAGGTCTATAAGTCTATGAGGAGTTTGATATTTACAGGAAAAGTCGACCCCTAAAAATGAATATCTTCGACTGAAGATTTTGGTATTTCTGAAGACTTTCATGAAGACTTTGAAAGTGAAGAAATTGGTGTATCCGTGAAGACTTTATATTCATGCGAGAAATATGAAGCTTGAAGACTTTTGTAACATCCCAAATTTCCAATTTGGAATGTTATACATTAGATCATCTATGCATACCATATTTTCTTTTTGCATTTGGTTGATCCTAGAAATTCTACGCAACTCAATGACCCACGGAGAGAGTTGGGGATTTCGCTATTTTCATATTTGAGTTTTCTCAAATTTTGAGAATAGGATCATTTGATTTTATTTATTTTATCATCAATTATTTCTATTACAAAAATATGAGAGATGGAATAAAATGACTTTCCCAAAATAAAGAAATATTGAGGATTTAATAAAAATCAAATAAGATTTTATTTCGGAGTTTTTCAGTGTTTTATTTGAATTTAGGAAAAATGTGTGTTTTTCAAAATTGCATTTAGGTCCGAAATAAATGTTCACCTTGTGCGGCTTGATTATAGAAGCCCATGAAAATTTATTTCGAAATTTTTGGAGTCCGTTTAGTTTTTCTTTTTATTTTTCTTCTACGCGTAATTATTTAAAAAAACGAACCGACATACGGGCCGTGTCCTATCTGGACTCCGGCCCGACTCGCCCTTTATAAGCCGGCCCACCCCAGGCCGAACCCTAAAACTAGCGCCGCCACCAGCGCCGCCGCCGCCACCGCCGCCCGCCGCCGCCGTCGTCGATCCCGCCGCCCGAGGTTCGCCGCACCTCGAAATCCGTGCCGATTTTTTTTATTTTCTTTAGAAAAACCGTTCGGTTTTTCCATCGGTTATTTTTTAGTTTCGGTTTTTTGAAATAGATCGGTTTTTCCGGTTTATTTAAATAGTGAACGTTCGTCCGTTCGTTCGATCTAGCGAGCATTCGTCATTTTTCTTTTTCTTAGATTAAATCCGCGATTTTTCTGATTGCGATTCCTGATCCGATTTTTCTTTTTAGTATAACTTTTTGCTCGTTTATCGGAATCAGGCGATTCAAGCGCCTAGAGTTTCGTCTCGAAACCCTCTATCCATTTAACCAACTTAAACAAGATTTGGTACTGTAAAATTTGCCTTAGATCCAGATTAGTAGAACGAAGTTGTTCTCTTTCGCCGTTTGACTTTCGTTGCTTCGTTCGATTTGATTCTTTTTGCCAACCGGAGTTTTAAGTTGAACCTTCTGGTTAGATCTCTTATTTGAGTTTTACCTGTGCATTAGATGAGTACTTATGGGATGCTTGTTTGTTTGTCTGCGATAGAATACCCGGAGTGCGCCGCTTGTTACTTCGAATCGCTAGGTTTCCCGGATCATCAGCAAGGCAAGTAACACTTTGATCATACCTCCTACTACCCAGTTTTATTGCATTAGATCAATCCTCGCACATTGCATGATTAGGATCTAATTAAATTGTGGGATGGGAAGTAGTTGAGGTAGTACCTATTACCTGTTTATTATCAAACCTTTGGGAGTTACTTCTACGTTTGCTTATTATGCCATGCTATGCTAGTAGACGTGGATTGGGTGAGTGATATCCATGACAGATGTGAGTTTTATTAATTAATGGTTTATCTAAGGTGGCAACTTAAACACACATCTGGGTGGATTGAGGCACCTGGATATTCCAGGACTTGCATGTTTTCTAATTGGACCGCCACCTAGGCTCAAAGGGATCATGAGACTATTCATACTAGAAACTTCCGTGTGCAGCCACAAGCTATTACGGGCTCTAGCATAGTTGACTAAGTCGTGCGAACTCTTACAGTGGTAGACTAGCAGATGTAGGGCATGTAGGTGGTACGGTCTACCCGATCGTAAGGTGCTAGCGCTTCTGAAAGACTATGTCTCGGTCATCCGTTTCTCAAACACCTTGTAGTGCGAGAAACCAAACGGAGGCGACCGAGTCTTGTGGGGAAAAGTGCGCAAACCTCTGCAGAGTGTAATAAACTAATCATGATTAGCCGTGTCCTCGGTTATGGACATCTTGAGTATCTAGTACCTGGATTATCGTGTGAATCTCAACATGTTACTCTAAATTAATTTTGTTGGGTTATGTTTAATGATGATGCTTAATTGGGATTGAGAATGCTGTCAACCATTCTCAATGTTTAACAACTACCCTGATAGTTAAATAAAATTTATTCCTTTGAAGTAGGGAAAAATTGGCTTTACGCAAAACTGTAACCATAGAGCTTTCCACTAGCCAAATATGCATATAGTATAGCTGTTTCATTCATTACTCTCTATGTTTTACATTGCCAGCATATTCCATGTGCTGACCCTTTTTCGGGCTGCAACGTTAATGTTGCAGACTTTTCAGACGATGATTAAGGAGTTTTTAGGTCGTGGTTCTATACTCAGTGATGCCGTTGGAGTTGATGGACTCACTTATCTTCCAAGCCTTCTGCTGTTATCGTTATTAGATGGCCTTAAGCCATATTTATTGTATTAAGTTCTCTTTTGAGACACTCGATGTAATAAGTGTGTGATTGCTACTCTGCTATAAATCCTCTGAGTACTGTGTGGTGTCAGCATTACTGATCCAGGGATGACACCGGAGCACAGAGATCAGACTGTTTGAGGTCTGGTCGCTACAGAGATGGTATCAGAGCACACGCTGACTGTAGGACACGACCACTAAGCTAAAGACCTAGATCACTATCCACTCTCTTCTCTTCTGACCTCTCATCTTTTCTACTCTTTTAGGATGGCGGATGCAAGGAACAAGTTCACGCAACCGGATCAAGATACACCCTTTGGACGTCACTTGAAGGAAGTCACTAGATACCTGAATATAGGAGTACCAAGCTTCACCGGAACCTACAACGCCACTTTACCTGAAGAAGAGCGCTAGATGATTCAAGTTCAAGTTCCAGGAAGGACGTTCATGCCAGTCACTGAGCCTATAGAGTTTTCTTTTGCTGCACCAACTTGGAGTCTAGGAAAGAGCATGGCATCTCACATCACCATGGGACGCATTGGAGAAGTCTACCGCAATGATCTCAAGGATACTATCTACCAGATTTGTGGGCGCCGAGATGAACACTGGGATATGATCAGCACCAGGAAGGATAGATCAATCGCAGCTTTTATCCAGGAGTTAAACCAGCATATTCGACGATAGGAGAACCAGATGTGCGCCGACATGATAGATCTGAAGAAGGCTAAGACTAGAATCAAGGAACTGGAGGAAGAACTCAAGGCTACACGTGAAGATTATGAAGAGGAAATTGAAGTATTGGTGGAGAAGAATGACGACCTGATCAAGAAGATTGGAATATTTATGGGAGGCCCTACACCAGTAGATGAAGACGAAGAACCCAAGGAGATTAGCCCGGAAGACTACATCATCATCGATGGCACCGATTCGGAACCAGATAGTAGCGATGATGACTATGTTGATGAAGCTGGAGCAGATATCATGGAGTCTGCAACCGAAGGATATTTCTAGTAGACCACCTCATCAGTAGTAGTAGTCCACCATGTAAATATAGTAGTCCGAGCACTTTTGCGATAGATAGATCGATTGTATGCCCTTGTTTGATTGATTGAAGTGAATTGTTTGCTTTTGCCTCATGTGCATATGGGTAGTGTTTTCTCTTTAGACCCCCTCTATTCTTACATCTCATCTTTTCTAAACCCTTAGATGCCTCCGAGACGTGACCCCGGATTTGCCTTTCCACCGGAGCTCACCCAGTTGATCCAGCAGCAGAACACATTGATGCAGTTGCTAGTCCAGAATCGGAATCAGGGGAACAACAACAACAACCCACCCCCACCACCTGTTGATCACTTAGCCCGTTTTCTTAGGCTGAATCCGCCGGTGTTTTCCAATAGCACCGAGCCGATAGTAGCAGATGATTGGCTCCGCAAGACAGCTAGGGAGTTGACCACAGTAGGATGCACATATGTGGAGAAGGTGAAGTTTGCCGCACATCAGCTTGAAGGACCTGCAGCATCATGGTGGGAGAATTTCACAGCCACTTTCCCTGTCGACACTGTCACATGGGACCAGTTTCAGTAGGCTTTTCGTACTGCACATGTTTCAGCAGGAGCTATGGCCATGAAGAAGCGTGAGTTTCGCAACTTACGCCAAGGAGGACGGACAGTTGGCCAGTATGTGGAGGACTTTAGTAAGTTAGCACGTTATGCCCAGATGACGTCGCTACGGATGCAGCAAAGCAGGAGAAGTTTCTAGAAGGACTGAATGATGAGTTGAGCATGCAGTTGATGGTAGCCACCTTCAACAACTACCAGGAGTTGGTAGATCATGCTCTTATGATTGAAGGGAAGCAGCAACAAATTGAGAATCGCAAGAGGAAGTATGGACAAGGGAAGTACAATTCAGGAGCTCAGCAGAAACCATGTTTTACCCCTAGACCGGGAGGACATTTTTAGCATACCCATGGAGGAGGTAGCTCGCACAATCACAATGGCACCCAAAATGGTAATGGGAATGGAGGAAGCAACGGCCAGAATCGCACCAACCCATCAACCCCAGCCAAGAAGGACCTGAGCCAAGTCACTTGTTTTAAGTGTCAGAAGACCGGACATTATGCCAATGAATGTCTTGAAGGCCAAAATGGCAATGGAAGTTCTGGGAAGAAGCCGAACCCTTTCAACAGGGGACAGGTGAACCACGTTAGCGTGGAGGAGGTTGAAGCTCAGCCCGATGCAGTAATAGGTAAGTTTTTGGTTAAGTCATTTACTGCACTCGTTCTTTTTGATACTGGTGCATCGCATTCATACATCTCAAGGGGATTTGTGGATAAGTATAACCTATCAACCCAAGCCCTTAGGTCACCCATGTTAGTAACCTCGCCCGGAGCAGAGTATGTGGCTAGTCTATGGTGTGATCGGTTACCATTAAGGATTGGTAACTATGTTTTTCCCTCAGACCTAATAGTATTGGAATCCCAAGGATTGGATGTGATATTAGGCATGGAATGGTTATCAAAGTATGAAGGGAATATTGAATGTGCTAGTAAGTCAATTTTGCTTACCACCCCAGAAGGGAGAAGGATCAAGTATGTATCCCGGCATGTGCCAAAGAGGACTCAAGTAAATTGCCTAATAGGAGTTGTGCAGGAGGAAGTACCAGTGGTAAGGGATTTTCCTGAAGTATTTCCAAAAGAGTTGCCAGGCATGCCAGTGGATAGAGATATTGAGTTTTTGATTGAGCTATTGCCAGGCACAGGGCCAATATCAAAGAGACCATATAGGATGCCAGCAAAGGATTTGGTGGAAATTAAGAAGCAGATTAAGGAGTTACTGGATAAGGGATATATCCGCCCAAGTTCTTCACCTTGGGGATCGCCAGTACTTCTAGTGGAGAAGAAGGATGGATCGTTAAGAATGGTTGTCGATTATCGAGGATTGAATGAAGTAACAATCAAGAACAAGTACCCACTACCAATGATCAATGATCTGTTTGATCGATTGCAAGGAGCTAAGGTATTTTCCAAGATCGATCTGCGATCAGGATACCACTAGTTGAAGATTCGAGAACAGGATATTCCGAAGACAGCTTTTACCACCAGGTATGGGCTGTATGAGTATACCGTTATGTCATTTGGTCTGACTAACGCACCTGCCTATTTTCTGAACATGATGAACAAAGTGTTTATGGAGTTTTTGGATAAGTTCGTCGTAGTGTTCATTGATGATATCCTGGTTTATTCGAAGAATGAAGAGGAACACAAGGAGCATTTGCGTTTGGTACTTGGAAAGCTCAGAGAACATCAACTATATGCCAAGTTCAGCAAATGTGAGTTTTGGTTGAAGGAAGTAGGATTCCTCGGACACGTTATATCTGGAGAAGGTATAGCAGTTGATCCCACTAAAGTTGATACCGTGACCAAGTGGGAAGCCCCAACAACCGTTGGAGAGATCCGGAGCTCGCAGGATACTACCGGAGATTTATTGAAAATTTCTCAAAGATTGCGAAGCCTATGACAGAGTTGTTAAAGAAAGATACCAAGTTCATATGGACGGAGGAATGTGAGGCTAGTTTCCAGGAGTTGAACAAATGCTTGGTTACCTCACCAGTGTTGATTTTGCCAGACCAGACCAAAGATTATGAGGTGTATTGCGACGCTTCACGTTGAGGACTTGGAGCAGTGCTTATGCAGGAAGGGAGAGTTGTTTCATATGCCTCAAGATAACTGAAGCCTCATGAGTTAAATTATGCCACGCATGATTTGGAGTTAGCAACCGTAGTGCATGCTTTCAAAACATGGAGACATTTTATAATTGGAAATCATCGTGAGGGTACACGGATCATAAGAGTTTGAAGTACATTTTCACCCAGAAAGAGTTGAATCTCAAACAAAGGAGATGGTTGGAGCTCATCAAGGACTATGATATGAAATTGCATTACCACCCCGGAAAAGCTAATGTAGTAGCTGACGCATTGAGCCGTAAGAGCCATGTCAATACACTAATGACGGGAGAAATACCAAGGGAGTTAGCCGAAAATCTTCGAGAGTTATGTTTGGAAATAGTTCTGAGAGGCTATGTAGCAGCATTGGAGATTCAGTCAACTTTAATGGATAGAATCAGAGAAGCTCAAAAGACTGACAAGGAGATTGCCTCTATTAAGGAGAAACTGAGCAAAGGAGAAGCTAAAGGATTTCGTGAGGATGAGCACGATACCCTATGGTTTGAAGACCGCGTTTACATGCCCAATGACCCGGAGATTAGGAAGTTGATTCTGCAAGAGGCACACGACTCACCATATTCGATTCACCCAGGAAATACCAAGATGTATTTGGATTTGAAGGATATTTTCTGGTGGACCGGAATGAAGAAGGATATTGCGGAGTATGTAGCAGTTTGTGATGTATGTCAGAGAGTAAAGGAAGAGCATCAGAAGCCAGCAGGATTGTTACAACCATTGCCGATACCCGAATGGAAGTGGGATAAGCTAGGCATGGATTTTATCACGGGATTACCCAGGACTCGTTCAGGCTATGACTCGATTTGGGTTGTAGTCGATCGTTTGACGAAAGTAGCTCATTTCATCCCAGTGAAGACCACTTACACTAGTGCTAAGTTGGCAAAGATATACATGACCAGGATCGTATGTCTGCATGGAGTTCCAAGGAGTATCGTATCAGAAAGAGGAACCCAGTTTACCTCAAAGTTCTGGAAGCAGTTGCACGAAACTTTGGGTACCAGGCTAGAATTCAGTACAGCTTTTCATCCACAGACAGATGGACAGACCGAGAGAGTAAATCAGATTTTGGAGGTTATGCTGAGAGCTTGTGCGCTAGATTATGGATCTAGTTGGGACGATAATTTGCCATATGCAGAGTTCTCTTACAACAACAGTTACCAAACCAGTTTAAAGATGGCCCCTTTCGAAGCATTGTACGGAAGGAGGTGCAGGACACCATTATCGTGGGACGAAGTTGGAGACCGCCAGTTGTTTGGACCTGACTTGATTAAAGAGTCTGAACAGAAGATGAAGTTGATTGGCGATAGGCTCAAGGTAGCCCAGTCCAGACAGAAAAGTTATGCAGATTCTAAACGCAAGGAGACAGTTTACGAAGTCGGAGATAGAGCTTATCTTCGAGTATCTCCACTTCGGGGAACAAAGCGTTTTGGAGTTAAAGGGAAGTTAATGCCATGATTTGTAGGACCATATCGAGTTTTGGAGCGTATGGGAGAAGTGGCCTACAAGTTGGAATTGCCCGAAGGATTGTCAGGAGTTCATGATGTGTTCCATGTTTCTCAGTTAAAGAAATGTCACGCGGAGATGGCTGACATACCGTTGAGAGATACAGTGCCGTTGGAAACTATTTAGTTGGATAACGATTTCACCTACGAGGAGAAACCAGTTAAGATCCTCGAGTTTGCCAGTCGAGTCACTCGCAGCAAGGTTATCAAGTTTTGCAAAGTTCAGTGGAGCCACCACACAGAGGATGAAGCCACCTGGGAGTGAGAGGAAGATTTGCTCAAGGACCACCCTCACCTATTTTCTAGCCAACCCAAATCTCGAGGGCGAGATTCATCTTAAGGGGGGTAGGTTTGTAACATCCCAAATTTCCAATTTGGAATGTTATACATTAGATCATCTATGCATATCATATTTTATTTTTGCATTTGGTTGATCCTAGAAATTCTACGCAACTCAATGACCCACGGAGAGAGTTGGGGATTTCGCTATTTTCATATTTGAGTTTTCTCAAATTTTGAGAATAGGATCATTTGATTTTATTTATTTTATCATCAATTATTTCTATTACAAAAATATGAGAGAGGGAATAAAATGACTTTCCCAAAATAAAGAAATATTGAGGATTTAATAAAAAATCAAATAAGATTTTATTTCGGAGTTTTTCGGTGATTTATTTGAATTTAGGAAAAATGTGCGTTTTTCAAAATTGCGTTTAGGTCCCAAATAAATGTTCACCTTGTGCGACTTGATTTTAGAAGCCCGTGAAAATTTATTTCGGAATTTTTGGAGTCCGTTTAGTTTTTCTTTTTCTTTTTCTTCTGCGCGTAATTATTTAAAAAAACGAACCGACCTACGGGCCGTGTCCTATCCGGACTCCGGCCCGACTCGCCCTTTATAAGCCGGCCCACCCCAGGCCAAACCCTAACCCTAGCGCCGCCGCCCGCCGCCGCCGCCACCAGCGCCGCCGCCGCCGCCCGCTGCCGCCTCC
>NC_041382.1:476861734-476887801 GCF_002162155.2 Triticum dicoccoides | reverse complement strand
CGAGGTTCGCCGCGCCTCGAAATCCGCGCCAGTTTTTTTATTTTCTTTAGAAAAACCGTTCGGTTTTTCCGTCGTTTTTTTAGTTTCGGTTTTTTGAAATAGATCGGTTTTTCCGGTTTATTTAAATAGTGAGCGTTCGTCCGTTCATTCGATCTAGCGAGCGTTCGTCGTTTTTCTTTTTCTCAGATTAAATCCGCGATTTTTCTGATTGTGATTCCTGATCCGATTTTCTTTTTAGTATAACTTTTCGCTCGTTTATCGGAATCAGGCGATTCAAGTGCCTAGAGTTTCGTCTTGATACCCTATATCCATTTAACTAACTTAAACAAGATTTTGGTACTGTAAAGTTTGCCTTAGATCCATATTAGTAGAACGAAGTTGTTCTCTTTCGCCGTTTGACTTTCGTTGCTTCGTTCGATTTGATTCTTTTTGCCAACCGGAGTTCTTAAGTTGAACCTTCTGGTTAGATCTCTTATTTGAGTTTTACCTGTGCATTAGATGAGTACTTATTGGATGCTTGTTTGTTTGTCTGCGATAGAATACCCGGAGTGCGCCGCTTGTTACTTCGAATCGCTAGGTTCCCCGGATCATCAGCAAGGCAAGTAACACTTTGATCATACCTCCTACTACCCAGTTTTATTGCATTAGATCAATCCTCGCACATTGCATGATTAGGATCTAATTAAATTGTGGGATGGGAAGTAGTTGAGGTAGTACCTATTACCTGTTTATTATCAAACCTTTGGGAGTTACTTCTACGTTTGCTTATTATGCCATGCTATGCTAGTAGACGTGGATTGGGTGAGTGATATCCATGACAGATGTGAGTTTTATTAATTAATGGTTTATCTAAGGTGGCAACTTAAACACACATCTGGGTGGATTGAGGCACCTGGATATTCCAGGACTTGCCTGTTTTCTAATTGGACCGCCACCCAGGCTCAAAGGGATCATGAGACTATTCATACTAGAAACTTCCGTGTGCAGCCACAAGCTATTACGGGCTCTAGCATAGTTGACTAAGTCGTGCGAACTCTTAAAGTGGTAGACTAGCAGATGTAGGGGATGTAGGTGGTACGGTCTACCCGATCGTAAGGTGCTAGCGCTTCTGAAAGACTATGTCTCGGTCATCCGTTTCTCAAACACCTTGTAGTGCGAGAAACCAAACGGAGGCGATCGAGTCTTGTGGGGAAAAGTGTGCAAACCTCTGCAGAGTGTAATAAACTAATCATGATTAGCCGTGTCCTCGGTTATGGACATCTTGAGTATCTAGTACCTGGATTATCGTGTGAATCTCAACATGTTACTCTAAATTAATTTTGTTGGGTTATGTTTAATGATGATGCTTAATTGGGATTGAGAATGCTGTCAACCATTCTCAATGTTTAACAACTACCCTGATAGTTAAATAAAATTTATTCCTTTGAAGTAGGGAAAAATTTGATGTACGCAAAATTGTAACCATAGAGCTTTCCACCAGCCAAATATGCATATAGTATAGCTGTTTCATTCATTACTCTCTATGTGTTACATTGCCAGCATATTCCATGTGCTGACCCGTTCAGGCTGCAACGTTAATGTTGTAGACTTTTCAGACGATGATTAAGGAGTTTTTAGGTCATGGTTCTATACTCAGTGATGCCATTGGAGTTGATGGACTCACTTATCTTCCAAGCCTTCCGCTGTTATCGTTATTAGATGGCCTTAAGCCATATTTATTGTATTAAGTTCTCTTTTGAGACACTCGATGTAATAAGTGTGTGATTGCTACTCTGCTATAAATCCTCCGAGTACTATGTGGTGTCAGCATTACTGATCCAGGGATGACACCGGAGCACAAAGATTAGACTGTTTGAGGTATGGTTGCTACAACTTTCGTATTCATGGTTTTGTTTTTCTCTTTCTTGAGTCATAGGAAACACCGTACTATTAAACGGGGTCGAGGAAATACTAAGGAAAAATTTCCATGTGATGCTCAACTCAAAATCCTACACCTACCAATCCCTTCGAGTGAAGCCATTGGAAATCTCATATAGTTCAGTCAATTTCTTCAGTCACAGAGACGAAGTTCTTCTGGTCTCTGAGGAATTTGTCTTAACTGAGGAGTTAGGAATTCCCTAGTGCGGATTGCCTACACAGTGAGGAACATGATAGCCCTAAGGATTTTGCTACTCAAAATTCCGACCGTTGTTGTGCTATGCGCCAGCTGTCCCAAAATATCTATCCACCTAACGGTCATATCATTGAAGGGCATTTATGTCTTATCATGTCGGGCTGCTCCCTAGGCTATAAATAGCCGCCCCCTGCAACCACTAGCTAGTTGGCTGCTTCGAGAGAAACTGACACTTGTCATTTGAGAGCAACCCATCCTCCGAGGACTTTGAGCGAAAATCATCAAGTGAGGAAAAACCAAAAACCCAAAACCCAAACACCTACAAACCCCAAGTGATTGAGCATCACTTAAGAGATTGATCCTGAGTGGATCTGACGCTTGTTACCTTTGAAGACTGTGCTTCTTCCAGACGGTTAGGCGTCATGGTCTAGAGCATCCAAGAGGAATTGTGGATCGCCGAGTGACCAAGTTTGTGAAGGTTTGGAAGTCGCCTGAAGACTTACCACGAGTGATTGGACGAGGTCTGTGTGACCTTAGTTCAAGGAGAATACGATGAGGACTGGGTGTCTTGGACTAAGTGTCCTTGATTGGCTGTCCGGGACTGTGTGTCCTCGAGTTTAAATACTCAGCCGCTCCAACCAGACGTACAACTGAGACAGCAGTTGGAACTGGTCTGCCAAATCATTGTCTTCACCGAGCTTACTGGTTCTATTTCCTCAACTCTTTCATTTCCTCATAACTGTGTTGTGTGTTTGTTCATATCTGTGTTTGAAGACTTTGAATGAAGACTTTCTCAATTTCCTCAGTTCAATTTCTTCAGTCTGTTTGTCTTCATCCCGTGTTATCCTGTGATTACGCTTCCTGTACTCTGTGTCTGTCTTCATTTCATCATGATGACTATGCTTGTATTCTGTTATGTTTACCTTTGAGTACTTATTCCGCTGCTAGTAGTTCTTCGCTAAGGAATTTCCTCACCGGCAAATTCCTCAGTGAAGAATTTCATAAAAATCGCCTATTCACCCCCCTCTAGTCGATATAACGCACTTTCAATTGGTATCAGAGCAAGGTACTCCCTTGTTCTGTGTGATTTTGGTTTAACCGCCTGGAGTTTTAGTTATGTCGACCACAGGTATGATCAAGGTCTTTGCTGGGTGTCCTACCTTCGATGGGACGGACTACCCCTACTGGAAGAATAAGATGTGAATGTATCTTGAAGCAATTGATAACGATCTCTGGTATGTTGTGGAAAATGGTGTTCCCTCAGTCACACCTTCTCTGAATGCTGCCGATGTGAAGAGATTCAAGTAACTCGACTCTCAAGCAAAGAATATCATATGTGGCCATCTGAGCAAAGGACAGTATGGCAGAGTGAGTGCTTTGGAAACAGCGAAGCTTATCTGGGATAGGTTGTCCAAAGTGAATGAAGGAGTCTCAACTCAGCGTGACTCTCGAGTTGATGTTCTTCGCAATCTCTTCAACTGCTTCAAAAGACTCGAAAATGAAAATGTTCAACAAACCTTTGATCGCCTCACTGACATCTCAAATGAGCTTCAAGCACTTGGTGCCACTGACATCACCGACCATGAGGTGGTGAAGAAATTGCTGAGATCGCTTGATTCCTCATTTGACACTCTGGCATTGATGATACAAGAACATGCTGATTACAAGTCACTTGATCCCGCTGATATTCTTGAGAGGCTAAATACTCATGAGTTCCAACTTGCTAAAAAGAGAGATCTCTATGGTTTAAGCTATGGCAAAACACGTGCACTGAAGGCCAAGGCAGTATCTGAGTCCAAAGATGAAGACTCTGGTAGCAGCCTTGGTGATCCTGAAGAACTAAGCCATGATCTGGCTCTGCTCGTGAAGAAGTTCCAAAAGTTCTCAAGACGTGGTCGCCTTGGAAGATCCGCAAGGAGCAATGATTCCTCATCCAGTGACTACAAGAAGAGGCTCTGTCACAAGTGCAAGAAACCTGGACATTTCATTCAAGATTGTCCTCAGCGGGAAAAGGAATCAAAGAATAAGAAATACAAGGATTAGAGTTCTGATGATGCAAAGAAAAAGAAGAAATCCACAAAATCCTCATCATCAAAATCCTCAAAGCCTTCATATCACAAGAAGAGCAGCTCCAAGAAGGCCAGGGCATTCATTGGCAAGGAAATGGACTCTGAGGCTGAATCTGAAGAAAATGAGGAAGAGGAGTCATCTGAGGAGTCCGAATCTGGAGTGGCGAGCCTAGCTCTCGCTACTGCATTCGTCAGCAAGTCTATCTTCAACACTGAAGAAAATGACCTCACCAACAAGGCTGATGAAGGCGATTATGACTACACTCCCACCTATTGCTTCATGGCAAAGGGTGCCAAGGTACTCAAATATACCTCCTCTGAATCAAGTGAGAATGAATCTGATGAAAACCTTAAGCCCAGCTATTCTAAACTTGCTAAGATTGCTATAAAACAACAAAGGGCTTTAGAAAAGGTTCAAAACATGCTAAATAAAAGTGATGATATGTTGGGTGAAGAAATGGATCGCACTGAAACTTTGACTGAAAATCTTCAGAGACTTCAGTCCAAGCTTGACAAACTTCAAAGTCATCATAACACTCTCTTATCGGATCATGAGAAGCTTTCTTATGAATTTCTTCAAAGAAAGCAAGACCTTGAGAAGCTAAGAGTGAGTTATGAAGATCTTCAGAAGGAGCGCGATTCATTACTTGCTCAACAAATAAGCGATTCTCAGGAAGAATTTGTTCCTCCATGCTTGAAGTGCATTGAACGTGAATCTACTAATTCTTCACCTGAATGTTCAAATGCTGCTAATGTTTCAAATTCTTCACATGCCTCTGCTATCACTAATTCCTCATCTGAGGACATTGCTAGTATCACTAACGATGCAGGGCTGAAGTAATTGTACACGACAGGCATGTACAAAAGCCTCAAAGGGCATCAGGCTCTTTGTGATGTGCTTAAAAAGAAGATCCTCAACAGGAACCCTAGGAAAGAGGGTATCGCCTTTGAGAGGAAACTCAATGCTGATGGTACATATTGGAAGCCTGAGCAGTACCCCAAAACTACATGGGTTGCTGCAAAGGGACCTCCAGTTGATCCATCTAACTTATCTGGATTTGCATGTGAATCTCCTCATTCTGATGATGAGTCAATTGACTCCAACTATAAACTGTTCAAAAATCAGAATGGTGAAGTGTTTGCTAGATATGTTGGCACTAACTGTAGGAACGGCTCCCCGATGAAGAAAATCTGGGTTCCCAAAAGATACCTTGAAAATCTTCAGGTCAATGTCATCATGACGCCACCTGTGAAGAATAGGAACCCCAGATCAAATTCCTCATACGGACCAAATTCCTCATATGGATCAAAGTCCTCATATGAACATCATCGTGCTAACCCGTCTGTTTCGCAGGGAAGATCTAAGGATTATGGATATATGCATTATTCTTCAAATCATTATGTCCATAAGTCCTCGAAGAATTTCTCTGCATACTCTTATGCTTACTCTAACCCCTCTTATGTGAAACGAAATGGACTGGCTTCTATGCCATCCTTCTCGTATGGAGCTCGCAGAATGATGAACTCTTTGCCACCCCTTCATATGTGGGTGGTGAAGAAAAAGAACTAATCTCTTCTGCAGGGTCAGGTCTCCAGACACACGTAATCGTCTGAAGAATTTGCTGGAGACCTGAGCATGCCTGATAGGATGCAGGCTAATCATGAAGAAATGAACTTTCATTTCTCACATCCTCATATTGCTTTATCAGTTCTTTTACTTGATGAAATTGATCTGATGAATTGATGTCATATTCTTCACTGATGAAGTATATGAGTTTGTAAGCTGCACTAATTCGTCTGCAGGATGATCAACCCAAAGCCAGTGAGTGGGTCCTCGATAGTGGATGTACAAACCACATGACTGGTGACAAGAATCTATTGATGGATGCTCCGTTATCTCCGTCACATCTGAAGCATATCATCTTTGCTAACAAAGGCAAAAGTCAGGTATTGGGTCTAGGTAAGGTTGCGATTACAAAGGATCGACACATGGACAAAGTCATGCTTGTTGAGTCCTTAGGATACAACCTTATGTCTGTCTCAATGCTTTGTGATCTTGATATGGTTGTTGTCTTTGGCAAGTACCGTTGTGTTGTGGTTATGGAAGCTGACAATTCCAAAGTCTTTGAAGGCTTTAGGAGAGGAGACCTGTATATTGTTGATTTATCTACAGGACCACAACCAGCCATGTGCTTACTTGCAAAAGCTTCAGAAGGCTGGCTCTGGCATCGATGACTTGGTCATGCAGGCATGAGGAATTTGCACATGCTTGCGAAGAAGAAGCATGTCATTGGCATCGAGAATGTCAAATTCCTCAAGGATCACCTATGCGAAGCCTATGAAGCTGGGAAGATGACCAAGGCCAAGCATCCAACAAAGACTATCATGACCACCACTCGCCCATTTGAATTGCTTCACATGGATCTCTTTGGTCCTAATCATTATTCTGCTATCTCAAATGAAGCATCTCAATATGGCTTCGTTATTGTTGATGATTATTCTCGTTACACATGGGTACACCTTGTTACTTACAAACATGAAGTGCAGGAAGTCTTCAAACGGTTTTCCTCGAGGGCTTCAACCAACTTTGGTGTGAAGATCAAGCACATCAGAACTGACAATGGCACTGAGTTCAAGAATTCTGGTCTCGATGACTATCTTGATGAACTTGGTATCACTCATGAGTTATCTGCTCCTTACACTCCTCAGCAGAACAGTGTCGTGGAGCGCAAGAACAGGACTCTTGCTGAGCTGGCTCGCACTATGCTTGATGAATACAAAATGCCTCATCGTTTCTGGACTGAGGCAATTGATACTGCGTGCCACATCATCAATAGAGTATATATTCACAAATTCTTCAAAAAGACTGCCTATGAACTCCTCACTGATAATAAACCCAATGTAAGTTATTTCAAAGTTTTCGGTGCTAAATGTTGGATTAGAGATCCTCATCACAACTCAAAATTTGCACCGAAAGCACATGAAGGTTTTAGCTTGGTTACGGAAAGGACTCGCACACCTACAGAATCTTCAACAACGTTCTTCACAAAGTTGTTGAAACTGTAGATGTGCGGTTCGATGAAACTAATGGCTCGCAAAGAGAGCACCTACCTACTGTGATAGATGAACCAGCACCTGAGGAAACTATCAAGTTCAAGGCTACTGAGGATGTCATTCCTACTGAAGAATCTGCTGAAGAATTCATTCCAGAACATGAAGAACGTCGAGCTAATGCACCTGAAGAAAATGGTGCTGAAGAAAACGCTGATCAAATTCTTCAACGACAACCAGCTCATCCTCGCATTGCAAAAGAAGTGCAAGTTGAAAAGATCATCAATGACATCAAAGCGCCAGGTCCTCTCACACGCTCAAAAGCTTCACATTTGTCTAACTTTTGTGGGCGGTATGCTTTTGTCTCTATTACAGAGCCCACTAAGGTAGATGAAGCATTTCTGGAGCCTGAGTGGATTCAGGCCATGAAAGAGGAATTACATCAGTTTGAGCTTAACAATGTCTGGGAACTGGTCAAATGTCCAGATCCTCGCAAGCACAATATCATCGGCACAAAGTGGATCTACCGCAACAAGCAAGATGAAAATGACCTTGTGGTGAGGAATAAGGCACGACTTGTAGCTCAAGGCTACACACAGGTTGAAGGAATTGATTTCGATGAAATTTTTGCACTTGTTGCTAGACTTGAGGCTATTCGCATATTACTTGCTTATGCTAACCATCATGATATCACTCTATATCAAATGGATGTGAAAAGTGCATTCCTTAATGGTAAGCTTGAGGAAGAAGTATATGTTGCTCAACCCCCAGGTTTTGAAGATCCAAAGAATCCTGACAAAGTCTTCAGACTCAACAAGGCCCTCTATGGCCTCAAGCAGGCCCCACGGGCTTGGTATGATACTTTGAAGGAACTCTTCATGAAGAAAGGCTTGAAACCCGGTTCACTCGACCCTATTCTTTTCACTAAATCTTATGATGGTGAATTGTTTGTGTGCCAAGTATATGTTGATGATATTATCTTTGGCTGTACTGACCAACGTTATAGTGATGAATTTGCCTATATGATGAGTGAAGTATATCAAATGTCTAGGATGGGAGAGTTGAAATTCTTCTTAGGTCTTCAAATTCATCAACAACACAATGGCATATTCATATCTCAGGAGAAATACCTCAAGGATGTACTGAGGAAATTCGGCATGCAAGATTGCAAAGGCGTCAAAATTCCTATGCCCACAAATGGCCATCTGTGCACTGATGAAAATGCTATTGACTTCGATCATAAGGTATACCGCTCCATGATAGGTTCCTTATTATACTTATGTGCATCTAGGCCAGATATAATGCTTAGTGTTTGCATGTGTGCCCGATTTCAAGCTGCACCGAATGAGTCACACCATAAGGCTGTGAAGCATATTCTTCGATATCTAGCTCACACACCAACACTTGGATTATGGTACCCCAAGGGCTCGGATTTTGATCTTGTTGGATATTCTGACTCTGACTATGCTAGTGATCGTGTGGATCGCAAGTCAACAACTAGTACATGTCATTTCCTTAGACAATCTTTGGTCTGTTGGTCCTCGAAGAAACAGAACTATGTATCACTATCTACTGCTAAAGCTGAGTACATTGCCGCTGGTTCTTGCTGTGCCCAATTGCTATGGATGAAGCAAACTCTCAAGGACTACGGCGTCAACATGAAGAATGTGCCTCTCTTCTGTGACAATGAGAGTGCCATCAAGATTGCTCACAACCCAGTTTAGCAATCGAAGACAAAGCACATTCAGATTCGTCATCATTTTCTTCGTGATCATGTGTTGAAGGGCGACATTTCTATTGAGCATGTGAAGACTGAAGAACAACTAGCCGATATCTTCACAAAGCCCTTGGATGAGAAGAGATTTAGCAAGTTGCGGTGTGAGCTAAATATCCTAGAATCTTTGAATGTTCTTTGAAAAGGACACTCATCCTAACACTTATGCAAAATTGATGACTTAGATGTGCAACACATGAAGAAACGTTTTTCTTCAATCAATGAAGAATAACACTCTTAGTGTGAAGAAATTAACGAAGAATTTGATTGTCAGAACCCTATGATAATTGTACGCGGTATCTGAAATCATCATTCTTATACGGTGGGACACGCCACCACCAAAAGTTGAAATTCCTCAAATTATTCATATTCTTCAACTTTGCATAGACTTCACTGGTTCCGTCGTTTTTCTTCATTGGCTATATATATATATATATATACATATATATATATATACATACATACATATATATATATATATATATGAGTTTATGTCCTCTACAACATTCACTTATTGCTATTTCTTCAAGTTGGTTTTCTGCTAAGTGAATGTGATCGGACCCTTCCCCTCTATGATATACTCAACCCAATCTGTTCACAAATTCTTCATGTGCGTTCTATTTGAAACTCGTTCAAAATCTTCACTGTGTCCTTGTCAACTTAAGAAATTGCGAACAGAACTTTAAAACCTATCTTATTGAAATTTTCGGTTTTGCCGCTCAAACCATTCTGCATCCCACGATACACTTATCCACTCACCCACGATCTAACACGATCTCCACCTCTCACTACGTGGGTGACACATGTCATGCGAATCAGAAGGGTCAGGGCATGTTCGTCCAATTTCTTCGGGCGAGTAGTTTTTCACCGTGGCTATAAATACCCCTCCTTCCCTTCCTCACTTCTTTTACTCCGCTCGAACTCTCTCTCCAGCTCGAGCTTCTCAAACCCTAGCGCCGCCGCTACTTCATCGCCGCCGGTGAGGAAGAGCTTCACTGCCTCGACCTCGTCGCTGACATCCTCGCGCCAACCGCGGACATCTTCACTCCGCCGCCGCCGTAGCCGTCTTCCTCCGCCAAGTTAGGGCGTGGAAGATCTGCACAGATGAACTTCATATGTCCTCACTCCAGTTCGTCGTGTTCTTCGTCCAGGGTAAATAAAAGTTACTTTTACTACCCTCGTTGATTCGAATGGTTATCTACAAAATCTTCAAAAGTGTTTTTCTTCACATCTTCACACACTGAACACCTCACAAAGTCATTTGTCCTTGATTCGTTTCTCTAAGCATCATTTTTCTTCAAGATTCCTCAATTGTGTGGATCTTCGATCTATACAACTCTAGAACCTTAGACAAAGAACGCTTAGTGAAAATCTTCAAGACTCATCTGGTCAAATTCCTCAAACTTGTTCATTTTGAAAAACCTTCTGAGAACGCATATGACCTCTCCAAATTCCTCGCAACTATACTCTGTTCACAGGTACACATGTTAGCTGCTGAATCACTAGGTTCTCATCAACTTAACTCATTTGCAGCGTTCCTCGAAGAAAAGTTGCATACTTCTTTAGAGAATTCGATTGTTCAAATTCCTCAACTGAAGAAAATGGATAATGGTAAAAGTCCACAGAAGAGAGGAAAGAGGCCTGAGGTAAATACATCGTTTGAAATCCCTGATGACATATATGCTGGGTACTGCACACCTACTGAGGAAACCAAGAATGAGCGCAAAGTGCGCATTCAGAAGATAGAGAGGAGATGGGCAAGAGAATGGAGGGAGTACAGATATGTCACTCCTAAGTATATGAAGAAATTCGCACTCAATCCTCCATGCCCAAGAGCACCACTGGCACCTGGCCAAATTGCTGATCCCACCAGCCTCAAGCACGGTGAGGACTATCCTGATGAATGGGCCAAGCGCCAAGGCAAGTTGGCTAAGCAAGCCAAAGAAGCAGTGAGAAAATTCAATGAAGACTCTGCTGTTGCCTCTGCTGAGGTCCTTGCTGTCAAGCCAAAGAAGGCTATGTCAAAGAAGCCTGCATGCTAGCCAAGTGCTTCCTCAGCAATGCCCTCACGGCCAGAATCATCAAAGCCCTCACGGCCAATTCCTCATGCTACTCCTATTCCTCCAAAGTCCTCAGCTCCTCCGCCAAAGCCTTCAGCTGTTCCAATCAAATCCTCAGCACATGTGCATCTTGCTTCGTGCCAAAGGACTGTTGGCATCTCCATTGCCTCAGGTGTCTCAGCTAGTTCCTCAGCTGGCCCCTCACTGCTGAAAACAAAAGCCACTGCTGGACGAGGTCCACGCCCAAGTCCTCAAAAGAAGCAAGTCGCTTTCCAAGTGCCGCCTGATGAAGACAAAGCTGATGATGATGAACTTGCAGAAATCATCAGAGACAGGCAAGTCAGGGCCGCTAGAGCCAAAGGATCAGAGGTGCCACTGCTTTTGGATCCCAAGCTGATCCTCGACTACATTGATGATTGGCACAAAGACCCCAACACTCCCTTGCCTGACTTCAAGCTGACTCCTGGCCAGAGTCACATGCTGACCCACTTCATTCAAGAAGAAAAGTGGAAATTTGAGAAGGCCAGGCAGATCAAGAAAGCACAGTACAAGAAAGAGCGCTATCTTAAGAAAAACATTGTCTCTATGACAACTGAAGAACTTGTCACTACTCAGACTGAGATTAAGAAACTCAGTGATGACTTTGAAGCATATCGCGATGATTGGCTTGGAGCCAAGGTTTGTTTTGTGAAACTTGCGGATAACTTCACTTCCAATGTTGCAGCCCCAACACAATAGGAAATTCCTCAGGCTGAAGCATCTTCTCAGCCTACTAAAGAAAATGCCAGCACCGCTGATGACAATCAGGCTGCTGAAGATAATGTGAGTTCCAGGGCTGATGACTGCATTCCAGCCACTAAAGAAATTGCCAGGGAACCCACTAGTGGTGTGCCTGAAGAAACTGAAGAACTCAGGGCAACTGCATCAGTTGAGCCTGAAGAAAATCAACCAGATTCCTCAGCTGCTCCTGCACCAACTTCAACTCCAATCCTTCCATCTGCATCAGATGTGAAGAAGACCAAGGCTGTAGAGCATGCTGCAGTGAAGAAAAGGAAAGCATCAGCTGCTTCAGATTCTTCAGCTCCGAAGAAAATGAAGCCTATGACAAGCTCATTTGCAAATCCGATTGATGTTGTTCCCATCTCAACCAGGCCATCAAAGGACCTCATTCCCTTTGATGAAGAATATGTGATCCCCAGCGGATCTGATGAAGAAACTCCTTCTGCTGCTTCGTCTGAACCATTGGATGAAGAAATTGAAGTGGATGCGGTCCCTTCAACACCTATCATCTCCTCGCCTATGCCTCAGTTCACAGCTGAAGAGGCTGGCGTTGAAGAAATGGAAGATGAAGATGTGGACATTGGCTGCTCCACACCCGTAATCAGTGATGAATTCTGGGAAAGTCAGCATCCAGACTCTCCAATGTTCACCCCTCTACAGCAAATTCCTCAGTCCCCCACACAAACTGTTCACATGGGCTCTGAAGAAACTCATCCCACTGCATCTGTCCATTAGGAAATTCCAGCCACTAGCGCTGAAGAAACTGCTGCTGCTGAACAACCAACTACGCAGACTGCCACTGAGGAGGAACCAGAAATTTCTCAGCCTGAAGAACCTGTGATTGAGATTCCTGAGGTCGTGATGCAACTCACTGACACTCCTCTGCCGAAGCCAAAGGATCCATTCTCACGTAAGCAAAAGTTCAAGGCTGATGATTTCTTCAGCGAGAACATATTCTTCGAAGATTACAACCCATATGACTCTGCTCGCATTAGGAAGAGGTGTTTCTGGACTGCTAGTCAAGCCAATTTCTATTCCTCAGTGTTGTTCAACAAGGAGAAGATTTTCTACCATGAGCATATTCCTCACGTCGATATGGAATCTCTGTCGTACTTCGTACCAGTCCTCAGTGTTCTTCACGATGCTGGCCTGCTCAACTTTTGCTCTGACATCTGCGATTGGAATGAAGAACTGATTCTTCAATTCTATGCAATGCTGCACATCACCGGAGATGCTGAAGATGTGAATTCATGGGTGCTGGACTGGATGTCTGAAAACACTCACTACACTGCACTAGCCTCTGAATTGCTTCGTGCTCTACCACTCAGTCCTCCCTTTGAAGAAGCTCGCTGCATCTACAATGAACCTGAGCTCACACATCATTACATGCAGGTGCTGATGAAACCTTTGAAGCCAGGTCAAGCACCAAGAACCAAATTCCTCGTGAAGGAATTGTTGTACGTGCCCAGAACTGTCTATCGTATTCTTACGAGGACAATCAGTCCTATCAAAGGCCACGACTCATCTGATGAGGAAATTGTTGGCATCATGAAGAATCTGGTATTCAACATTGTTCATGGCATTCCTGTCAATTATCACGATTTCTTCATGAGGACTATGGCCAATGTTGCACTATCTCCGTTTGAGTTGAAGCCTTATGCACCTTGGATCATGAGATTCCTCAGGACAAGGTCTTCACTCAACTGCAAAGCTGATTTCTAGAATCATCTCAACTACTTGCCCCCAATTGAAGTCCTCAAGCAGACATATTCCTCAGTTGATGGAAAGGGCAAGGCACCAGCTGTAATTGATGATGGCATTCGTCCATTGGATGGTCAGTTTCGCAAAGCTGCATCTTATTCCACCAATGATGACTCTGCCACACATGACTATCCCAATGCACCTAAGTCCACTCCTCAAGCCACTGCTCCGCGCGTGATGACTGGCCGTGAACTTCTTCTTAGTCTTCACCAGAAGGTGGATCAAAATCACAAATGGGTGAAGCGTCAGTTTGGTTCACTTCTTCACAACATGACTGCCACACAAAATGCAGTGAAGAAAAACCACTACTACCTCCATCAAGTCTTCGGTCGCACCTAGGCAATCCTGTCACATCTGTATGGTGAAGAAGATCTGAAGAACATGGGTCTTAATGAAGATTTTGACTGGTCTGCACCTACGCCGAAGAAATTCAAGAAGGTCAAGGTTCCTTCTCTGGTGGCCAACTCATATTCTTCATCACGTGACACTGATGAACATGAAGATTTGGACGGCACTGCGGCAGGCCCTAAATCAACCAACGTCCCCCACAATGCTGGCGCTCCTTCATCAACATGATTATCTTCAGGGGTGTTAGTCCTCATTTTCGATCCTTTTGGTCATTCGATGACAAAGGGGGAGAAATATGAGTTAGTCTTCAAGCGGGTCTACTATATGGGCATTTTTTTGCTAAGTTACAACTCTCGTTCTTCTGAAACTTTATTGGATCGAGTTGTAATCTTAAACCCGATGGTGCTCTGATACTTTTGATGCACTGTGCTCTGATACTCTTGATGCACTATTTTGCATGCTTATTCCTCGTTAATATTATCGCACGCATGCTGAATTTCATCAGGCACCATATTTCATCATGCATTTCAAATTCTTCATATTATATGTTAAATGCGTGTATGAATTACAAGATATAGGGGGACATCTCCATGATTCAACTCTTCAAGTGTGCATTGCTTCAAAAGCAAATTCCTCACTATGCACATCTTCAGGGGGAGTTCTTCTATATCTTGCAATCAAATTCCTCAATATCAGTATTTACACTTCATATGTTTATCCCCGTTGAAAACTTAACCTATATTGTCATCAATCACCAAAAAGGGGGAGATTGTAAGTGCATCTAGTGCCCCTTAGTGATTTTGGTGTATTGAAGACTTATAGGTTAAGGGACTAATGCGTGTATGAGTGTACACAGGTCTATAAGTCTATGAGGAGTTTGATATTTACAGGAAAAGTCGAACCCTAAAAATAAATATCTTCGACTGAAGATTTTGGTATTTCTGAAGACTTTCATGAAGACTTTGAAAATGAAGAAATTGGTGTATCCGTGAAGACTTGATATTCATGCGAGAAATATGAAGCTTGAAGACTTTCATGTTCATAGTTTTGTTTTTCTCTTTCTGGAGTCATAGGAAACACCGTACTGTTAAAGGGGGTCGAGGAAATACTAAGGAAAAATTTCCATGTGATGCTCAACTCAAAATCCTACACCTACCAATCCCTTCGAGTGAAGCCATTGGAAATCTCATACAGTTCAGTCAATTTCTTTGGTGACAGAGACGAAGTTCTTCTGGTCTCTGAGGAATTTGTCCTGACTGAGGAGTTAGGAATTCGCCAGTGAGGATTGCCTACATAGTGAGGAACATGATAGCCCTGAGGATTTTGCTACTCAAAATTCCGACTATTGTTGTGCTATGCGCCAGCTGTCCCAAAATATCTATCCACCTAACGGTCATATCATTGAAGGGAATTTATGTCTTATCATGTCGGGCTGCTCCCTAGGCTATAAATAGCCACCCCCTACAACCACTAGCTGGTTAGCTGCTCCGAGAGAAACTAACACTTGTCATTTGAGAGCAACCCATCCTCCAAGGACTTTGAGCAAAAATCATCAAGTGAGGAAAAACCAAAAACCCAAAAGCCAAACACCTACAAACCCCAAGTGATTGCACATCACTAAAGAGATTGATCCTGAGTGGATCCGACGCTTGTTACCTTTGAAGACTGTGCTTCTTCCAGACGGTTAGGCGTCATGGTCTAGAGCATCCAAGAGGAATTGTGGATCGCCGAGTGACCAAGTTTGTGAAGGTTTGGAAGTCGCCTGAAGACTTACCACGAGTGATTGGACGAGGTCTGTGTGACCTTAGTTCAAGGAGAATACGGTGAGGACTGGGTGTCTTGGACTAAGTGTCCTTGACTGGGTGTCCGGGACTGTGTGTCCTCGAGTTTAAATACTCAGCCGCTCCAACCAGACGTACAACTGAGACAACAGTTGGAACTGGTCTACCAAATCATTGTCTTCACTGAGCTTACTGGTTCTATTTCCTAAACTCTTTCATTTCCTCATAACTGTGTTGTGTGTTTGTTCATATCTGTGTTTGAAGACTTTGACTGAAGACTTTCTCAATTTCCTCAGTTCAATTTCTTCAGTCTGTTTGTCTTCATCCTGTGTTATCATGTGATTACGCTTCCTGTACTCTGTGCCTGTCTTCATTTCATCATGATGACTATGCTTGTATTCTATTATGTTTACCTTTGAGTACTTATTCTGCTGCTAGTAGTTCTTCGCTAAGGAATTTTCTCACCGGCAAATTCCTCAGTGAAGAATTTCATAAAAATCGCCTATTCACCCCCCCCCCCTCTAGTCGATATAACACACTTTCACAGACAAAGGTTTTGACTGATCCATTTCCTCACCCAACATATCGTCACTCTTGCTTAGCTTATAGTGAGTGTTTTCTAAAGCTCTTTGTTGTTTAGTAGCAAGGGAAGCAAGTTTGACATAGCTGGGTCCAAATTCATCACCAGATTCATCATCACTGGACTCGGATAGGTAGCATTCAGTTACCTCAGCATCTTTTGCCATAACGCATGATGTAGAAGATGATTATTCTGGTTCGAATGTCATCGTTTTGAGAGATTCCTTGAAGTCCTCAAACCAAGGATCATGACAGGTTCGATGACCTTCATAGACCTCAGAGAGACGGTCCTAGATGAGCTTCGCATGATCGAGATGCATGATGTTCCTGAACTGATTTTGTGACAGACTGGAGCAGATGACATCCTTCGCCGTGAGGTTGAGAAGAGTATACTTGCGAATGTCACCAGCATCCGCCATCTTGCACAGATCAGTCAGGCCAATCTCAGTGATGGTCCACAACTCGCTGTTCATCGCCATGAGGCGTTTCTTCATCATGGCCTTCCACTTGGGATACTCGTGACCGTCAAAGATGGGGCATGTCACCTTCGTCATACCTGCGGTCGACATAACTAAAACTCCAGGAGGTTAAACCAAAATCACACAGAACAAGGGAGTACCTTGCTCTAATACCAATTGAAAGTGTGTTATATCGACTAGAGGGGGGTGAATAGGCGATTTTTATGAAATTCTTCACTGAGGAATTTGCCGGTGAGGAAATTCCTTAGCGAAGATCTACTAGCAGCGGAATAAGTACTCAAAAGTAAACATAACAGAATACAAGCATAGTCATCATGATGAAATGAAGACAGGCACAGAGTACAGGAAGCGTAATCATAGGATAACACAGGATGAAGACAAACAGACTGAAGAAATTGAACTAAGGAAATTGAGAAAGTCTTCAGTCAAAGTCTTCAAACACATATATGAACAAACACACAACACAGTTATGAGGAAATGAAAGACTTGAGGAAATAGAACCAGTAAGCTTGGTGAAGACAATGATTTGGTAGACCAGTTCCAACTGCTGTCTCAGTTGTACGTCTAGTTGGAGCGGCTGAGTATTTAAACTCGAGGACACACAGTCCCAGACACCCAGTCCTGAACACGCAGCTCAGGACACCCAGTCCTCACCGTATTCTTCTTGAGCTAAGGTCACACAGACCTCATACAATCACTCGTGGTAAGTCTTCAGGCGACTTCCAAACCTTCACAAACTTGGTCACTCGGTGATCCACAATTCCTCTTGGATGCTCTAGACCATGACGCCTAACCGTCTGGAAGAAGCACAGTCTTCAAAGGTAACAAGCATCGGATCCACTCAGGATCAATCTCTTCAGTGATGCTCAATCACTTGGGGTTTGTAGCTGTTTGGGTTTTGGGTTTTTGGTTTTTCCTCACTTGATGATTTTCGCTCAAAGTCCTCAGAGGATGGGTTGCTCTCAAATGACAAGTGTCAGTTTCTCTCGGAGCAGCCAACCAGCCAGTGGTTGTAGGGGGCGGCTATTTATAGCCTAGGGAGCAGCCCGACATGATAAGACATAAATGCCCTTCAATGATATGACCGTTAGGTGGATAGATATTTTGGGACAGCTGGCACATAGCACAGCAACGGTCGGAATTTTGAGTAGCAAAATCCTCAGGGCTATCATGTTCCTCGCTGTGTAGGCAATCCGCACTGGCGAATTCCTAACTCCTCAGTCAGGACAAATTCCTCAGAGACCAGAAGAACTTCGTCTCTTTCACTGAAGAAATTGACTGAACTGTATGAGATTTCCAATGGCTTCACTCGAAGGGATTGGTAGGTGTAGGATTTTGAGTTGAGCATCACATGGAAATTTTTCCTTAGTATTTCCTTGACCCCCTTTAACAGTACGGTGTTTCCTATGACTCAAGAAAGAGAAAATGAAACTACGAAAACAAAAGTCTTCACGCTTCATATTCCTCGAATGAATACGAAGTCTTCACGGTCACACCATTTTCTTCACTTTCAAAGTCTTCATGAAAGTCTTCAGAAATACCAAAATCTTCAGTCGAAGATATTCATTTTTAGGGGTCGATTTTTCTTGTAAATATCAAACTCCTCATAGACTTATAGACCTGTGTACACTCACAAACGCGTTAGTCCCTTAACCTATAAGTCTTCAATACACCAGAATCACTAAGGGGCACTAGATGCACTTACAAGCACTGGTTGAGAAAAACGGTTCAGGTAAGGACCGGGCCGTGACGTGATGTTGTGCTGCCAAAACATGTCAGTATATTAGATTTATGGAAATATTATTCTCTCTACGGTGGGGTGTGGAACTTGTTTTGCAGAACCGGACACTATCCTTGTGTTCAAAAATATTCCATGGAGTAATTGGGGGAGGAACCCGCCTTGCAATGCCGAAGACAATACTGCGTGCCGGACTCATCGTCATTGAAGCCTGGTTCAGGGGCTACTGAGGGAGTCCGGAATTAGGGGGTCTCCGGACACCCGGACTATATCCTTTGGCTGGACTGTTGGACTATGAAGATACAAGATTGAAGACTTCGTCCCGTGTCTGGATGGGACTCTCCTTGGCGTGGAAGGGAAGCTAGGCAATACGGATATGTAGATCTCCTCCCTTGTAACAGACCTTGTGTAACCCTAGCCCCCTCCGGTGTCTATATAAACTGGAGGGTTTAGTCCGTATGACAACATACAATCATACCATAGTCTAGCTTCTAGGGTTTAGCCTCTATGATCTTGTGGTAGATCAACTCTTGTAATACTCATATCATCAAGAACAATCAAGCAGGACGTAGGGTATTACCTCCATCAAGAGGGCCCGAACCTGGGTAAACATCGTGTCCCCTGCCTCCTGTTACCATCCGCCTTAGACGCACAGTTCGGGGACCCCCTACCCGAGATCCGCCGGTTTTGACACCGACAACCATCAAGCTCAAACTTGATCAATAGGTGCGTGGAGGGCATTGGAGACTTGGCTAGTTCATGAAGAAAAATGATTCTCAACATTTATCATGGTCCAAGCCAAGTCAAGTGGGTTATCATCATATTTGTGATTCCAATGCTCCTCGAGGCGATAACTTGTACTTATATATTCTACATTGAAAGTTACTTGCCCTTACATGTTTAGGTTTTGTACCTAGCATGAACTCATATATGTTGTGCCTCATAGTATGCTTGATTTGTGTATCTAGCATGTGTGGGTTGCTATGCACGTCATATATTTGTGTGTATAGTCTCGAGCCTTCATTACATCTTATTTGCATCTTATTGGGCTCTTTTGAGATATTAATGGATCATGACATTATGGGGGAGTGTTATGCTCTATGCACATCACAAACCTAAAATGTGCATATATATATGGGATACCACCCAGTATTTATTGTGCAAGAGTACCTAGTTACTATGTGGTATGCCAAGTTCATTTGAAATCCATATTTTCATCCATTGATTATCTATAGTTGGATTTCATATGCCTTTGATGTATAATACATGGGTTTTCACATTATGGGGGAGTGATATGCTTGTGCACATCACAATCCTTATTAATGTGAACAACTGAGGATTGCCACTATAATTTATATTGTTATATTACCTTATATATTCGTGGCTTGCTATTGCAACAAGTTCCCAATTACGTTAACACCTTTTTGGTGTGCATCCTCTGGACTTGTTTGCGTATATCTTTCTTGCGGTTTTCCTCATGGTTTTCTTAGCAATTGTATTCGGGAAATCGTTTATTCAAGCCATTCCAATTGTTACTTTACATGATGATATATCCAATTGGAATGTTGAAAATATGCCATCCATGCATTGTGTTTATTGCTAAACTCTTATGTTATGCTTGTGATTAGTATAGACAATCTTGTGCTTATTTTAGAATCTACCACTGAATGATAATTTAAATTACCATTTTTTCCTCTTATAAATGGTATTAATTATGTGGTAGACCGTCAAGATAATCTAAATCTCGTCTAGTGCTTCAACTTGCATTTTATATTTCGCCAACAAATGTGTTCTCGCTTGTCTTTGTTTGAGTTCATCTTCTTGGTTTTGTGTAGTTATAGGAGCTTGTTATCTCATTGCTCTTACTATCTTGTATCCACTCCAGTAAGATATGCCTATGAGTATGTCTAAAATGTATATCTTCTATGCTCGTGGGCTTTGCTTGGTTCTTATGTGGAACTCTGTGTGTGATCATGTGTTGCTTCATCACATCGATGCAACTTGGCCAACATGAATGATTTGTGTGTTATTGGAGTATTCATGGTTTACGTGTTCTTGTGTCCAAATTGTATCTCCTTGGATCTTGGTAGGCTTGTGCATGCATATTTGTTAGTTGTATATCTTCATGCCTCGTTTGCTTTCTTTGATCGAATATATAGGGTAAATTAATCAAATGGAATCAAATCCTCAACCATTAAGATGTGCATGAAACTCACATCCATATCCATATGCACGTATTTAGTTGGTTTTACCTTATGTTTTGTAGTTATGCTAACTACTTCGAATGACACAATAAGTTTGGGGACCATATTGTACTTAAATTGTTTTAGGTACAATGGAGATGCATTATGTGCTTGGCTTATTCATGAAGGTGGTGACACCACCAAGGAATTAGAGCCAAGCTTGGATGACTCATTGATTTACTAATTCATACCAATGCTTTCTTGGTAACAAGTATTTACTTCACGCATATACATAAATAGAGTCAACCTTCTGTAGATTTCATATTTGTGTTTTCTTGCATGTTCTTAGAAGACACTTTATTACAATGGTGAGACATTTGAGAAGTAGCATATAAAGGGATCTATAAAATCATATTCATGATTTACTTATCCCAAAATATGCCAATTAAGTAATTAATTTCATATCAAGTCCTAATATGTTCTCTCGTGTGAAATTTTGTGGAAATTGCAAAAAAAAACTTTATTTGCTTGTGGTATTGGCTATCTTAGTTAGTAACTCATTGTTATGCAAATGAGATCAATTTTTGCCATGTGCTTTATGTCATGTGCCTTGATCCTTCCAGTTGGTCTTATGCTAGGATCACAGTTGTGTAATAATGGATTCACTTGTGCATATCATGTTCTTATCAATTGTGACTATTTTGTGTATGCAAGTTTCTTTGTGGATACATAGACTACTATTGTCCACTTAGAAATTTTTATACATAAGAAACTTCATACCTTACCTTGATATCATTTACTCCTTGCGGGTCACCTCGGTTGTTTCCTTTTTGATTCGGTGGTGGTCTTGGTAAGAGGTTGAGTAGTGACTGCTTGTATGTTTGCATATAATCTTGTGCACTGATGTTTTCTGAATGTATGTTGGACCCATTCTTATCATGACGATCAAACTGGGTATTCATATTATATATCGCGTCCAAAATATGTTCTTTGGATCTTTTGAAAGTTTTTCTCACATGTAGAATGCTTATTTTTCATATCATAATACCTTGTTGCATTATATAGATCCGGAGCTCCTCAAATTTTCGTCATTGAATATGTGCATTTAATTTTCACTCATGTATTGTAATATGCATACATTAAGGTGGAACTCATACTATATCAGCTTCTGGAATTTTCCCATTTTTGCATTTGTTGCCAATCGGGGAGAAGTTTAGAGGGTTTGAAGATACGTGCGCTTAGTGTGCTTGTTGTCATTCATGCTTACCTACCCTTGTTATATATGTGGTGTTGCATGGATGACTATTGTATATAGAGAAAACTTCACCTAGTTTATATCAACCAATATATGCAATGGCATTCAAAGTTCATTCACACATGCATATATTGTGGGGGAGTTTGCTCTATATATTGTGGGTGTGCTAACGTCAAATGCTTGTGTAGTGTTTGATGCTAGTACAACCGGTTTTGATAATTTCAAGTATCTTTGTGACACTTGATGCAATCAAAACCACGTCAAGCATAAAATTTATCTTCGGATGAATTGCATATTTGTCTTTAAAGTGCTGATGAATTGCACTTTAAAGACAAATTTATATAGGGTCGCGCTATTCGTCACCCTGGGTGAGGAATAGTTATTCTTCACCCCCTCTCTATTTTGACATCAATGCAATGTATTTTTATGTTTCGTAAATTTTGTCTTATTTCATACATAAAAAGAGAACATAAGAAAATATGTATTCGCCGTAAAAAATATTTTATGTTACGTAAAATTATGAATGTAAGAACATAGTGTAAAACATACATAAAATGTGATTTTTCTGGTCTTATAATCTATTTTTTTTAAACCAAATTTTACATATTGAATCAATATGCATGTAACTATTTATATTGTAAACATAATTTATTTGGAAAGCGATCGTAAGATTACCTCGGGTGAAGAATAACTTATCCTGCATCCTGGGTGATGAATAGTATTACTATATATAGTGTAACTATTCATCATCCAGGGTGCAGAATAAATTATTCTTCATCCGAGGTAATCTTACGATCGCTTCATAAATAAAGTACATTTAGAATATAAATAGTTACATTCATATTGATTCACTTTTTAAATTTTGGTAAGAAAACAAAAAAAATTATAAGATTAGAAATATCGCATTTATGTATCTTTTACACTATGTTTTTACGTTCTAATTTTACGTAACATAAAATATTTTTTACGGCGAGTATATATTTTCTTATGTTCTCTTTTTTACATATGAAGTAAGACTAAATTTATGAAACCTAAAAATACAGTGCATTAACGTCAAAATAGAGAGGGGTGAAGAATAACTATATATATAGTGTTACTATTCATCACCTAGGGTGCAGAATAAGTTATTCTTCACCTGAGGTAATCTTACGATCATTTTATAATTAAATTACGTTTTGAATTCAAATAGTTACATTCCTATTGATTCACTACGTAAAATTTGACATAAAAAAATAAAAATATAGGTCATAAGACAAGAAAAATTGCAGTTTATGTGTATTTTAGACTCTGTTTTGACGTTTGTAATTTTACATAACACAAAATATTTTTATGGCGATTATATATTTTCTTACGGTCCCTTTTTTGCGTCGGAAATAAGACAAAACTTACATAACGTAAAATTACGATGCATTAATGGTAAAATAGAGGGGGTGAAGAATAAGTATTCCTCACCCAGGGTGACGAATAGCGCGACCCTAAACCCTCCGCACTGCACGCTCAACGCAGGTGCACTGCACTTTCTGTAGCAAGAGCACTGCAATACACACTAGTGAACTTTGTGTCGTAAAAAATTGTACGCAGTGTTTTTTCAGTACTGTTTTTGCTCTAGTTTTTTAACCGTTTATCGGAACGTGGCGTATGATATACCATTGGAAGCTATGGATTAGGTGAACTTTGCCATGTTGAACACTTTTCGAGATTCCACACGGTTTAAGAGTAGTTTCAAAAATGGTGCGACCCACGAATAGGGGCAGCGAGCGTATTTTCGTGATTTTTTTAAACCACTCGTCGGAAATAAAAAAATGATACACCATTGGAAAGATATCGTCGAGGCGCATATTTTTCATATCTATTATTTTCTCTAATTCATTACAGTTTAAGAGAAGTTTCAAATTTACTAAATCGCGGAATTCTGTTTTTCAATTTTTTTCTAATTTTTGGTACTGTTTTCGCTCCAGTTTTTTAACCGTTTGTCGAAACGAGGCGTGTAATACATCGTTGAAAAGCTATGGACGAGGTGCAACTTTCACATGTTGAAATATTTTTGAGATTCCTTACGGTTTTAAGTTAATTTTGAAAATCATGCGGCGGACAACGAGTAACAGCGGCCGTTTTTCGCAAAAGTTTTACAAACCGCTGGTCAGAATGATTCAAACGATACGCCGTTGGAAAGATATCGATGAGGCGCAACTTTTTCATGTAGAACACTCTCTCTAATTCTTTATGGTTTAAGAGGAATTTCGAATTTACCGAAATGCGGACACTCTGTTTTCGTGACACCCAAATCGACGTGGGTACTTCATCCGACTGAAAACCGCACTGCATCGGACGAAAAACCGCACTGCATCAGACGGGTAAGAGAATTGCCTGGTTTCTTTTATTCAAACTTATTTTTTTCAAGGATGAGAAAGTAGAGTGCACTTCTCATCGGGTGTAAATGAACCACACCACTATCAAGAAGTGAACCGCATTACTTTTTCTTGCTTCCGTAACAAATTTTTTGCACTTACGGGATGAACAACATCATACGGCCGACCGCACTGCTTCAGAATGAAAACCGCACTGCATCAGACGGTCAAATGTGAACTTCATGATTTCTTTTGTAGAACGTAAGTTTTTCTCACACGAATTTTTGTTGTCTTTTTTCAAAAAAAAAAATGAACAAGAGCGGACCACAGAGACGGGGGCAAGTGAACAACGACATATATCATAGTGAACCACATTGCTTTTTTTGTTCTGTCGCTATTTTTCCGCAATTCCACATGTGCGCAAGTGAACAACATCACTCTCAAAAGTGAACCACATCTGAGGAACAAACGCACTGCAAGTGTCGATGTAGTCAAATGAATTTTGAAACACACGAAACAAATTGCACTTCATACAGAGGGATAATGAGCTGCCACACAAATGTAGTGAACTACTTTTTTCAATCGTCCCACAAAGAAAACAAGATGCATTAGAAAGAGAAGTGAACCTCTCATGAGAATTTCTTTTTCTCCTTTTTTTACAAAGTGAACCACACCACCACTACAAAATGAACCTCTCATTCCATAGCCAGGCCGATCAGGGCACTGGTGACGGCTCCTAGAGGCAGGCCAGCTGCACAACAACATAGATACACATATGTGAACAACAAAACTGCACTGCATAATAGTTTTACATTTTCTTTTTTCTGTTGTTTCTCCCCTCTCCCGCAAACAACAAAAAATTTTGTGCAGTAGTCCATCTCGCTCCCAAATGTAAAAAGTGACCTGCAATAGCAGCCTCGTTGTCACTCGTGTGTTTTTGCCTATTCGTCGATGTCGAGTAGATTCTAGAGCCCACTGGAATCCTGGAAACTGCAAACAATCAGGCCGTGCACTGCATACCCGTTGCCAGCAGACTTCAATTCTCTTCGAAGGCCACGGGGGTTGAAGAAGTAAAAAAGTAGGGTAGAAGAAGGATCAGGGAGAGGGCCATGAGTAGATCAGGTCCTTCAGACACAAATCGCTCGCACTGCATTGGCAAAATCTGAAACAAAAATAGCTCCAAAATGAAATTGTGTCCCTGGAGAAGTGCACATTGAATAGAGGAGTTGGTGCACGCCGGGTCGAGGGGTGAGGTGCACGCCGGGGCGAGCTGCACTGCATGCTACAGTCACCGACACTACATGCAGTGAAGTTCAGAGAAAGGTAGAGGTCTAGTGGGGATGCCAGGTGTGTGGCGGCCCAGATCCACCCCGATCTGCACTGCATGCGGAGTCGCAGTGCACTGCACCGGCACGCTCGTGCTGCTCTAGCGACGGAGAAGGGCCAAGTTGCGGTGGTGGCCAGTCACGCCGTGCCTCTCTGATGCGGTAGTCCCCGGCGAACTGAACAGCCAAACTGCCTGAACTGCGCATCGGAGGAGCTGCCGCCGCCTAGACCTGTAGCTACTGCCCTTGCTAGATCACATGCGCGGGGGGGGGGTGGCTGGGAGAAACGGTGGCGCCGCCGCATGCGCACGACGCCGTGAGTGGAGGAGGGAGGGGGTCCGCCCGCTGGCGCATGGTGATAGAGCTCGTCGGATCCGCCACGAGGGAGATGAGGAGGTGGGTTGGCTCGTCGGATCCACCGCG
>NC_041382.1:476734804-476861208 GCF_002162155.2 Triticum dicoccoides | reverse complement strand
GAGGGTGTGCGGCGGACGGATCCATGATTTGTGGCCGCACCAATGGTCATGGTGGCCAGATCTGGTGGCTGAGGCCGCGCCGGGGGCCGAGGGCGGCCGGATCCCCGCCATGACCGCTGATGGCGGGGGAGAAAGAAGAGGGTGGCATCCAGCATAGAAGGTGGCCTCATCGGGCGCGGCCGGAGGAGGTGGTGGGCGGCGCCACCGGAGAAGGTGGAGAGGGTTGGGGTTGCTGCTCAGGAGAAGGTGGGGGAGGGAAGTGGTGCGGGGCATGGGGAGGTGGCTGTCTGGGAGGGGAGCAGAGAGTTCGATGGAGGTCGTGGGAGAGTGAGCGGGGTAGTTCTCTTTTTGCCCCGTGCAGCTCGGTCTTTTCCTTTTGCGGGGTTAGTTCATAGCTATAGGTCAGCTCGGTACTGTTATCAGAATAAGAGGAAGTGTTATTAGAATAAGGTCTTAAGGGGTGTTATCATAATAAACCCTCTTGTTGAGATTGACATCAACTACCAAAATGGGAGAAACTGAAAGTGCATATAGTCTCCATGTGTAGTTTTAGTAATTGATGACAATCCTAATGGATTAATGTTTGCATTGAGATATACATTTAAAGGGAAGTTCCATTGGCAATGCATGAAGAATATTGGATGAGTTGAAGGATGAAATCCATCAACACAAACATACGCATTGTGACTTGATAATGCTTATGAAGAAACAATGACATCAAGTTATATATGAAGGTTTGCTCCATAGGTGATGAACAAGATATGATCAAAATAAAATACATTAATTAATTGGAAAATATCAAAGGTTGTGATGAGTTTATCCATGTTTAGTTTTGAAATGAACACCATCAACATTAGTTCAGAATCTGGAATGAAGGTCATTGATAGCAGCTCAGTATTTGGGACCTACAGGCCACATATGATCTCGGATTGAAATGATGTAAAATGGAAATCATTGAACTCGACGAGATGAAGAAAAGTCGTGTCGAACACTTTTCATTTAAGGAAGTCTTGAGGTCCGAATAACTCATGCAATGTATCAGACATCAGTGTCTGGGTGCCCGGTATGGGCATAACTTTTCCACACATTATCAGACTAGACTATTCGGGCTGCAGATTTTGCATACGACCTCGGATTAAGATGGTTCAAAAAGCAAAATCATTCACCTTGACGTAGCGACAAAAAGTTGTGTTGATCACTTTTTCAGTTTAGGGCGTCTTGGGGATGTAATCATGCTCATAAGAAATGGTCCTCCAAACATCAGGATTGATCATCGAGTAAAGCTAAAGATTGACCAAGACAAGGCTTGAAGAGCAAATTCTAAATGATCATCACACAAGAGAATGCAATTTGCATGAGTTTGGTACTTATGAGAAAGCTTGGTGCTAATCAAAGGATGCCATCAAGTAATGATGTTGGACAAATGAAAATGAATACAAAGCGAATCTTCCCACATTGTGTATGGGGGAGCAACTTGAAGACTTCACCAGTGTCTTGCCTTAAACTTGAGCCAAGAAGAAACACCAACATCAAGCTCAAAGTAAAAGGCTCATGTCAAAGGTATTAGTTCCTTTGGCATTAGTGTTGTGGATTGATGACCAACGAAGAAACATATTCTCTCAAGTATGGATTCTGGAAGCTATCTAGTGTAGCTCTTTTATGTTCTTGAGTTATAGGGATCTCGCTCTAGTAAGAGGGGATCGAAGGAGTTCATGAAGGATTTGCTCAATGGCCATAGTTGCTTCTTATATCTTTCATTTCTCATCCTCTATCCTATGTTACACATACACCAAGTAATGTCTCACCGGTCGACCGGTATTTACCGGACGTCCGATCACTCCTTGCCCGTCGGACGCCCGGGACCTTCTGGAAATCCAGTGCATCTTAACATAAAGAAACTATCCGATTTCCGTCTCCACCAGAAATCTGGTCGGTCCTATACAGAGTCAAATTGCCAATCATCTGGTATTCTCCGGGCGTCCGGTGCTACTATTTTCTGCTTTGATGTTTCATTCAGCCCGTGCAAAAACTCCAGCGACCAGACATCCGGTGCTCTTTCAGCCACCAGATGTTCGGTCCTTACCAGACATCCGGTACTTACCAGACGTCCAGTACTTTCGTGGGATTTTATAGTCCAACGATTAGTTTTGGGGCCACACTATATATACCCCTTACCCACTTCGTGGAGGGGTTGAGCAACACAAAATATATTCACCCACATCTCAGAAAAGCTCCCTCTCCTTTGTCCTATCTCAAATCTCAGACCCTGGAGAGATTTGTGAGAGTTCTCGAGTGAGATTTCACCCAAGCATAGATCCACTCCTCCTCTCTCTTTTGACCAAAGCAATTTGTGATTTGAGCAAGTCTTGAGCATTTCCCCCTTGATCTTGTTACTCTTGGAGGTTGGAGACTCCTAGGCAGTAGAAGTGCTCTGATGAGGAATCGTCTTGTGATTTGTCCCACAAAAAGTTTGTGGAGGTTTGCAGGCCGCCTGAAGGTCTACCACTAGTGGTTGGGAATCGCCTTCGTGGTGATATCTCGAGGAGAATAGGGTGAGCCTTCATGGCATTGGTGTGCCTTCGTGGTAACATCCACCTCTCTAACGGTGACTAGCTTCCCTCCAAGGGAGTGAACATCGGGATACATCATCGTCTCCGTGACTTCGGTTATCCCTAACCCTAACTCCTTACTTGTGGTTTACTTTGGTCACTTGACCTTGCATTCCCAATATGTTGGGGATATTACTATTGGACATAAACCGGCCAGGAGAGGCCGTGTTATCCCCATGATGATTACCTTATTTGAAGCCCATGAATACATGAATGGTGGCGCTTCATGAAGGCCCAAGGCCCAAAGGCGGGTTAAGGCCTGTAGACGTAAACCGAAATTGTTATGTAATTTGTATTGTAAGATAGAAGGAATAGAGACTGAGCTGGACACGTTGATGATCCGGCCTCGGGACTCTGTAAACGACGGGTGTCGACCTATGCATATAAAAGGGCGACCCGGCGGCGGTTTAGGGACAACACACAACAACTTGAGAGACAGGCAAAGTGGATTCGCTCCCTGGTCATTGAAACCCTAGCAATTCCATCACAATTGGAGTAGGTTTTTACCTTCCTCGTAAGGGGCAGAACCAGTATAAACTCTCACGTCCTTTGTCCGCTTTAAACCCCTTTAAGCTAACCCGTAGCGATGGCTCCACGACTAAGTCCTTTCACAAGGACATCTGCCGTGACAAAACCACGACAGTTGGCGCCCACCGTGGGGCCATCGCACGATGGTTTTGAGTTCTTGAAGGGCAGCTTCGAAGGACTCAAGGGATACGCTGTGGGCCGGATGACTAAAAGTCATCGCGGCAAGCTCTACATCGACGATGCAGGATGGAGTCCCGAGGCCGGCTCAATTGAGTACGGGTACCGGGTCCCCTTTGGTGGAATTCACGTCTTCATCGGCAAGATCAGTGAACCGGGCCCTGAGCCGGACATCTGCACCGATATCATCAAGACGGCCCAGCATGCAAGGTCTGCCCAGGTTCAGCCCGCCGTAAAGCATGCCTTCATAGTTGTCATCCATGGAGTGGAATATGAGGATAGATCGGCATCTGGTGGTGAAACTGTTGTCTGTTCTGATGATGAGTCTTCAACCGGAGAGACCGAGTCACTGCATCAGTTGTAGGGTGGCTGGATTAGTGGAGGTTCCGATGGCGACAGTATTCCGGACCCCCTTGATATGCCGAGTCGGGTCGCGGTCTTCATGGCCGGTACACAATCAGCACAACACTCTTCTACCGCCGCGGCAATGATCTGCGGTTCAGCAACAGCAACACCAGCGGGGGCAGGGGGCTCTGCGCCACCTCTGGCTCAGGTTTTGTCTGATTTGTTTGACGCTTTGGCAACGTTGCTCGCAGCAGAGGTCGACGCGGCAAACCGGGATCAGCACAACACAGAGATTGCAAAGGTGAAGGATCAGATAACTCAAGCTAAAGCGGACCTAGCGGCAGAGAACGCCAGGATGGCCACAGAGCGGGCCGAGTTAGAGGCTCAGGCCTACCGGCTTATGCTGGATCAGAGTGCGTCAGATGATGTCATGATAAGAAGATACCGGTCACACCTCTCACCAGTTTTTGAGGCAAGAAATCTCTTTAACATGCCAGGAGCAGGCACCAGCAACCAGCCAGTGGTAAACCGGGCAGAGGCACCTGGGACCGGGGCACCGGTTTAGCCTCGCATGGTGGATCCGCCGCCTCAGCCTCGTCAGAACTATATCCCATCACGGCGCGTCTCAACGCCTCCGGGACATTACTCTAACCCATTGGATAACATCATTGCCGACGCTTCACGATTGGCAGCTCTCCCGATTGATGGCAAGTCCCCAGTAGCGGTTGAAACACGACGGGCTAGGGAGCTCCTTCAGACGGCCTTGACTAAGCAGCAGGCTTATTCATATAGCCGCGAAAGGATTCATTCTACTCCCCGCCCAAGCCGGAGCTACAGCAAGCATATCGATGAACTGACCGTATCAAGCAGCGTGTGGAATCGTAATCCGCCCCGTGGCCATAACCCGACAGGTGGCAGTGGCAATGCTCAGGATGTAGTGGATTGCGCTAGGGCACGACGGGAAGACAAGTTAGCGGCACAGCACAAAGCTTCGGTTGGACAACTCACTCTGGTTCGTCAGTTCACTCCAGTTCGTCCAACAACATTGGTGGAACTGGGGATTACTTCCGGTTCTTTGGGAGTACCATGTCTTGTCCCCGCATTGCACAACGTACGGCTACCAAAGGATTTCAAAGGCCCGCGCAAGGTGCCGAATTACACCGCCAATTTATCCCCCGAGTCATGGGTGGAAAGCTATGAGATGGCAATGGAGATGCTGGATGTGGACGAAGTGGCGTGTGCCAAATACTTTACCATGATGTTGGAGGGAACAGCTCGCACATGGTTGAAAAATCTGCCAGCCAACTCTATTGGATCATGGGCCGAGTTAAGGGCCCGTTTTATCCAAAACTTCAGGGATACGTGCAAGTAGCCCATATCAATCGTGGATTTAGCTGCATGTGTCTAGGAGGAAGGAGAATCAACAACCCACTGGGTGCGCCGGGTTTCGGAGATTTTGCATTCATCAGACTGCATCAATGCTGAGATAGCCATTTTAACATTGGAAGGCAATTGCCGGTTTGCACCTTTGAAGCTGAAGTTGGGACGGCTCAAACGCCATTGTAATGACATGGAACACTTATGGCGGCTCTGGTGAAATATGCCGACTCTGATAGTACCAAGGACCCCGAGTCTGATGATGAGAAGATAGGGAAGGGAAAGAAGAGCGGCAGCGCAAAGGGGCAGCAGCATAACCCAGCAGGTCATGGGAACAACGGTAAACATAAAGTGGATAATAGCCTAGACTTTGTGGCTAACACCAACACCCAGGATAATGGTCAGCGGCGTAAGAGTAAACTGCCCCAGCGGGGTGGGGGGTCAGGCCCCAATCTGGAACGCCTGCTAAATCAGCTTTGCCCAAAGCACGGATCAAAGGAGAGGCCGGCCACGCATCTTTGGAAGGATTGCTTCATTATGCGGGAGTTCAAAAACTCAAATCTCTTTCAATACGACAATGGACGGCCCGGCGGTTCACGAGGCGGTTTCCATGGGCCAGGTTATGGAGGTGGCAACTCCGGTTCAGGATTCCAAGGCCACCAAACCGGGCATGGCAATCAAGGCAGTCAGGGCAACCAGGGAGGTTACAACCATTAGGGGAACCAACAGCAGCAGCAATCGGGTTATCAAAGCAATCTGAAACAGTTGAATAGTGGGAAGTACCATGTCTTCACCACTAGCTTATGTAAGCGCGATCAAAAGCTTCATAAAAGGGCCGTGAACTCTGTTGAACTGGCGGTACCTCGTTATTTGCGCTGGTCTAAACAGCCCATCCTGTGGAGTCGAGAAGATCATCCACTCCGGGTTGACAATCCGGGTCATCTGGCCTTGGTGGTGGCACCTCAGGTTGGGGGGTATAAGTTTACCAAGGTGCTTATGGATGGAGGAAGCAGTATCAATACCTTTATAATGAAACCTTCCGTCGCATGGGGTTAACAGATAAGAATCTCAAACCGTCGAACACCGTGTTTCATGGTGTGGTGCCTAGTAAATCGGCATACCAAGTTGGCAAGATAGCTCTGGAAGTTTCTTTTGGAGACGATCATGATTCAAGATCAGAGGTGTTGAATTTTGAAGTGGTGAAAATCAAGAGTCCATATCATGCCCTGTTCGGACGGCCGTCTTATGCTAAGTTCATGGCAAGGCCTTGTTATGTTTTTCTACAGCTTAAGATGCCGGGTCATAAGGGGACCATCACAGTACATGGGAGCCAGAAGATTGCTTTGGAATGTGAAGAAGGTGATGCAGCTTATGTAGAGTTGGTTTGTGCCACAGAGGAGTTAAATTTTTATAAGGACAATGTTGATCCGGCAGATATGACTTCTTTGAAAAAGCCATCTACCGAGCATGATCTGGCGCTGAAATTTAAATCGGCTGAGTAGACTAAGCTGGTTGACTTTGTTCCTGGCGATTCATCCAAGCAGTTCAGCATCAGCGCTAACTTGGATCCGAAATAGGAAAGCGCGCTCATCGAGTTCATCCGTGGGAACCGGGACATCTTTGCATGGAAGCCTTCTGACATGCCAGGTGTACCGAGGAAACTCGCTGAGCACACCCTTAATATAGATCCTAAGTTTAAACCGGTCAGGCAGTTTCTTCGCCGCTTCAACGAAGAGAGGCGTAAAGCTATTGGTGAGGAGGTAGCCCGACTTTTGGCGGTAGGGTTTATTGTGGAGGTCTTTCACCCTGAGTGGCTAGCTAATCCGGCGTTGGTACTTAAGAAAAACGGCATTTGGCGTATGTGTGTGGATTACACAGACTTAAACAAAGCCTGTCCAGCTGACCCCTTTGCTCTACCTCGTACCGATCAAATTATTGATGCTACAGCAGGTTGTGACCGTTTGTGTTTTCTGGATGCTTATTCTGGTTATCATCAGATCAAAATGGCAATTAAGGACCAGGAGAAGACAAATTTCGTAACTCCCTTTGGAGCCTTCTACTATGTATCTATGCCTTTCGGGCTCAAGAGTGCCCAAGCGACTTATCAACGTTGTGTCCAGAATTGTCTGCATAAACAGATTGGGTGCAATGTCCATGCATATGTGGATGATATTGTAGTAAAATCCAGAAAGGAGGAGACATCGATAGGTGACTTGAAGGAAACTTTTGATAACCTCCGGGTTTATAAAATGATGCTTAATCTGGCCAAATGTGTCTTTGGTGTACCGGCATGCAAGCTTTTATGTTTTCTGGTGTCTAACAGGGGCATTGAAGCTAATCCAGAGAAGATCACGGCAATCACATCTCTGGCTAAACCGACGTGTATCAACGGTGTTCAATGTTTCGCGGGCCAGATTGCAGCCTTAAGCCAGTTTATCAGTCGCCTTAGAGAGAAGGCTATCCCTTTGTACCAGATGCTAAAGAAAACCGATCACTTTGTCTTGAGTGATGCTGCTGATAAAGCGCTTGAGGATTGAAGAGAGAGTTAGCCAAGCCACATGTCCTTGCGGCTCCGGTTGATAAAGAGCCCTTATTACTATATGTGGCTGCTAATGCTCGGGATGTTAGTGTGGCTATTGTTGTGGAGCGCAAGGAGGCTGGAAAAGAGTATCCGGTTCAACGGCCGGTTTATTTTATCAGCGAGGTGCTTATTGATTCCAAACAAAGATACCCACATTGGTAGAAGCTGGTGTATGTGGTTTTTATGGCAAGCCAGAAGCTCAAGCATTATTTTCAGGGTCATCCTATCACAGTGGTCAGTTCAGCCCCCTTGGGAGATATCATCCAAAACAGAGAAGCAACTGGCCGGATTGCTAAATGGGCTATTGAGCTTGGACCTCACGGGCTAAAATATACGCCTCGCACAACAATCAAATCCCAAGCACTTGTGGACTTTATCAACGATTGGACAGAGTTGCAAGCACCGGAGGAAAAGCCTGGACTATTCATTTTGATGGGTCCAGGCAATTGGAAGGATCGGGGGCTGGAGTCATATTAACTTCCCCACAAGGTGATGAGTTTTTTTATGTTCTCTGTTTAATGTTCCCTTGTACTAACAATGCAACTGAGTATGAGGCCTTGCTCCATGGTCTTCAGATGGCTAAGGAGATGAATTTAAGCCAGGTTAAGTGTTTTGGTGACTCGGACCTGGTGGCTCAACAGGTATCTGGCACTTGGGATTCCAAGGATCCACTCATGGCGGCATATAGACGAGAGGTGGATGCAGTGGCTGGTCATTTCAAGGGTTATCAGGTTGATCATATAGACCGGTGAAAGAATGAAGCAGAAGACGCTTTAAGTCGCTTAGGCTCTCAACGTAAACCGGTGCCACCCAATACCTTTCTAGATGTGCTGCATAATCCGTCAGTCAAGATACCCATGAAGGAGGATTTGGCTGTCCCTGACCCCGAGGCTCAATTGGTGGTGGCTCTTCATGTTATTTCGGATTGGACGGTCCCATACCTGCATACATGAACCAGGGCGAGTTACCAGAAGATGCAACCTTGGCCCGGCAGATAGTCCGGCGATCCAAGTCTATGACCATTGTCAATGGGGAGCTACATCATTGCAGCGTCACAAGAGCGTTTCAGTGTTGTGTGTCTCCTCAAGAAGGTTGTGATATTTTGCGTGAGATGCACGAAGGAGATTGTGGTCACCACGTCGGTTCAAAATCCTTGGTGGCTAAAGCTTTTCGTCACGGCTTCTATTGGTTGACGGCTGATGCTGATGCTGAGGGTTTGGTAAGGAGGTGTGACGGTTGTCAGAAGTTTGCACGCCATGCTCATGTTCCGGCTCAAGAATTAAGAATGATTCCAATAACTTGGCCATTTGCAACTTGGGGGCTCGATATGGTTGGACCTTTTAAGAGGTCCAAGGATAAGAAGGCCCACCTGTTGCTGGTGGTTGATAAGTTTACCAAGTGGGTAGAGGCAGATCTAGTCAGTAAGTGTGATGCGGCCATGGCGGTTCAATTCGTCAAAAAGGTTATTCTGGTTTGGTTTTCCACACAGCATTATAACTGATAATGGCACTAATCTGTCCAAGGGTGCTATGGAAGAATTTTGTCAACGTGAGCACATCCGGCTTGACGTGTTATCAGTGGCTCACCCCCAATCTAATGGTCAAGCAGAGAGGGCCAATCAAGAAATTTTGAGAGGTATCAAGCCCCGGCTTATGGTTCCTTTAAAGTGGACGCCGGTTTGTTGGGTGGAGGAGTTACCTTCCGTGTTATGGAGTATCAACACCACACCGAACAGATCTACGGGTTACACGCCTTTCTTCATGGTTTACGAAGCAGAGGCAGTTCTCCCTAGTGACATACGTCATGACTCGCCCCGTGTGGCGGCTTATGTTGAAGATGATAATGAGAAAGCATGTCAGGATTCACTGGACCTTTTAGATGAGGAGTGTGATCTTGCGGCGGCACGTTCGGCTATTTATCAACAAGATCTGCGACGTTATCACAGCCGCCGGGTTAAAACCAGAACTTTTCAAGAAGGCGATCTGGTGCTCCAGCTCATCCAGGATCAGACTGATATGCACAAGTTATCCCCACGTTGGGAAGGGCCTTTCGTGGTCAGCAAAAATTTGCACAATGGATCATACTACCTTATCGATGTTCGAGAGCACAAAGACTCATGTAAATCAGAAGAGGAGACCCAGCAGCCATGGAATATAGCTCGTCTTCGGCCTTACTATACTTGAGCCATAGGCTATTTTTATGTACATAATTATGACCATGTATATATTATGATCAAAATAATAAACCGGAGCCTCAGCTAAAGTGGGGTCTCTGTTGTTTTTACATCATGTGTGTTTACATGGGGGCTTCTGTTTACAAAGCAGAGTTCTGCTGATCCGGCTTGTAAAGTCACACATATACAAGGAAATCACTAGGGGGCTTGGTCGTATCTGAACCTTAGCTACACCTCTTGATCGGCTTAAGGCCAAAGGAAATCACTAGGGGGCTTGGTTGTATTCACACCATAGCTACACCTCTTAATAGGCTTAAGGCCAAAAGGAAATTATGTGGGGCCAAAAAGAGTGTTGTGCCAGCACAACTCAAACATAGGCACCCACCGAGCATAGCTCAAATATTTCTTGGGGGCTCTTTGCTTCTCAAAGAACAAAGAGTCTGCACCCTTACAATAGGCCATCAAGCCAGGTTTGGAAGCCAGGTGTATTCACCTAAAACCCCGGGTTATCCTGCCTCTTTAAGGGCCTGTTCGGGAGCTCGCCAGCTCCTAGCTTCTGCGAATCTGCGAACAGAGCTGGCCCGAATGGCCCGGCTCCAGGAAGCTGACTTCCTGGATCGAAGCAGCATCTATGTACAAAAAATCGGAGCGGTTTCGGCGATCCCAGAATCAGAAATCCTAGAGTTGACGTTACTTAACGAGAGCTGCCACCGCGAAGTGAAAGAAAATGGTTCGTGTGATGAAAGAAACGAAACGGTTCGTCCCTTCCAGGCCAGAAATGAGCTTAATGGGCTAGGCGTTAGAAGCCCAACACGAGAGACTGGATCGTGGAGTTCTAGTGCCGACCGGTTTTCCTGATCCTTAATTTTCGTCGGGAAGCTAGAAGCCAGATCGGGAAGCCAGATTTGAGGATTTCTTGGCGCTGGGGAGTTACCGAACAGGCCCTAAGTAAGTCACTCTGTCCAGGTAAACCTGGTATGACCCATTGAACATTTGACAAGTCAATCTCATAGACCCTGAACTTTTCAAAGTTAAAAAGATGATTGGTTAAAGATTGAGGTCCATCTTAAAAGGCTTTGAAAAATGGTTTACCTCAGTGGCCTGGCAGCCCATGGAAAGCGTCGATGTAGGGCCAGGCATCCCATGAAAAGCCTTGCATATTCTTCTTGTATTTTTTTGCAAAGATTTTTCTCTTTTTAAGATTCATCTATATTTTCTAATCAACCGGCATTTATTACAACCCGACATAGCTTACAATGCTAAGTTATCAGTACATGATCAGTTATAATCCGGCGTTTGTTGCTCCGGTCTGGTTTTGACTACAAGTCACCAATATTATATGGCTAAAACCGGTGTTTATCATAACCTGGTACGGTTTTATCATAAACCGACAAACCTGGCAGGAATCATCGATACTCCAGATTGGTGTTATCACCCTTTTATAATTACCATGGGTCAAACAACGAGGTCACAGGTATTATCTACTTTATATTTGGTTGTTTTTAAGCAGCCTTGGCTCTACAACTAGGCTATATATTGGGGCATCATGACCCGTCCAGCGGTAAACCGCTAGGATCCTTTCAATCTCTTGTATGCAGGAACAAGTTAAAATACAACCACTACGGATTATGCATATAATATCCCAAAAGCATGACGAGTTATCAGTATCAAGCAAAATAAGTATGCTCGATGGCATAACGGACAAGTGTTTGAACTAGCCTATTACAAGGCGTTTTAATGCCCACACAGGATAATTATTTCAGTAAGAATGGTAGGCCACGACAGACTAAACCGGCCTCCGGTTCATGATTCATCACCAGGACGACTTGAAGATTGAGGGTCATCTTGAGTCGGTGCATCGTCCTCCTCTCTACCCAGTGGCTGGAAATCAATCGTTGCCCAATCGATTCCAGTTAAAGCTTGGAACATGACTTCTTCACTTATAAGGGTGGAAGGATCAATGTCAGGGGCATAAGTGTGCTTACGAATTGGCGGAACAAGATCTTCTACATCATGTGTTGGAGCGGGATATCTTTTCTGATGAGCATCGTAAACCGGCTGATAATGAGACAGATCCATTTCATCTGCCAATTTGCTCGCTAGAGGTCGCATTTCCCTTGTCAGCCTTCGGAGATCATCATTGTTAAATTCTGAACCGTCTTCCTTCACGCCGGGATAGCCTTGGCCAATATCTGCCGGTTCAAGATCTGGAATCCATGCCTTGGCCCGGATTAGCACAGTCAGCGCGCCTGACCTTGCAGCTGATTTTTTAAGTTCATCCAACCAGGCAGGCAACATTGACAGCTTCTCGATGGTTTCTTTTATCTGCGTTGGAGGAGGCATGTTATAAGCAGTAGTGCAAATAGCCCATTGGGATCCGTTATATAGCTGCTCTATCAAAGTATAGGCAGCCTTCAGCTTCATCAGCATGTCAGAGCCCAGATGGGTAGTGCGGGTCCCTGTGACATTGCAAGCATCAGTAAACCGGTAATTGATAAGGTAAAATGACTTGAAAAACATCAGATGAGGATACTTACCAAATACTGCAGAGGTCATAGCGTTTATTTGCCGCTTTAAACCAGTCAGTTCTTTGACCACCGGTTTAAGGGATGTTTCTGCGTCTTCGGCCCTCTTTACTAAAGCGGCCTTCTCTGTGTCCCAATATGCACGTTCCTTCTTAAAGGTTTCCTTCAGCTTTTCCATGGCTGTTAAGACATTGGTTAGTTCCTCCTTGGCTTTAGAAGCCTCCGCTTGCTGAGATTTTATGTTCTCTTGAAGATCAGCGGTTTGGGCGTCCTTTTGGCTCACCTTAGCCTATAAAGAAAAGACATATCATCAATGGGCTGTATATATTTGAAGTACCAAGCGTATAACAAGTTATGCACTTTGCACTTGGGGGCTAATGTACATTTGCTCAAAGTAACAGTGGTTAAAGTCACGGTTCACCTTGGAAAGATAAACCGGCCCTTGGGGACTACACAGACGAAAGTTATAAGATTACAATGTTAAAGTACCGGTTCATTTTTAAAGGATCAACCGACCCTTGGAGGATAAGTATGCAGAGGTGCGGTATTATGAAGTCCCGTTTTTCGGTTACTATCATAAATCGGCCCTTGGGAGCTACTGGAATTAGTACTTACAATTGGACTTAAGAGAGAAAAGGATTTGTAAGTACCACATAATGTTCCTTCATCAAGTTCACTAAACCGGCTTCATAGTCACGGTTTGTGTACAGGTGGTTTTAAAAACCAGAATGGAGCTCCTGGGCGTTAAGGTGGGCATAGCTTGATAAATCAGTGCTCCATTTGCCTTTCTCCATGGCAGAACGTTCTTCTTTGGCGCTATGTTTTGCTAATGCAATAGGATGGCCAGGGGGTGTGGCCAACACCAGTAATGATAACCTCATCTTCCTTGTCACCAGCAGCCTTTACTGGGGTTGGTGGAATATTAGTAGTCTTAACCGGACTAGACGGTCCATCATCAGTACGGACTGGACTTGTCGGTTTATCAGCCTGCACTGCGGTATCAACTTCTTCTTGTTCAGTAAAGACATGATCTGGGGGTGGCAGGTCATCAAGCATGGCGTCAGCATTTTCTTTCTCCGGTTTTGGAATTGTCTCCAGTTCAACAATCACATGGTCATCAGACGGTTTATCTACACGACCCTTCTTACTGGGTCAGGCCTTGGCTCTGAAAGAGAAAGATATACATATCAGTATAGCACGTAAGTATAAAGCGTCAAAAAGACAAAGCTTAAGGCATTTACCCAGGGACGGTCTTGAGGGATGGAAGCTGTGTGGCAGTTGATTCGCCGAATGATAAAGGTGGTGTTCCCTAATAATTCGAATCGGATGGATTAAGAGGCTGTCGGAAATAACCCACCTTGGGGTAAGAAGTATTGGAAGTATTTGAGACCTCAGATTGGCGCTTCCGAACCGGAGTATTTGACAGACCGGTTGAAGTGATTACTTGGCCACTATGTCGGGTTGTGCGGCGAGCTTCGTGTTGCTACTTCTTCAAAAGAAAGTTTGGGTCCAAGTAATCTAGGGGTGAGAAAATCTTACTTTCCGGATTGCTCGACGGATTTTTTGTGTTGGCAGAGGGTCTGAACCGGAGGAAAGGATAATTACCTCTGCATCGTTAGCTTGGCTGCCCTCGGTGTCATCCTGATAAATATCATTGTCAATGAGGTGTATGAAAAGTGAACCAAGAGAATCAAGTTCTACCTCTACATCTGGTTCATCAGGGTCGTCATCAAGATCTAAACCGATTGGTTCAGTTGCCTTCCTCTTGGCAGGTCTCTTGACATCCTTTGTTTTAAGACGAGGAGCCTTAACTGTTTTCTCCTGTGGTTTCTTTTTCCAGAACGGGTCATCACCCTGTTTAAAAGATGGGCAGAGGGTATTAAAAGTTGCACGGTTCAAAAATATCAGATATAAAGTGGAAGCAAAACAATTCTTACAGCGGGCGGTTTGTTCCGTGTGTAAAAGGGACTTAGTTCGGTCTTACTATAGACAGCTTCCGGTTCATTCAACATTTTCTTGACAGACTCAGTAACTTCCTCATCTGTTAGTTGAATGTCAATATGACGTTGAGAGTCTTTTAAGTCACCAGTATACTCGCACATTAAACCAGAGCGGTGACTTAACGGCAAGATACTCCAGGATAGCTAGCAACGAACAAAGTCCACACCTGTCAAACCATTGGCCATGAAAGCTCTAAGCTTGGCGAGTTGTGGTGCATACGAGGCCCGATCCTTTGCAGTTAGTCATTGCGGAAGTGGATGTGTGTTGGTAAGACGGTGAGCACGGTAACCCGGCAGAGGGTTCTCATCTTCAGGAGTAGTATCCTTACAATAGAACCAAGTCTGATTCCAATCCTTTGGGTGACTGTGAAGTCTGGCGTGAGGAAAGCTAACATCTTTCTTTTTTGAATATAGACGCTGCCAAGTTTAGTATTGGGCCCGTCTACGAATTCAGTGCGACGGTTTAAGTGGAAGAAATCCCGAACAGCTCGACAGTCGGTTCTTCTTGTAGATAGGCTTCACAAAACACCCGAAAGTTGCAGATATTGGATACATAGTTGGGTCCATATCTTGAGGGTGGATCTGAAAGCTGGCAAGTACAGCACGGAAAAACTTGGATCCAGGCGGTTTAAAACGACGGCCCATGTGATCAGCAAACACTACTACTTCGCCATCTCTGGGGTAGGAGGGTTTTCTGGACCGGGAACTCGCCACTGGATTTCTCTCTTCTTTGGTAAGGTGCCAATTTCGACACATCCATCCAGTTGCTCCTCAGTAACCCGGGAAGGGACCCAGTTACAGGAATAGAATTGTTTGGCCATTGCAAGTGAAGAGCTGGAAAAGATTACTGCCAGTTTACGATTCATGAATGACAATGCATAAAGCGCAACAGGTTAAGAAAAAGGAATTCAAGCATGTAAAATTGTTAAACCGGAGGCTGATGCAGTTATAAATGGTAAAGTGACGAGCGGTTTACAAGGGGACTAATGGCATATGATAGATTACTTTCTACAAGGATAAACCGCCTACGCAAATAAGGAAGGTACAGATCTAAGGTAAAAATGACTAAGTGAGGAAAAACAGGTTTCACAAAATCACATTGGTATGTTGGATCTACCACAAGTCAGGAAAAGAAAAAATATTTAGACCTAAAAAAAGTTGGTCCTGGAGCAGTTCACAAAAGGTCCAGATCAAGTTCAATCAAGTTCTTATGCATATAAGGCTTGGTTTGTTAGCCGAATTAAGGATTACCATAGCTACTGCACGGAACGCGTCAAGCTTGAGGACTGCTGTCTATGGACTGACGAAGAACAAGAGGAGAGCGCCATGAACCCATATGAACCCTAAGTGGATCTGCAGAGGAAAGAGGGAAGGACTTACTACAGTTGTTGAAGCAGCGGAGGTGCGCCGTGTCTCTCTGGTGCGATCAGGTTGATGCAGCTGCCAACGGTGAGCCAGAGGCGAAGTTCGACGACGGCGGAGGCGCTCGGGTGCAGGGGCGTCGCGAGGAGGAAGAAGAGATGGAAAGGCAATGGAAATAAAAGGAAAGGGGCCCTCAACCCTATTTATAAGGGTAAAGAGATAAGCGACAGGCACGGGAATCGAGGAGCCCAAAAAATGGATATGTAACGAGGTTGTCGCTTTGATTGTTGGATGCTCATTAATAAAAGGGTATCGTCGGCTTTCAATGAATAGGTGACGTCACGGCGGTTTACTACAAATCTGGAGGATGACGTCATGGCGGTTTACAAGATCTATGCGAAGGTGCAAAGGGAGGAATTTTTCTAAGTGTTGAAGATTGACATGAACAAGTTCAAATCAATCTGGGGCCTAATGTTGGGGATATTACTACTGGACATAAACTGGCCAGGAGAGGCCGGGTTATCCCCATGATGATTACCTTATTTGAAGCCCATGAAGACATGAATGATGGCGCTTCATGAAAGCCCAAGGCCCAAAGGCGGGTTAAGGCATGTAGACGTAAACCGACATTGTTATGTAATTTGTATTGTAAGATAGAAGGAATAGAGACCGAGATGGACACATTGATGATCCGGCCTCGGGACTCTGTAAACCGACGGGTGTCGACCTATGTATATAAAGGGGCGACCCAGGGGCGGTTTAGGGACAACACACAACAACTCGAGAGCCAGGCAAAGCGGATTCGCTCCCTGGTCATCGAAACCCTAGCAATTCCATCACAACTGGAGTAGGTTTTAACCTTCATCATAAGGGGCCGAACCAGTATAAACTCTCGTGTCCTTTGTCCGCTTTAAACCCCTTTAAGCTAACCCGTAGCGATGGCTCCACGACTAAGTCCTTTCACAAGGACATATGCCGTGACAAAACCACGACACTATATATTTTTGTCCTCATTATATTGTGTTGGCTATTTCCTTGTAGATATTATTTAGGCCTACACTTTATATCCCACAACTCATACTTGCTACTATTGATATATCTTGTACTTAGTGTGAATTGCTAACTTGTGTCATACACTTACATATCTTGTGATATTGCTCAAGCAAGGTTGTGTAACTTACTTGTGATTGTTAGTATCCTTGTTGTGCTCACCTAATTTAGATTAGGTTGTTGGTGCACTTTGTTGATCCTAGTATATTTCAGATTTGTGCTTGAAAAGTATCCTCTTAGTTTATTTCTGCATTAGGATAAAGCCAAATCCGTAGAAGGTTTTAAAACGCCTATTCACCCCCTCTAGGCGACATCATGGTCCTTTCAGTGTTGGTGAAAATGTTGATTAAGATTGGTCCGTCCATGATGAGAGGATCGTTGGTGATGACAATGACTTTGATTTCCCCCTCCCGGAGGAAGTTTCTCCAGCGGAATCGCTCCGCCAGAGAGCAAAAGTGCTCCTGCCCCGGTTCCACCTCGAGACAGCGGCGCTTCATTCTGAAAGTCTCTCTCTGGTTTTTTTTCTAGGGCAAATAGCATCATCTGGGAGAAGATGGGCACCAGAGGCCTGCCAGGGGGCCCACAAGCCCATAGGGCGTGCCCTGGGGGTAGGGCATGCCCCTGAGCTTGTTGCTCTCTGGTGGGTCCCCTCCTGGTATTCCTTCCACCAATATTTTTATATATTCCAAAATAATTCTCTCTAAATTTTCAGGTCATTTGGAGTTGTGCAGAATAGCTATCTCCGATGTAGCCCTTTCTGGTCCAGAATTCTAGCTACCAGCAGTGTCCCTCTTCATGTGAAACTTGCAAAAAAAGAGAAAATGCATAAGAATTGTATCATGGAGTGAAATAATGACCCAAAAGATAATAAATATTAGCAGGAAAACATGATGCAAAATGGACGTATCCATATGCGATAATTTAGACTGAAAGCTTCAAAGGAGCTCAACATCCCAATACGTTATCGGTCCGTCAACTTTATATAAAGATAAATTATGCTACACAAATGGTCCGACCCGTAACTCTCTATATGGGCCGGAACATGGGCCTATAATCATCTTGGGCCATTAGTAGGCCTAAACATAAAGTAGTTTCGGGCCTTTAACAGGCCAAGTAAACTGCCGGTCTTAATTGGGCCAGAAAATACCATGGGCTTTTAACAGACTAAAAAGTAGATTCGGCCTGAATTGTGCCGAACAATTCATGGGCTGACAGCAGGCCGAAACGTACCTCAACCCATGATTGGCCCAATTACATTACGGGCCATTAACATGCCAAAATTTATCTCGGGCCTTGGCTGGCCCAATCACATATGGGCTGTAAGCAGGCTGGATGCAAAGCATGCCATAATTAGGCCCAACTATATCACGAGCCTTTAACACACCGATGGTCAGGTTAGGCTGAAATTTACCCACAAAGAGTACATGTCATTAAGAGGCTGAAAGTCGCTTCGAACCAGAAATGGGCCCAAATGCAGCACAGACCATTAAATGGCCAAACATGAAACCGGGCCGAAAATGGCCCAAATGCACCAAGGCTGACTAATAGGCTGAAACAAATATCAAGCCAAACTGGGTCAACTATTAAACGGGCCATTAATAGGCCGAAATAAAAACCGGGCATTTAATGGGCCCAAAAGCACAATGGACTATTAACAGATTGAATTTGATATGGGCCATAATTTGGCCTAAAACATGGCAGGCTATTAACGGGCCAACTTGTTAATTCTGACAAAATCTTGTGGGCCTTTGGCTGGGTTAGGCCGTTTAGCATGAATGGGCCACTATTGGGCCATGCCATGTGTTAACGTATCATAGGCGCCTATTGTCCAATGAATGGATGACACCAGTTGCAACGCATAGCTGACACATGGTTCCGTTGGCGAATGAGAATTTTACACGTGGAAAATCGCCATTGGTTCAGGCTGTTAACAGGTTATCGGATCCAAAACTGGCACCTGATAGTTTAATGGCGACCCATTACGATGGATGCCATGTGTCGCTTACACTTGGCAAAAACACTTCCATGACGCACCATTTATCATCATGGAAGTGGACACTTCTGTGATGATAATTTGAGTATTATCATGGAACGCTTCTTTGAAAACACATGTATGACTATCTTCATTCTGTCATAAAATCGTCACGGATGTACATGTGTGATAGAAAACCTGACCTATTGTGAAAAACACGTATCATCACGAAAGTGTTTTTTTGTAGTTCTGGTCTTCGTCACCTCGGAGAGGCAGCTCGACCCATGAAGTCAGCTACATGGAGGCGATGTTCAGAAGACATTTCGTTGAAATCACTTCAAGACTGGCGAGTGAAGACGGCGTGCAACGCATATAAGCCTGAAGTGCTGCCATCTTGAAGACTGGTTAAGGGAATACTCACTGTGCCCCGGTTAAGGGGCCTCTCACCACATCGACTCCCGGATTGGCAGGCCGGGCTCAGGACCACGAAGTCGGTTCTACCCTTCGAGTAGCCCATGGAGAGATACATGAAAACTTTGGTAGCCTTAACATTCAAGACAAGGACTCCATATCCATGGAGGACTATATCTCCACCAGTGTAGCCGAGTAGGACTCTTGTAATCCCAGGAGCCGATATCTTATATAAGCAGGGGTCCGGGCTAGTCGATAGAACACATCTTGACAAAATAAGAAATCTCTTGTTAGATACTTGTACTTTGTACTAACTCTGACGAAATAAACATAGGCAAGACGTACGGTATTATCTCCTTGGAGAGCCTGAACTTGGGTAAAATCCTCGTGTATCTATTATCCTCGTTCCAGGACATCTAGCTTAGCATCCCATACCTCGAGATCTGCCAGTTTAGGTTCCATCAATGTCGGCCTTGGGTCGGTGGTGGTTGACGACAATGGATCAAGAGGCAGATTCATAGGTGATTCAAGCTAATAGAGGGTGATGGTGGTTTGGTCGACAAGGCAGAGGGGCTATTCAGGGCCATGGGTTCCAACGACTAGCGAGGTGAGGCCGCCGGAAACAGAGGTTGCATGGGGGCTGGTGGAGTGGTCGTGGAGCAACAGTGGCTGAGATGCTCACTTCAGGCCTATCGATGGTCAGATCTGAGCTCATGCTAGGAAATGCAGTAGAAAACAAATAAAAATCATCCTATGATAACCCAGGAACAATATGAAGATGCATAAACGGTTTGGATCACGATCGTTACCGACTCCGAGTTGTAGAGGAAGAAGAAGAGTGGGTCTAGATCATATTTGGAGTCCCTCGAACTATAGATGAATGATGTCGTGAACAACCCATGAACGATCCATCAAACAGAGGACCGAAAGCATGCCATCTCCACTTGGTTGCAGGAGTACGGTCCGCATGATCTGGCAGCGCTTCGCCATCCAGAGCTAATAGTCATCGGAGAATTAGAGGGATGAGATTAGAACCACACTAGTCTTATAATTATGAGGATTAGATGATCTAGGTCAAGCTCTAATTGATCAACTAGAACTAGAACTAGAGAACTAGAGGAGGCTCCAAAACTTGTCTATCCAAATAGCACCAAAGCCTCTAGTATATATAAGATATAGGGAGAGGAGGGGCTGCCACATAAGGAGGGAAAACCCTCCTTGGTGCGTCGGCCAAAGGGGAGTGGAGGAGTCCTCCCCCACTCCAATTCGGCCTCTCCACTTGTAAAAGTAGGGCACTTCGCTGATACGTCTCCAACATATCTATAATTTTTGATTGTTCCATGCTATTATATTATCTATTTTGGATGTTTTATATGCATCAATGTGCTATTTTATATTATTTTTGGTACTAACCTATTAACCTAGAGCCCAGTGCCAGTCTTTGTTTTTTTGCTTGTTTTTGAGCTTCGCAGAAATGGAATACCAAATGGAGTCCAAACGGAATAAAACCTTCGCGGTGATTTTTCTTGGACCAAAAGACACCTGTTGGACTTGGACTCCAAGTCAGAAGAGCTTGGAGTAGACGACAAGCCACAGGGGCGTGCCCTAGGGGGGAGCCCCCTACCTTGTGGCCTACTCCAACACCCCATGACCTAATTTTTCGTCCTATATATTCACATGTATTCCTAAACCTCCAGAGGTATCTACAAAAACACTTTTGCACTGCTGTAACCTTCTGTTCCCGTGAGATCCCATCTAGGGGCCTTTTCTGGCATCCTGCCGGAGGGGGATTCGATCATAGAGTGCTTCTACATCAACTCTATTTCCCTTTGGATGAAGCATGAGTAGTTTAACTCAGACCAACAGGTCCATAGCTAGTAGCTAGATGGCTTCTTCTCCCTCTTTGATTCTCAATACCATGTTCTCCTCGATGTTCTTGGAGATCCAGTTGATGTAATATTCTTTTGAGGTGTGTTTGTAGAGATCCGATGATTTGTGGATTTATGATCAGCTTATCTATGAATATTATTTGAATCTTCTCTGAATTCTTATATGCATGATTTGATATCTTTGTAATTCTCTTCGAACTATCGGTTTAATTTGGCCAACTAGATTGGTTTTTCCTTCAATGGGAGAAGTGCTTAGCTTTGGGTTCAATCTTGCGGTGTCCTTTCCCAATGACAGTAGGGGCAGCAAGGCACGTATTGTATTGTTGCCATCGAGGATAAAAAAGATGGGGTTTACATCATATTCCTTGAGTTTATTCCTCTACATCATGTCATCTTACTTAATGCGTTACTCTGTTCTTCATGAAATTAATACTCTAGATGCAGGTAGGAGTCGGTCGATGTGTGGAGTAGTAGATGCAGGCAGGAGTCGGTCTACTTGACACAGACGTGATGCCTATATTACATAATCATTGCCTTAGATATCATCATAACTTCGCGCTTTTCTATCAATTGCTCGACAGTAATTTGTTCACCCACCGTATTATTTTCTATCTTGAGAGAAGCCTCTATTGAAACTTATGGCCCCCGGGTCTATTTTCCATCATATAAGTTTCCTATCTTCTATTTTCCATCGTATTAGTTTCCGATCTACTATGTTGCAATCTTTTACTTTCCAATCTATAAACCAAAAAACGCAAAAATATTTACTTTACCTTTTGTTTAGTTTTATCTATGTCTATCATATCTCACTTTTGCAAGTGACCTGAAGGGATTGACAACCCCTTTATCGCGTTTGGTGCAAGTTGTTTGATTGTTTGTGTAGGTATTAGTGATTTGTTCGTTCTCTCCTACTGGATTGATACCTTGGTTCTCTAACTGATGGAAATACATATCTCTACTTTGCTACATCACCCTTTCCTCTTCAAGGGAAAAACCAACGCAAGCTTAAGAAGTAACATGAAGAATTTCTAGCGCCGTTGCCTGGGAGATCTACGCCAAGTTAAGATCTACATCAAGCCTACCAAGTACCCATCATAAACTCTCATATTTTGTATTACATTATTCGCCATTTGCCTCTTGTTTACCTCTCCCCCACTTCTAAAATAATTTTCAAAAAGATTTGCCCTTTTCTTTGCCTTCTCTTTCGTCCTTCTTTTCGTTTGCCTTTATGTCTTACTTGGTTTGTTTGCTTGTTTGCTTGGTATAATTGTGTGTTTATTGAAAATCAAAAACAAAGTTTATGGATCCACTTAAAGTTTTCTACTTGGATTATTTTGGATCCATATGTGCTTGTGCTGAAACCCCAACTAGTTTAGTTGAGGGAAAATCTTTAGATGAGCATGCTCATTTTGTGCATCACCGTTTGTCCAAAAAAGGGAGACTCTTATGGAATGAAATAAATTGTTTGCTATGTTATGCTTGGAATCTTTGTGAACTTTGTGATTTTACTTGTTGCTCTGAGAACCCTAAAAAACACCTTCCCTACCTATGTGAGTTTAATGATAATGAAATTTTATCTTCTTATGAAAAGGGTGTTTATAGTTACTATGATATCGAACAAATTGAAGAATTTGTTGCTTTTAAGGGTGCTTATGAAGTTGCTTCTTTGATTGAAAAGTATGATATTGCTCTCTACAAATCTGAAAATTTTGACATACTTAAATATTGCTATGAAAACTATGCTCATAATGCCTATGTCAAAGAATTTATTGAGAGAGAATGACCGTTGCTATGGAAGAAAATAATGATATTCATGAATCTATAGATAATTATGATTCCGATGATTTGATTGAAATATCCCTTGATGAACATGATGCTTGCTATTCTTATGGCCATGATGCCAATATTTATGGAGATGAATTTGTTATAGTTCCTTATGTTAAAAATGAGATTATTGCTATTGCACCCATACTTGATAGTTCCTCGAATCAAAAGCATGATTGCGATGATGTTATTATAAATTATATTAATGTCAATTGTACTAATAATATGCAAAACCCTAAGCTTGGGGATGCTAGTTTTGCTATGTCCGCTACTTATTGCAATGATCATGATTGGGGTGATAATGCTTTTTATGATCTTGAAGATTTATTTAAGCTTCGGGATGAATATGTTTGTTATAATATTGAAAGTGGGTTTGGAAGAGTGTCAACTTTAGGAATTAATGATCCCACTACTTTGGAGATTAATCGGTCTTATGAATTTTTTGATAAAAGTGGGTTTGGAGAGGTCATGACTTTATTTGATGTTAATCCTACTATTTTGGAAGAGTGTCAACTTTGCCTGCATGTGGATCATGTTGAAAATATTTTATATGATAGCTATATTGTTGAATTTGATTATGATCCTACATGTAATTATTATGAGAGAGGAAAATATGGTTGTAGAAATTTTCATGTTACTAAATTACCTCTCGTTATGTTGAGATTGCTATTGTTTCTTTCTTCTTCTTTGCATATGCTAGTTTTTGCTTGTCTTGATAATTTGTTTGCCTATAAGATGCCTATGCATAGGAAGTATGTTAGACTTAGATGTGTTTGTCACGTGTTTTATGATGCTCTCTTTGTGCTTCAATTCTTGTCTTTCATGTGAGCATCATTGAAATCTCAATGCCTAGCTAAAAGGCTTTAAAGAAAAGCGCTTGTTGGGAGACAACCCAATATTTTTCTTTTCTATTTTTAAATAAATAATTCATCTAAACTCTGGTTAGATGCGGCTTTGTGTTTAAATTAGTGTTTGTGCAAAGTAAGACCTTTGGGATGGCTTATGGTGATAGTTGATTTGATCTTGCTGAAAAACAGAAACATTTGCACTCAGGAAAACAATTCTCATTTTTAACAGAAGCGTGATAAAATACTGATTCTTTTTGCAGAAGATTAATAAAAAATTCCCAGGTTGTCCTAATTTTTCATAATTTTTGGAGTTACAGAAGTATTCGAGAGTTACAGATTACTACAGACTGTTCTGTTTTTGACAGATTATGTTTTCTATGTGTTGTTTGCTTATTTTGATGAATCTATGGGTAGTATCGGGGGGTATGAACCATGGAAAAGTTGGAATATAGTATATATTACACCAATATAAATAAGGAATGAGTTTGCAAAAGTACCAAAAGTGGTGATTTATTTTCTTATACTAACGGAGCTTATGAGATTTTCTATTGAGTTTAGTGTTGTGAAGTTTTCAAGTTTTGGGTAAGGATTTGATGGACTATGGAATATGGAGTGGAAAGAGCCTAATCTTGGGGATGCCCGAGGAACCCCAAGGTAATATTCAAGGACAACCAAGAGACTAAGCTTGGGGATGCCCCGGAAGGCATCCCCTCTTTCGTCTTCGTCTATCGGTAACTTTACTGGAGGTTATATTTTTATTCACCACATGATATGTGTTTTGCTTGGAGCTCTTGTATGATTTGAGTCTTCGCTTTTTATTTTCCCACAGTCATCCTTGCTGTACACACCTTTTGAGAGGGACACGCATAAATCGTGATTTATTAGAATACTCTATGTGCTTCAGTTATATCTTTTGAGCTAGGCAATTTTGCTCTAGTGCTTCACTTTTATCTTTTTAGAGCACGGTGGTGGCTTTATTTTGTAGAAATTATTGAACTCTCATGCTTCACTTATATTATTTTGAGAGTCTCTAAACAGCATGGTAATTTGCTTTGGTTATGAATTTAGTCCTAATATGATAGACATCCAAGAGGGGTATAATAAAAACTTTCATATAAAGTGCATTGAATACTATGAGAAGTTTGATTCTTTATGATTGTTTTCAGATATAGGGATGGTGTTATTAGAGTCATGCTAGTGAGTAATTATGAATTTGAGAAATACTTGTGTTAAAGTTTGTGAGTCCCGCAACATGCATGTATGGTGAACCGTTATGTAACGAATTTGGAGCATGAGGTATTTTTTGATTGTCTTCCTTGGCGGTCGGGGACGAGCGATGGTCTTTTCCTACCAATCTATCCCCCTAGGAGGATGCTCGTAGTACTTTGTTTCAGTGACTAATAGATTTTTGCAATAAGTATATGAGTTCTTTATGACTAATGTTGAGTCCATGGATTATACGCACTCTCACCCTTCCACCATTGCTAGCCTCTCTAGTGCCGCGCAACTTTCACGGGTGCCATACACCCACCATATATGTTCCTCAAAACAGCCACATACCTACCTATTATGACATTTCCATAGACATTCCGAGATATATTGCCATGCAATTTTCCACCGTTCCATTTTATTATGACACGTTCCATCATTGTCATATTGCTTTGAATGATCATGTAGTTGACATCGTATTTGTGGCAAAGCCACCTTTCATAATTCTTTCATAAATGTCACACTTGAGTCATTGCACATCCCAGTACACCGCCGGAGGCATTCATATATAGTCATATTTTATTCTAAGTATCGAGTTGTAATTCTTGAGTTTTAAGTAAATAAAAGTGTGATGATGTTCATTATTAGAGCATTATCCCATGTGAGAAAAAAAGGGAGGCCAAGGAAGCCAGACAAAAAAAGAGAGAAGGGGCAATGTTACTATCCTTTTTCCACACTTGTGCTTCAAAGTAGCACCATGATCTTCATGATAGGGAGTCTCCTATGTTGTCACTTCCATATACTAGTGGGAATTTTTCGTTATAGAACTTGGCTTGTATATTACAACGATGGGCTTCCTCAAATTGCCCTAGGTCTTCATGAGCAAGCAAGTTGGATGCACACCCACTTAGTTTTCTTTTGAGCTTTCATAAACTTATAGCTCTAGTGACTCCGTTTCATGGCAGTCCGTACTCACTCACATTGATATCTATTGATGGGCATCTCCATAGCTCATTTATATGCCTAGTTGATGTGAGACTATCTCCCTCTTTTTGTATTCTCCACACCACCATATTCTGTTCCACCTATAGTGCTATGTCCATGGCTCACGCTCATGTATTGCGGGAAAGTTGAAAAGGTTTGAGAACACCAAAAGTATGAAACAATTGATTGGCTTGTCATCGGGGTTGTGCATGATTTGAATATTTTGTGTGATGAAGATGGAGCATAGCCAGACTATATGATTTAGTAGGGATAAGCTTTCTTTGGCCATGTTATTTTGAGAAGACATAATTGCCTTGTTAGTATGCTTGAAGTATTATTTTTATGTCAATATTAAACTTTTGTTTTGAATCTTATGGATCTGAACATTCGTTCGACAATAAACAAAATTACATGGATAAATATGTTAGTTAGCATTCCACATCAAAAGTTATGTTTTTATCATTTACCTACTAGAGGACGAGTAGGAATTAAGCTTGGGGATGCTTGATACGTCTCCAATGTATCTATAATTTTTGATTGTTCCATGCTATTATATTATCTGTTTTGGATGTTTTATATGCATCAATATGCTATTTTATATTATTTTTGGGACAAACCTATTAACCTAGAGCCCAGTGCCAGTTTTTGGTTTTCCTTTTTTTTTTGAACTTCGCAGAAAAGGAATACCAAACGGAATAAAACCTTCACGATGATTTTTCTTGGACCAGAAGACACCTGTTGGACTTGGACTCCAAGTCAAAAGAGCTTGGAGTAGACGACAAGCCACAGGGGCGCGCCCTAGGGGGGTGGGTGCCCCCTTCCTTGTGGCCTACTCCAACATCCCCTGACCTAATTCTTCGTCATATATATTCACATATATTCCCAAACCTCCAGGGGTGTCCACGGAAACATTTTTCCACCGCCGCAACCTTCTGTTCCCATGAGATGCCATCTAGGGGCCTTTTCCTGCATCCTGCCGGAGGGGATTCGATCACGAAGGGCTTCTACATCAACTCTATTGCCCTTCCGATGAAGCGTGAGTAGTTTACCTCAGACCTACGGGTCCATGGCTAGTAGCTAGATGGCTTCTTCTCTCTTTGATTCTCAATACCATGTTCTCCTTGATGTTCTTGGAGATCCATCCGATGTAATATTCTTTTGCGGTGTGTTTGTCGAGATCTGATGAATTGTGGATTTATGATCAGCTTATCTATGAATATTATTTTAATCTTCTCTAAATTCATATATGTATGATTTGAGATCTTTGTAATTCTCTTCTAACTATCGGTTTAGTTTGGCCAACTAGATTGGTTTTTTGCAGTGGGAGAAGTGCTTAGCTTTGGGTTCAATCTTGCGGTGTCCTTTCCCAGCGACAGTAGGGGCAGCAAGGCACATATTGTATTTTTGCCATCAAGGATAAAAAGATGGGGTTTACATCATATTGCTTGAGTTTATTCCTCTACATCATGTCATCTTACTTAATGCATTACTCTGTTCTTCATGAACTTAATACTCTAGATGCAGGCAGGAGTCGGTCGATGTGTGGAGCAATAGTTGTAGATGCAGGCAGGAGTCGGTCTACTAGACACAGACGTGATGCCTATATTACATAATCATTGCGTTAGATATTGTCATAACTTTGCGCTTTTCTATCACTTGCTTGACAATAATTTGTTCACCCACCGTATTATTTGCTATCTTGAGAGAAGCCTCTAGTGAAACCTATGGCCCCAGGGTCTATTTTCCATCATAAGTTTTCGATCTTCTATTTTCCATCGTATTAGTTTCCGATCTACTATTTTGCAATCTTTGACTTTCTGATCTATAAACCAAAAACCCCCCAAAAATATTTACTTTATCTTTTGTTTAGTTTTATCTATCTCTATCAGATCTCACTTTTGCAAGTGACCGTGAAGGGATTGACAACCCCGTTATCGCGTTGGGTGCAAGTTGTTTGGTTGTTCGTGCAGGTACTGGTGATTTGTGCATTGTCTCCGATTTGATACCTTGGTTCTCCAACTAAGGGAAATACTTATCTCTACTTTGCTGCATCAACCTTTCCTCTTCAAGGGAAAAACCAACACAAGATCAAGAAGTAGCACTCGCCTAGTGGCATGAACTCCATTCCTTTGGGCTTTTGAGGAGAGAGAGAAATTGTTAGAATTCTATGAAAGAGTCCTGGGCCATGGTGGCCTAATTCTCCTTCCACCACTTATCCTTTTAAGGCGCATTGATATTAACTTAAATATAAAAGCCTCCTAACAATTACTAGAGGCTTTTATTATTACTGTAATCTCACTCGAAACATTTTCCACCTATATATTATTTGTCGGGAATACCCGGTATTGCCCGATAAACTCTGAAACCCTTTTGATCACCCCGAAATGCATCTTGTTCCTCTCAAAACTTTTTCAAATATTAATGAAAAATTCCACAAATAAATCCTTGATCTCTCGTCCTACTAACAGTCAGCAGATCATGATTACCTTATGCTCGTGACCCTGTAGGTTTAGTAAAACATAGACATGAATGAAACCCCTTCGTTCAATGACCCATAGCAGAACCATGGACGTCCATATCGATCCCTATGATTACACAAATGACATTTGAGTGAACCTTTGGTTATCATGTAATTTTCCCTTTGCTTCGCGATACTTTACAAAACATGAGATGCATCAATGTTCTCCTGAGTCATACACATGCTCACTATACCGTTATCCTCATTACCAGTTTTGTTCTTCTTTATCATTAAAGTGTTTTAGCATCCCCATGACATAGTCACCTATTTTTGTCCAAATGAGGATTGACTCCTTCACACTGAGAGGGCCCTAAGAATATCTATCCATCGTTGTAGGAGCAAATTCCACCATCGAGCTATCTAGTCCCTTGTCAAACTTCCTGATGAACCTGCAAGTTACCGTTATAATCACCATGTTACAGATGACATTTGAGCAACCCAAAGTCCATCGTATGGTGTGAAGTGACTATGATACTCATGGTCTGAGGAACTAAAACACATGTTAACTCTAAGTGTTATAACAATTTATTTTAGATAATATTATCTCAAAGTATAACAAACAAGTTTGGGTCAATTCAATGTGATCATTTTTTTAGACTAAGGCATAGCCTAGTGGTGGGGAGGGGTTGATGCCTTCCCACCCACCCAGGTTCAAGGCATGGTACTTGCAATTTGGGTTTGTTGCACCAATTATACTGTACGGGGTTCCCTTACAGTCTTTCTATCAAAAAAATGTGATCATTTTTCTAATGTCACACTCTCAATGCTGTTTTAGGACTATACACTTAAGGATATCCTAAGATCTGGAAAACATGATCACCAGCAACAATTGAGCCAGTCTTATAGGAAATACTAGGAACCTATTCTTTATCGTTTATCATTCCACACATGCATATGAGTTTTCCACCGAATCGCATATTCTAGGATCATAGCAGTTATACATGAAATATAAACTCTTAATTAGGAAAATGGAAATGTAATACTACAACATTATTTCCTTTAGGGCATATTTCCAATAGTCTCCCACTTGCACTAGAGTCATTAATCTAGTTGCATAGTTTATTTTAACACCTATGCCTTATCCGGTGTTACTCATGCCTTTGTTTGTGGTAGAGTCTTCGTCATCGGTTTTGACGCATTCAAAACTATGTGATATTTGTGTTAGTCATGTCTGATTTTTATGTAGGATCTTGATTCCTTTTGCTTTGAGCAATGGCACTATTATTCACAATACAGTGTGACTAGTTTCATTGCATTTGGGATGACACCAACTATATCAAGACACTCCTTGATGAACTATATCAAGACACTTCTTGGTTCAGACTACTTTGATAGATATGATGCTTTCAGCATATTCCTATGACGTTATAGAATCCAGAATATTGTTCATGCTTGAAAACTATTCCAAACAATTACTCTATAATAGCCTTATAATAATTTATATCAATCATGAAGCTGGTGTTCATGTAACCATTTACAACGGACTTCTTCATCTCCTCTATAGTCAAGGAGCAAGTCATTTATCCATCTGAGGTACTTAATTATATTAACAATTACCTAGTGAGACAATCCAGGATCACTTTCGTACCTGCTACTAAAACTTAGTACATAAAAACATTTGGCCTTATACATATCATAACATTCATGATGGATTGAATTATACACTCATCTATACATGCTTATCAACTGTCTGAGGACATTGATTTCTCCTAAGCATCGTGTTATGTGACATTGGGAGAAAACACATTCTCCATTTTAAACCTCGTCATGTTATGGGACATTGGGAGAAAACACATTCTCCATTTTAAACCTTTTATGTGACATTGGGACATTGATTTCTCCTAAGCATCATGTTATGTGACGTCTTGATCTATCTTTATAGACCTTTTATGTCCAGTAATTTGCTTTGCTTTAATTCATTGGAAACATATTCTTCACATCTTTTATTGTGTTTAGAAACTTTACATTATTTCCAATCTACAATATGTCATTTACCTATAAGATCAGAAATGCTATATAGCTCCCACTGAACTTCATATATACACAAGTTTCTTCATCATTTTAACAAAATCAAACCTTTTTGACTATTTCATTAAAATGTTGATTATAGCTTCTTGATACTAACTTGAAACCATATAAAGACTTTTTGAAGTTTGCACACCCATCCAGTATCCTGAGGATCCACAAAACTTTTCGGTTGTATCATCTATACATCCTTTCCATTTAGGAAACTAGTTTTGATGCCCATTCCATTTACTTCGTACATTCTGGAGGGTCAACCAAGTTCCAAACTTAATTTTATATGAATCCCATTTTGGTGTGCATGGCTATAAGCCATTCCTTTGAGCTGGGAACCGCCATCTCTTCCTTGTAGTGCACGGGTTCATTTTCTTCTAAGATGAATATATCACTGTGAGATTATTTAGGAGGTTACCTCTTCTTGATCTATGCAGTTCAGTTGCAAGCTTTAACTAGAGTTTCTACAGCTGGTACTATCGCTCAGTTGTGCGGATAACTTTCAAAACTTCTGTTTTGTTAATCCCTCTTACTTTCATCAGTGATTTAATAACCTTATCAAGTTGCATTGTCCTCCCACTTATTTCTTTATCGAGAAAACTCCTTCATGAAAAGTATTCAATCTTTGTGACAAACACTTTGTAATTTGAACTTTTGGTAGAAGGAATATCCAATTATGTCTTTGGGATCACCTACAATTTAGCATTTATCTAGATAGTGTACTCCATAACTCATATCATGTCCTCTTGCCAGATAATTAGAAGGTGCTATTTTTAGTGTATGTGTTGTTGTTTCAAGTGCATATCCCCAAAATTAATAAAAGCAGACCGGTAATAAATAATCAACAATTATTTGAGTGTTTTCTAAACTCCTGACTTATATAATTTTCTTCATGATTTGAAGAACCTTTTAGCTTTTGTCGTAATAATACATATCTTCATTTTGAATTTTTTGAACCTTTCAAATATTTCATTATGAATTTCTTTGAAATTTTCAAATATTTCATACTTATATCAAGTAAATCATATTTACCCAACATAAATGAAGTATAATTATTGACCGTGCCCTAGTTTGCTCATCGGGCCCTATACATCACTATGTATTTTGTCAATTTGATTCAAAATCTGTCGGTGTACAAAGTAGGGGCCTTCTGTACCCCTTTACTTGTGCATGGGCAGTCGCAGCCACACCCGCGGCCGCGCTTGGCGGGGCAGAAGAGGGAGCGAAGACACAAGGCTACCAGAGCAGCGCCCAAGCCAGAGGCGCAAGGAGCAAAGGGACAAGACGGGCTTCCCCCGGCAAGAGTCTTGCCGGGGCGGCCTACGTAGCCCCGGCAAGAGCCTTGCCGGGGAAACTTGCCCAACGCCAGCAAGGCCGCCGCCCTTGAGCCTAGGAGTTCCGACACCATCGACAACATTAGGACCAAGGCTCGGGAGGCGCCTACGTGGTGGCATGCAGATCTTTGTGATGAACAGAGGCCTGCAAGACTGGGTAAGAACCAGAAGACGAAGGCCCCAGGCAAGATCCTTGCCGGGGACGACCACAGAAACCCGGCGAGACCCTTGCTGGGACCTCGACAAGATCCTTGTCAGGGATATCTGCAGGGCCACAGCCAGGCCCACGCCTACAAAGGCCCCACTGCCGCATGGCCATTCTGATGCAGCAGCCAGCCTGCCAACTAGGCGCGTACCTACGTGGCAACATGCAGCTTCTAGGCCAACCAAGCAAGCACCTGCGTGGTGGCATGTGGATCTTCGTGAAGACCCTGCCACCGCACCAGCGCAGTAGACAGCCAGCCAGCGTGGCGTTGCATGCCTTGTCAGCTTGGACGCGCGTCGAAGCGAGGCGAGGCGGCAACAGGCGAGATAAGCTTCTTTGTCGTCCCCGATAAAGCAAGAGGACACGTCAGCAGCGCATTAAATGTGTTTTGTCCCACGATGTGAGGGATAGACTTGTACGCTGTAGACAGTTTACACCTCCTGTGTGCTACTGTGGCGACCCCTTTGACATATAAAAGGACGCCCGAGGCGTAATGAGGGAGGATTCGGACTTTTTGGACCCTGCACACCTTGTAGCTGGTCCAAGAACACCAGATAAACACACCAAAGTAGGATTAGGGTATTACGCATCATTTGCGGCTCGAACTTGGATAAAATTCCCCCGGCGTTGATCTTCCAATCCCGCTCTTTCCACAGCCCCGCGCCCTGTCAACCATAGTAGGGATTCCCTGTGATCCCATAGGTGTCGTTCTTGAACCCCGACATCTTCGGCGCGCCAGGTAGGGGGCGCAAGCTGTGAAAATCTGGTTTTGAAGTCAACTCATCAACTCCTTCATCGCAATGGCTCGAGAGAAGAAGGCTACGTCGATCAGCTATGCTCTGGCGCCGTCGGCCAGGCCAGGCGATGGTGTCCGCAGCCGCAACCGCCATCCGCGTGGCGACGGGAAAGCTAAGTCACGCAGAACCTTGAGCAATTCCTTTTTTATATAAGGTTATTCTCCTCGAAAACTCTTGCCCCTTGTATGGGAAACCTGTACGCGATGGAACCCTTCCACTATTGGCAATGCCCTCATTCTGTTTCGAGTCCGCTCAATAGTTCAAGCAGCTGCGCTGGGAACTGGAGGGTGGCTTGCCCGACAGCAAGCGCCCCCCGGCTGGCTGCTAAGGATCCGTCCTTCAAAGCGCCATAGCATGGGTTCATGGGCTGGCAAACCTATCCAACTAGGCATAGGGTGTGTACATACAAGAGAAGATCGAATAGGAAGATATCGTGCTTCATTTCAAAGTACTACAGGGTTATGTTACATCAATAGTTGCTGCGGTTCTAACTTAAGATAAATTTGTCTTGGTCATGAACTCGCAGCGGCGATGAGAAACGAGGTGCCTAGTCCCGGCGCTGGCCCTCCACCCTCTTGACACCGTTGATGCAGCTGATGATGGGCTCGATACGCTCTTCGAGCACCGCGAGGTCTGTACCTTCTGGCAAGCTCTCCATCGCGTCGGCGAAGTCGACGCTGGGGTTCCAGAACGCCACCTTGGTGAGCACCTTGGTCAGGGCGCCCTGGCAGAGCCTCTGGAACTCATTCGCCAAATAAACTGCTCGATTGGCGCGGAGCTGCTCTAGGGCCGAGGACGCCCTCGAAGAACAGGGTCAACCTGGCATTGGGGCTTAGGTTCGGCTCCTGGGAGTACCTGACATCCGGCATGCCCATGACGGCCAGCTTCACGGAGATCCTCCCGGAGGCGGCTGATCCAGAGGTTTGCGCCCTTTGCGTAATCCTTATGCTCGGTGGCATCATCGCTCCGCAGCCGCTTCTCGTCCTGCAGGGCCTTGTTCAGGGTCTCCTCATGAGCCCCAACCTCCGAAAGCTTCACCTCCAAGCCGCCCAGCTTCAGCTTCAGGTCATTGATGGATTCGTTGGCCTCAGAGAGTAGCTTGGCCTTGTTGGAGATGGCGACCTGCGCATCTGCCAGAGTGCGGTTGGCCATGTCCCTCTCCTCCGTCAGCCCTGAGATCTTCTTCCACTCCCCCCCGCTCTAGCTCCTTCACCTTGTCGGTGTGTGTCCTTGTGCTTCTGCTCCAGCTCCTGGGTCCGCTGTGCAACAATCTTCCCAACATCCTCATCCTTGCGACGGAGCATGGCAGCAAGCGCCTGCTCAAGCGTAACGAGGTCTTCCTCTTGGCTGTTCAGCAAAGCCTGCTGCTGCTGCCAGGCGGCCTCATCCTTGGCGGCTGATCCCTCGCCGCCACTTGGACCTTCTCGAGGTCGGCCTGCTTGAGGATGAGCTCTCGCTTGCGCTCGTCCATCTCATCCTGGGCAGTCCTCAGCTCCTCCCGGGCCTCAGTGAACCAGACCTGCGTCTGGGGGACGTGCTTCCAAAAATCCGCCTACGCCTTATCCACCGCCGCCATCCTGGAATTCACCTTACCCTGCCGGGCACGGAGGAGCGCTTGGAGCTTCTGGAAGTTGGCGCTCATGGCCCGAAGAAGCTGCCCCTCCTGGGAATCACCATCGCTGGCGCTCGGTTTGTCGACAACCTAGAGCCCGGCAGTGGCGAGCACCTCATCATCAAACACCTCCCCTTCGGCTGGCGCTCTGGTGCTCGCTGTCCCTGGGAGGCGGGCAAACAGGTCGTTGAGGGAGTCCTGGACTAAGGGGTCCTCGGGCGTCCGGCCTGTTAACCATGGGCCGGATTGATGGGATGTGAATATACAAAGACCGAAGACTGCACCCGTGTCCGAATGGGACTCTCCTTGGCGTGGAAGGCAAGCTTGGCGATCAAATAAGTAGATTCCTTTCTTTGTAACTGACCTTATGTAACCCTAGATCCTCCCGGTGTCTATATAAACCGGAGGACTTAGTCCGGAGGGAGAACAATCATCACCATAGCCATACAAGCTAGACCTCTAGGGTTTAGCCATTATGATCTCGCGGTAGATCAACCCTTGTAATACTCATATTCATCAAGATCAATCAAGCAGGACGTAGGGTATTACCTTCATAGAGAGGTCCCGAACCTGGGTAAACATCGTGTCCCCTGTCTCCTGTTATCATTGACCTTAGACGCATAGTTCGGGGCCCCTACCCGAGATCCGATGGTTTTGACACTGACATTGGTGCTTTAATTCAAAGTTCCATGCTGCCATCCTCAAAAGGTTTGATGGCCCCTTCAATCGTCAACAACGACGCTGTGCAAGGAGAAACTTTCCTCCTCGGACAGATCTTCATGTTTGGCGGCTTCGCACTGCGGGCCAACTCATTTGGCCATCTGGAGCAGATCGATAGCTACGCCCCTGGCCATCAGATCAGATTTGGGAGCTTGAACTACGTTGCAGACATCCGTGGAGACTTGATCTTCACCGGATTCGAGACCACGGCAACCACTCTTGGTCACCCCAATGGACATGACCTAAATCTGTCATCGGATCGCATCCAGGAGATAGCTCCTGTAACCGCTCTGGCCTTAGATCTGGAGCAGACTGCGCCATCCAAGGACGGGAAGCTCAACCCCGCCACGGAGGCCACAGATTCCCCGGTGTTGGAGCCACACATAGACTTAATCTCACATGATACATGTTCCACCGGAACTCCGGACTTGTCTCCAGTCATAAGTTCCAAACCATGTGAGCCCGCGGACGCCGAACTTGATCGTTTATCGATCTTCGAATTCAGCGCCGCATACATCTTCCAGCACTCGCCTTTGGGCGACGTGGTAAACTCATTAACGAACTTGTCCTTGGCGGGGAACTCATAGTCGAACTATGTCTGGTTCAAACTAGGGGCTGATGATGGAGAATTTTGCTTCCCACCCGCCACCCACTTCATAGCCACGGTCGAGGATTTAACCGACACGTTTGATTATGACTCCGAAGACATCGACGGTATGGACGACGATGCTGATGAGGAGCAAAACCAAAATCCACCATTTACTAGACGCTGGACGTCCGCTTCTTTGTACGATATGTACATGGTGGACACACCCAAAACAACCACCGACGATGACAAAGAAAATCTAGTCGAGAATAAACCTCCTAAGATACAGCAAAAACATCAGCGTCTTCGGCGCCGCTCTAAGTCATGTCATTCAAAAGACAGCAATGCTGGCACCAGAGAAAATAATACTCCGGACGACGCCGAAAACAATGAAGACCTTGCTGAGGTAACATCCGAATAGGAGGAGCAAGAAAACGGGCAAGCTAGCCTCGACGAACAGGCCATGCCCAATCACTCGGAGGATGGTAGTTATCATCCGCTCACCGAGGATGAGGAAAGCCTCGGCAACGAAGATTTCATCGTGCCTGAGGAACCTCTCGAGCAGGAGCACTTCAAGCGCCAGCTAATAGCCACCGCAAGGAGCCTAAAAAAGAAGCAGCATCAGCTTCAAGTTGACCAAGATCTGCTCGTCGACAGGTGGACTGATGTTCTGGCAGCCGAAGCATATGGCCTCAAATGCTCAGCCAAGAGTTACCCGAAGCAAAGGTTGCTACCTCAGTTCAATCAAGAGGCGTCGGAGTCCATGCCTCCCTTGCGTAATGCGGCCGACCGACCACTACACGGTCACGACAGTGCAGCGGACCGACCACCATGTGGTCGGGATAGAGCGGCAACTAAGGCCGAACAACAGCCTGCCCCACTGCCACGCAAAAATAAAGACAAAACAGTTCGGGGTCATACATACGACCTCCGGCAGACCCTGGATAGCAGAGCGGGATATACCCGATCGATTTACGGATCGCGAGGACGTTCCTCGACACGTGATGATGGCTACCTCTTCGGATGTGACAAACCTAGTCACACCTGAGCCGACAACCGCACACGGACTCCATCGGAGCTACGTCGCGATGTGGCCAGATATAGGGGCGCCTCACACCCTCTTTGCTTCACTGATGAAGTGGTGGATCACGAATTCCCCGAAGGGTTCAAACCCGTGAATATTGAATCATACGACGGGATCCTCCACATCCACATGGCCCGCAGAGAAGACCTCCATGCTATCAAATACCTCCCACTAAAGCTTAACGGACCAGCTCGGCACTGGTTAAACAGCCTGCGTGAAAATTCTATCGGCAGCTGGGAGGACTTGGAAGAAGCCTTCCTCGACAACTTCCAAGGTACATATGTCCGGCCTCCAGACGCCAATGACTAAAGCCACATATTTCAAAAACCCAGAGAGTCAGCCAGGAAATTCTAGACTAGGTTCCCGACCAAAAAGAACTAGATTGTTGACTGTCCGGATGCCGAAGCCCTAGCGGCCTTTAAACATAGCATCCACGACGAATGGCTCGCCCGCCACCTCGGCCAAGAAAAGCCAAAATCTATGGCAGCCCTTACGGCACTCATGACCCGCTTTTGCATGGGTGAGGATAGTTGGCTGGCTCGTAGCAAAAACACAGCCAACAAGGCAGGCCCCTCCGAGGTAAAAAACAACAATGGCAAGCTCCGACGTAACAGGCCCAAACGCCGAAGCAATGGTGATAGTACCGACGACACTACAGTCAACGCCGGATTCAGCGGCTCCAAGTCCAGCCAGTGAAAGAAACCATACAAAAGAAACAATCAGGGACCATCCAGCCTGGACCGCATACTCGATCGCCCGTGCCAGATGCACAGCCCCCTAGACAAACCAGCCAATCATACCAACAGAGATTGTTGGGTTTTCAAATAGGCCGGCGAATTAAACACCGAGAACAGGGAAAAGGGATCACAAAGTGAGGACGACGATGAGGAACCCCGGCAACCGAACACAGGGGGGACAGAAGAAGTTTCCCCCTCAAGTCAAAACAGTGAACATGATATATGCTACCCACATCCCCAAGAGGGAGCGCAAGCATGCACTCAGGGACGTCTATGCGATAGAGCCATTCGCCCCAAAATTTAATCCATGGTCGTCATGCCCGATCACTTTTGATTGTCGGGATCATCCAACCAATATCCATCATGGCGGTTCAGCCACACTGGTCCTAGACCCAATAATTGATGGGTTCCACCTGACGCGAGTCATGATGGATGGTGGCAGCAGCCTCAACTTGCTCTATCAGGATACAGTGCGCAAAATGGGCATTCATCCATCACGGATCAAACCCACAAAGACTACCTTCAAAGGAGACATACCAGGTGTAGAGGCCCGCTGTACGGGCTCAATCACGCTCGAGGTTGTCTTCGGATCTCCGAACAATTTCTGAAGCGAGGAGTTAATCTTCGACATAGTCCCCTTTCGCAGCGGCTATCACGCACTGCTTGGACGGACCGCATTCGCCCGATTCAACGCAGTGCCACACTATGCTTATCTCAAGCTCAAGATGCCTGGTCCACGTGGCGTCATAACAGTCAATGGAAATACCGAACGCTCCCTCCGTATAGAAGAGCACACAGCTGCCTTAGCAGCAGAAGTATAGAGCGGCCTTCTCAAGCAGAAACTTAAATCGGTTGTCGAGCCCACGGACACCACCAAGAGGGTCTGAACTACCCTGCAGCAGGACAGCTCGGCTCGTCAGGAGCTAAACTAGAAATTTGGCCTCCGTCTCAGTCCTGGTCAAGTAGTGGCGGTCGCACCACGTGTACATAACTATGCACTCAAAATTCCATGGGCATCGACAGAGGCATAGTTAGTTTGTGATCCACAGTACGGCTCAACCGACACCGGATACACACATACTTTCACTTTTATTCATTTCCTTTTCAGGTTTCAATCTCGCAGGCCCCATCTGATGGCCTGATCACCAGTACTCTTGAAGGATAAACACACCAAGACGGCGAGAAACGCAGACGTACGGGGGATTTTCAAGATGGTTTCATTAACAATCACTTTACCTGTTTTTTTCAGGACCCACACGCAGCTCTCCCTTGGTTTTTGGCATGTTAAATAGTTTGTTGCTTATCGCACTACTTGTATCAATGTGCCTTGACGTATTAATCAAATTACAATGAAAACAGTTTGCGGCTAGAGCTTTAAGGACACAGCTTATCACCTTTTGCACCCTTTCTGTTTTATTTCTTCCTTTTTCTCTCTCTTTTTCTCCCTTGTGGGTAACCCTATCAGGTAGCACCCGTATAGTTTGGTACGTTTGATGTTTGCCAGGGGCTTCATAGCACCCCACACTACGGCAACAAAAGTTCGAACACTTTTTATAAGTATAGTTTGGCACCCCGAATTTAGCACTATATGCATTGGCTCCGAATCATGTCTTTGGTCAATAGTTGGGTTGCCTGGCTCCTATGCTTTCTACCTTACGTTCCACTATATCGGCTAAGGTGGTAAAGGGAGAACTACTGTCATTGTGCCTTGGTTTATCCAAAGGCGCACCTTAATAGAGAAAGCCGAAAACTGACTATCATGATGCGGCGAGAGCCGGTCAGCTCTTCGGAGGTTGTAAATCGTTGGAGATTTCTTTCGCATTACGCGAAGGATCGGTACTTCCCGATTAGACGCTTATAGAACTCTAGTTCGGATACTAGGGGTTGCGCCCATGTTTTTATTGTCGAACTCCTATGGCTAAGTGAGGGCATTAAAGCCGCATAGTCTGATTGCCTGGTTCGTTGCGCTAAACAACTCCTTCAAGGACCATATAATTGGATCAAGATTGTTTAGATTCCATACCGAACACCTCCGTACTACCTACGTGGGGGCAGAAGGCGACGACTAGCCAACCCTCAGATTTCATACAACATGGCCGCATAGGAGGTAAAATTCAAAACATAACAAGCATTATATTACAAACCCACTTTGTTCTATCATACAAGGTAGAAGGAACTTGAATACATTCATTCAAAGATAATATCATGCGAACACTACATCGCTACAATACGAGACCCCTCCAGGACATCGCAAAAATACCGCTCGGGTATAAGGTGCTCCTTGCCGTCGGGCGGCCCCTTGGTCACAAGCTTGACGGCGTCCATCTTCGCCCACTAGACCTTGATGCGGGCAAAGGCCATACGCGCTCCCTCGATGCAGACGGACCACTTGACGGTGTCCAGCCTAGGACAGGCATCGATCAACTGCTTCACGAGGCCGAAGTAACTGCCGGGTATAGCTTTGGCTGGCCACAGGAGGATTATTAAATCCTTCATGGCCAGTTTGGCCATCCTGTGTAGCTCTACTAGCTATTTTAGCTGATCGCTAAAGGGCACCGGATGTTCTAGCGCAAGATATTGCGACCAGAAAAGTTTCTTCATGGAACTCCCTTCTTCGGCTCGGAAGAACTCCGCGGCGTCAGACACACTACGTGGCAGATCAGCAAAAGCCCCTAGAGAACTCCGAATCCGGGTTAGTATAAGATACTTCCTCTTCACATACTTGCTTTGCATACTAAATGCCTTACCTGCCGCGATCGTCCTGGCCTCCTGGATATCTTGAAGGGCGCCCTGGGCCTCACTCCGGACCGTCTCCGCACTCTTTCGAGCCTTGGCGAGTTCGTTCTCTTGAGCTGACGCATCACGCTCCAATGTCTCGCACTTCCTCACCGCGTCCTGGAGCTCTTGTTGGACCTCGTTGACCCGGGCCTTGAGCTTCTTACGGGTGGCCTGCTCCCTGACAGCCTTCCCCTCGGCTTTGGCCAGGGCCTTTCTTAGGGCCTCAACCTCGGTCGTCGCTTCTATACATATCAAGAAACTTCGGTCAATGCATATCATTTTACTTTTTTAGAATACATAATGGGTGATCACATACCTTGTTTTTCTTGGAGCTGCCTCCTCACCTGGCCGAGCTCCTCCTCGGCTTGCTCCAGTCTTCGCTTCAGTTCGGAGACCTCGGCAATATGTGAAGCTGTGGCCAACAGCGACACCTGCGTATTCATTTCAGACAAATTTAGTTAGTTTCCTGCAATAAAGGATTGATCCTCTGTCCGGCTTTTTCTTTCCGAACACCGGACAGTGTCTCAGGGGCTACTGTCTATATTGGGATTTTCTCTTTTTTGGCATCGCTTACCTCAAAACCTGTCAGCAGGCTGCTGCAGGCTTCTGTTAGTCCGCTCTTGGCAGACTGAACCCTTTCAATTACCGTGCCCATAAGAACACAGTGCTCATCCACAATGGAAGCGCCTCGCAGCGCTTCCAGCAGATTATCCGGTGCCCATGGTTGGACAGGGGTCACCGGCGAAATAGGCATACCCCCTTCTTTCGAAGGAGGTTGCGCGCCAGATTCCGGAGCTGTATTGGTCTCCAGAATCGAATCCGGCTGAGGGCCGAACTGACTACGGCCCTCACCACCAGTCTCCAGGGGGATTGGCTCCCCTTGGTGTCCGGCGACGGAGGCCTCGCCTTCTGGCGCCTCCTGAGCCTCCCCACGGCCTGGGAAAGTCCTTCGGGACAGCACCTCTGCGTCGCCCTTGGCCTTGGGGGAGTATGTGGTCAGCGGTGACTCGATGGTCATTGCCGTTGAATCCAAGGAACCTCGTGACGAGGATCGCTGGGAGCTGTCGTGGGCTGGACTGCAGTAGCATAACTAATCATGTCAATACAACAAGGAGGAGAGGCTAGATTTATGGGCATGTATGAGTCTTAGCGCTTACGAGGCAGCCTGAGGCTTAGTGCGGGGGCATCGCTCCGGACTGCTGTCAATGTCCCATGTGGAGCTGCCCACGAGCGGGCCTTTCCCCTTCTTGGGCGCCTCCGCCTCCAGAATTGTGGAGGCCACCCTCTTCTTCCTCCCCCATCAGGGGGAGAACCGCTCTCCTCCTCATCATCATCATCGTCGTCGTCTTTGGCAACGGAGGAGCGGGTCTTCTCTTCGGACGTCGCATCCGAAGCGCCCTTGCGGCGGGGGCCACTCCGGACCCCCTTGGCCTTCCCCATGGTCTTCTTCTCCGGCGCCTTATAGGGCGCCGCCACCAGCATCTTCGCTAAACGTGGGATGACTAATTCTTCAGGCAGCGGAGCCAGACACTGGATTTGCTTCACCCTCGCCATCCATTCCTGAAGAAGCAGTGATAATAAAAGCTTGATACAATCCTTGAAACAAGCAAGTAGGGATGCGTTAAAAATAACATACCTCATTGGCGAGGTGGTTAATGTCATGCCCGCGGTCCGAATCTGCGGCCGGCGGTGTCTCGTTGCCCTTGAAGAGCAACTTCCAGGCGTCTTCATGAGTGGTTTCGAAGAGCCTCTTCAGGGTATGGTGCTTCTTCGGATTGAACTCCCATAAAGGGCGGCTTCGGCTTTGGCACGGGAGCATTCGGCGAACTAGCATCACCTGGATTATATCGACAAGCATGATATCTTTGTCCACCATGCTTTGAATGCGTGTCTGCAGCGCTATCAGCTCATCTGGCGAGCACCAGTTCGGTCTCTTCTCAACCCAGTAGGTGAGTCGCATGGGAGCGCCGGAGTTGAATTCGGCAACCACGGCCCAGGTGGCGCCGCAGGGTTCAGTGATGTATAACCACTGTTTCTGCCATTCCTTGACAGTCTCTATGAAAGTGCCTTTTGGCCAGGAGACATTGGTCACCTTGCTCACCATGGCGCCTCCGCACTCCGCGTGCTGGCCATCCACCACCTTCGGCTTCACGTTGAAGACCTTGAGCCACAGCCTGAAGTGGGGTTGGATGTGGAGGAAGGCCTCACACACGAAGATGAACGCCGAGATGTTGAGGAAAGAGTTCGGGGATAGATCATGGAAGTCTATCCCGTAATAGTACATCAGCCCGCGGACGAAAGGGAGGAGTGGAAACCCTAGCCCGCGGAGGAAATGAGGGATAAATACCACCCTCTCGTTGGGCTTCGGTGTGCACTACAAGAAATATGTCAACTTGTGACCCTCACTATTGGCCGCTGGAAGGTCATAGTTTTTCATTTGCGACCTTTTTGTGACAAAAAACAGAAGGTCAAAAGTTGGCGGTCGTAAACTGAAATTAGCGACCTTCTCTATGAGAAGGTCATAGACGTTTACGACCAAAAAAGAAGTTCGTTGAACCCATGACCTTTTGTTTTGGTCACTGGTTGTCTGCCTAGGCCACGTCGGATCCGACGTGGCAATCTGACGTGGCAAAATTGCGACAAATTGAGAAGGTCGTTGATAAGATTCAGCCCGGTCCGATTGGGTGTTTTACACGGGCCAGGTCCAACAATTCAGCCTTTTATATATTTTTCTGTCAATTTTTGATCGGCTTCATGGGCCAGGCCCAACAATCTGGCCTTTTTATATTCACAATTCAACCTTTTTTATATTATGGGTCGTGGCCTTTTAATAGTCAATTTCTTATTATTTTCACCCTTCTCTAACGAGTTTTTTCCATTAAATAAACAGCTCCAAACCAACTTAGTTTGGGCCATGGCCTATTCAAGCCCAGTACTATTTTCTGCCATATTCAACCCATATGTAGTAGCATGTACACAATTTTCATAATCTTCATGTCATTTAAAGCAGCATGTACACAGGGAATACAACATTTAATTACACAGGAATACATTATCTACACAATTTGCCTTAACTTACTACTACATAGCATTGTTCAGCTCGTATTAGCACATCTGGTACTATCCTAATGGTAAGAACCAAGTAGTACAAACTTCATTGCTCCCTCTGATGTGCTCCAGATGCGACAACTTGCCTTCCTACAAAAACATAACATTACATTAATAGATCAATCAAGGAGGAAAGGGAAAAAACAGGCTGAAATCATCGCGCGCACAAATAACAACATAATACATTAATGTATAATGTAATAAAAATATATGTATAATCATGGAAATTTCCAACCAACATGCGTACATGAGTCACAGTAGAACTAGCAAAAGCGGATTAGTTATCAGCAACATGCGTGCCATGTACAAAACTGAAGAAGATTTCTATGCATTCAGGGCATTCCGGGAAGCCTCTATCAGTCATCGATTTCTATGCCAAGTGAATTTAGTCAAGCATGTAAGTGAATTCAGAGCAGTGGAACTAGGGACTAGGGATTGACAGCAATAGCACTAGATTCAGTCAAGCATGAAAGTGAATCTAGAGCAGCAGCAAAATCAGGGAACGTGAGAGAGGTAGAGGGAGGCTCAACCATGGATTGCCGCTGCCCCATGGTTGGGTATGTAATTGTCGTCGCTCCTCCTTGTGGATGCTGAGGTCGGAGATGCCGGATCTGTGCGGGCATCCGTCTCCCATCCGCACGAGCTAAGCAAACCGTAGCAGGTAGTCCACCATAACCTTCTTCCTCTTTGGTCGCACCAGCGGCGTCTGCAGATCCGCCATGGCCGGAGGCTGACTTCTGAAATGAAAAAGAGCACAATGAGATGTTAGCTGAGCCATGATGATATAATAGTAACAGGGAAGCATACCAGGGATAAACTGTACATAGGAAAGGCGATAAATAACAAAAGCAGCAGTAACATATTCTCATGACAACCAGGACATAACCATCCCGATTCCATTTTACCATGTACTATACCGTTTAAAAGTGAAGCATATCAAGAAGAAATTGTACATAGGCAGGCTGAAAAGAACAGAACATTAGCATTGTCATGGCTCCCAAAGACAAATATTGACCAAGGGGTGTATCAGTAAGACTCGTCCATCCCAATTCCATTCTGAATTTTTAATTGTCATATAATGGTAAGAAATTAAGCAAAAATGGTGCAGCAACATGGATGAGCATATCCTATTACACAAACAGATGCTATCACGGACAGCGCAATGCATTTGCCAGGCCATTGGACATCATAACATGAGTAATGTTAACATGGGTAATATTGCCATCTAAAGCACTTATTAAGAACACCAGAATGAATTGTCTTGGAGACCTCTGAAGCTCGCATTAAACCAAGGACCAAACATGCTTGCTCTGGTTGAAGTGAACTGAACTGAACTAAACATGGCAGAAAAATTGAAAAACAAATGATAATGTGAGGGGGGGCAGGTTCTTGTTCTTGCTCACCATTGATGGTAGCACTTGATGCACATGTCGTGGCTGCAGTTGCGCAGCACGACCCTGCTGTTGAGCTCCATGCAGATCCTGCACTCCTCCTCTATCTCGGCGTCGATCTCGGAGATGGGCCTCTTGCTGTCCTCCGGCTCGTCTCTCCTCCTGTACCTCTCCGAGCACGCCGCCCTCTGCCTCCAGTCGTCAGAGTCGCTCATCCCGTGCTCCAGTTGCATGAGGGAGGGGAATATCATGGCTGCAGACGGACAGAGGATGGGCATTAGTAATATCACAGGTCAAATCTCCAAGCCGACACACTGACAGCGTGAACATCTGTTGTTCTTGTCAGTTGTTTACAGAGTGTTTACCGACTCTAGAGGCAAAAATGGCAAGCATCATTTGTACAGCACCAGCAGCAAAATCCTAGAAACAAACCTATCTCAAAATCTAAACTTGATCCGAATCCATGCCAAACTGAATCTACCAAGCCTGACAACATCAACATGACTCGATTGTTTCCAGCTATTGCAAGGCACGCCAGAAAACTTCATTTAATTTTCTTAGGAGTTCTAAGGACTTAAAAGATACAGAAACAAATTCTTGGTTTAAAGCCTCAATTAATATGAAGTTCAGAAACTATCGAAATAAGATAAACAAAGCAGTTTACAGTAAATCAATCTTTATAGCAAAGACATCAGTCTGCCTGCCAATTTCGCAACTAAATTCACGAATGTTTCAGTTTGCCAGTTAACCACTAGAATCCATTCATTTAGCCAGGAGAGCCTGCAACCTCAAGGTTCTACACACACACACGCACACACACACACACATGGTTCCTATCACCTTCATGCTTCAGACTATTATCCAGCACAGACCAAACAGAGCCAAAAACAACCCCATCGGCCAAGCACAGAAAGAAACTACGAACTCCTCACATCTCCACATCAAAACAAGTAGAGCGAGTGAAAAATGTTACAGAGGTGGGCATCAAAGTAAGAACCAGTGAGGGGCGATGCAGGGCTCTGGCGGCGCGGTCAACGGGCAGGAGAGGCCGGATCTGCTAGGTGGGGGAGAAGGTCCACGCGACGAGGCTGGTCAGAGGCTTGGGTGGTCAGAGGAAGCGGGTCCGAGCGGCGAGATCTTGGACAGACTCCATCCATGGTGTTGGCTGTCATAACGAGAAAAGGACAGAGAGAGCAGGAGGTTAGCGAGGGAAGAGAAGAAAGGGAGCACGGGAAAAGGAGAAGGCAAGGGAGAGGCTTGGCTCACTCGCCTGGGACTCTTGCCACCGGCGGGCATGCGCGGTGGAGCTGTTGGTCCTGTGGTGCTGCGATGAAGATGGAGGGCAACGAGAATGAGTGGAGGCACGCACGGGAGGAGCTCGGGAGGGCGCCATGGGTCTTGTGCATGCTCGAGCAGCGAGCTCCTCTCGCTCGGACGCGGGCGTAGAAGATGGAGCTCGGGCTCCTGGTCGCTGCTCGGGAGGCGCGAAGAAGAGGAGGCCAGTGCCTCGCGGGTTATGTGGGGACAAGGAGGCGTCTGGGTGCGCTACTAGGGAAGGAGCACGGGCGGTGGGAGTGCTACTACTGGCATGGATGGATGGTTGGATCGATGGAGGCCGGTGGTTGCAGGTGGCCTCGTTCCCGACGAGATCGAGAAGGGATGTGGCCATGGACGTGCGGTTTGGTTGGGTGGGGGAAGGGGAGGGGTGAGAGGAGTAGGGCGTGCAGGAGACCATGGACGGCGGCCAGCTCCGCCGGAGGGAGGTGGCAGCGGCGATCTGGAAGGGAGGAGGCAGCTCTCTCTCTCTCTCTCTCTCCGTCGGGCGAGACAGCAAGGAGATGGATGGATGTGGGAAAGAAAGGAGGCGGGGGTGGATGGAAAATGACCATCTAGGGTTTCGGGGTTGGTGTGGAAGGGTTGAGGACAGCCGTTGGATCCACGAGCATCCGATGGTGCATGATACACGATCCGCGTGAAACGTCTACGGGCCAATCAGAATGCAGTATGATGCTATGACCATCTAAATTGGTCATAGTTGCCTAAAAATAATGTGTTAAAATCATGTCAGCTATTTTATGACCTGAGAAATTCAAAAAGAAAATAGAAAACCTTCTCATTGTGTTATGGGGGGAGTCGGCGAGGAGGTGGCGGCGGCTGCGAGGAGAGGAGGGGTGCGATGGGGGGGAGTCGATGGGATCTGACCTAGGGTTTGGCTGCGGGTGGGGGGTATCTCTTTTTCATTTTATTTTCTTTTTTCTGGATAGATGGATGGATGGATGTGGGATGGAGAGATGGATGGATGGATGGGCCCATGTCATCGATCCGTGGGAAGAGTCCTGATTGGTTCAAAAAACCAGTGATTCAAAAAAGTATCGAAGTACTAAAAATAGAGGGATTTTGTGAAGTAGCTATCAAAAATATTTTTCAAAATGGCACCACACAAATTTTCACCAGAGTTAGACCACATTTTATGGATAAGGACCAATTTCTATGCATTTATGATCTTTCTAGCTATTTTTAATCATTTTTCGAGTGCCCAAAATGACTTTTTTTGTGAAGGACCTACCATATATTTGTTGCAACATTGTACCAAATAAATTTTCTAAAATACTAGGACATATTTAATGCACAATTGACCAAATATTGGGTGTCAAAAATTTTGATCCACCTCTCATGAAAAAGACAAATTTCCGCTCATTCAGTAGGAAGCGGGTCAAATTTGAACTGCAGCGTCCTCATAGTTTGCTCTTTATTTTTTCAAAAAATCATTTCTAGGTACATAAGTATCTATTTAATCAGAGAAACATCAAAAGTTTTCCAAGATTCAACTACTAGCATGGAACGGTCAAACCCGCCGTTTTGATCGCATTTCGAAACGGGCATAAAAATTCAAAAAAATCCAAAAATTGGAAAACCTTCGCATTGTGTCATTATATGTGACCAAGTTTCCAGGAAAAATAATACTTGTAATACGGCAATTATTTTTAAAAAGTGTTCTCAAAAATGAGCTATCATGTGTGAAGATTCATGGCTTTCAAGCCAAATGATCAATCTTATGGCCACATTCATGGCATAGTTGGTTCAAATGATCTCATATTGTGCACAAGGGTGCATCTTGGAATTCCAAACAATGTTTCCTAAGGGAGTTTTCATTTTCTTTGCACGGAAAATTCATTTTCCATTTTTTGAATGCCCGAAATGAGTTTTTTTGTGAAGGACCTACCATATATTTGTTTCCAAATTGGACCAAATCATTTTTTTAAATATTAGGCCATATTCACTACAAGGATACCCCCTATAAAGCAACATATATTCTACAACATTTTGACTACAGGTTGCAAAATTCACAAGAGATATGCATATAAGCGTTGCAACATATGCGTTGTAGACTTACATCTCATGACCATAATGTCATACATAGATTGCAACAGATCTTATATGTTGCCATGTATGTGTTCTATATTATGTAATTTATAAGGCTGCAAATTTACATAATTAAAAATAAAAATTAGACACGCCGACACACATAATGAATGTGGTGGCAAAAATATCTGCTTAAACAGCAAAAAATTATGAGTGGCAGTGGGATTGAACTCTAGACATCTTCTTTCAAAGACAAACCCAGTAACCAATAGGACATCTAAATGCTTGTGCCTACTAACTTCATTTTCCCATTTTATTCTTTCTTTAGTTCGGGGAAGCCCCGGGTTTTGGGAAGCTTCCCTGGCCGGGTTTTTTCTGGACCACTTTAGTTTGTTTTTTCTTTTGTTTTTTTCTATTTCTATTTTTTTCCAAAATGCATGATTTTTTTAACATCGATGAACTTTTTTCAAAATTGAGATTTCCTTCTAAATTGTTGAACTTTTTTTTCAAAATTTATGAACTCATTTCAAATTTGAGACATTTTCTTGAAAATTGATGAACTTTTTCCCAAATTCGATGGACTTTTTTTACAAATTCAATGTAATTTTTTTGAAATCGATGAGATTTTTTAAAATTGATGAAAATTTTCTTTTTTGTCAAATTTCTAAAATTTTATCAAATATATGGGTTTTTTCTGCTAACTTTTTCCAAATCCGTGAACTTTTTTAAAATTCATTAACATTATTTTAAATCAATGAGCTTTTTTTAATTTCATAATTTGTTTAGAAAATTGTGAATTTTTTTGGAATTCTATGAACTTTTCAAAATCGTGTTAACCGTTGGCCTGTTTTTTCCTTCAATCAGAAGCACAACACATCCAAGAGAAGAAAAACGGGAGGCAAGAAAGGCAAGTTGAGCGAGAATAAATAAGAAATGGGATTGGATGGAAAATAAGCCCAGTAACAGCTTACCCGCAGGTCCACCCGGGATAAGAGATGGGCTTCAAGAGAAAGGCAAGTTGAACACGTTGCTGTAGGGCCGAGTTCTTTTCTCCCTTCGATCCAACAAGTTCCCCTAAAAAACAAGAAATAAATAAATGTTGTAGCCATAAGCATACGTAAACACTAGTCTATCTTGTTGGTGATTTCCTTGTGTCCATTCTAGTAGGGCCAAGTTCGAACTTCTGCATGGTTGTCTTCGGACAAAATTTCATATCGCAGGCATTTATTTATTTTCATAGCAGGCATAAATGAAATAAAAGACAAAATTAAACATCATTGGACTATGAGGCATGACAGAAAATAAGAATGATTTTTATTATAATATATTAAAGGTATTAAAACGCACATAGACGATTAAGTCTGCAAGTCAAAATCCCCTTGAATTGGAATCAAAGTTGGGGGATGCTTGTGGGCGTCCGGACCCGTGCTAATGTACGCAGTCCCGCCAGAACACTCTTCCGCATGAACTGCTCTACGAAAAATTTCATACCCCAGGCATAAATAGATTTTTTTTGTAGTAGGCGTAAATTGAAATAAAAAGTAAAAGTAAGCAGCATTAGACTATGAATTGTAGGCATATTTTTTAGCGGTAGGGAAATATTACGAGGTAAAAAATAATAAGGCATGACAAAAAATAAGAATGATTTTATACCTTTTTATTATAATATATTACAGGTATTAAAACACACATATACAGTTAAGTCTGCGAACCAGAATTCCCTTGAACTGGAACCAAACCTGGGGGAAGTTTGCGGGCGTCTAGACTCGTGCTAATGTACGCAGTTCCAACAAAACACTCTCCTGCATGAACCGCTCTAGGAACTACTCCCGCATATCGATGTCGGCCAGCCACCCCAGAATGGACACGACTCGACGGCCTTGATGTCGGTCGGAACAATCCGCCTGCCCGGGCTAATTAAGTAGGGATCCAGCGTCGAGCAACCCCATCTTTATCTCATCTTTGCTCCTCTCCCCACAACCATAGGCTCCAATCCGATCCTATCCTAGACCGGCAAGATAGGCTAGTCAGGCTCTGTCGGATTGTTCTCGGCGCCGGCGGAAGATCTTCCTTCAGATCGTGGCACCGCCATGTGTGGTCTTTTGTCCCATCGTTCTCCTCTACGTCATCGAAGAAGGAGGTCGTGCTCTCCTTGGATGACCAAGAGTAGCAGCAGTCACCCCTCCTTGCCTACACTGCCACAATGGATGAGGAGTTTTAGTGAGAGTTCGAGCTCCCTCCGTGACCGCAATTCGCGCCGCCCTTGCCACTGCCTTCCCCGCGTCATCACTGATTGTCGCCCTATCGATGCTCGGTCGCTGTGAAGCTGGATCCATACCTGGAGCTCACGAACACACACGGGCACCTCGTGCCGTAGCTCAGACGCGGCCGTGGGAGAATGTTGCCGCAATGCTCTAACGGCAGCCGAGTTTCATGACGTGGCGCAATGCACATCACCGTTCTGTGTTCGCATTGTTAGACATTGCGCCAGACTAGGTCCTTGCAAACGCCGCACTGGTGGAGGCCTATACCATCTACTAGTTGAAGACCATCGTGAAGATGTCCGCGCGGCACCGATGCCGCCCCGACGGCTAACTAGTCATGATCATCTTGGGCTAGTGGCTGTGCGCCGCTGCCCTCATCGCCAACAAGGGCAAGGGAAGGGCGGTGGGACGGGGTGGTGTCCGCGGTTGACGGTGCCCTGCATGCGACGACGGAGGAAGTTGAGCAAAAATGCCGCGAGCGACAGGTCACGTCCTATTAGGCCCGGTTTGAGCAACAAAAATCAATATTACTTCACCCATCTTGCATTGAGTTTTTACAAGCATAGAAGAAGCACATTGTGTTTGGCACAAATATATGTACATGTGCGTGTCAAGGGCTAGATCTGATAATAACAAAATTTATAAATTGTTTCACTTGAAATTTTTACTACTTGTATTCTTTTCTGATTTGGCATCAAAATTTTCCTTTCCCTCCATTCTCTCCCACAATAGCGACTAATTTTGGTCAATAGAAAATATAAGTACGCTCTCTTATTACCATGGCCCCACCTGCCATACAAATCAAGAACACAGACCAAAATTAGGCATCACGATGAGGTAACTGCGCCATCAAAATCGGAAACCTCCCCCTCCCGTCGCCCATATCAACACAGTCCCCTTCCTCGTCTCGTAGGATCCCTACCTTGAGGAGATCGATCATGGCCTGCCCTCCCTCCTGAACCTCGTAGCTCACCCCGCCGATTCATTGAGGTCGAGGGCACAAGGGGCATGTCTTGTTCACCAACTGGGACGGAAAGCAGATCAGTCCCCACCCCTGATTCATAGACACACAAGGTAAATACTAGTACGACTTGAGGATTTTGCCTCCTCCCCACTTGGTTCAGATCTGTCCCTTCTATGCTTTCTAATTACTCTTCTCTTATGTGAATTTGATAGTGCACACCAAGTGTTTGATAGCTGTCCTCTGTTACTAGTTTAGAATATTGGGAGCCTTCAGATAGAGGGGGTTGTTTCTGATTCTTCTTCTATAAGGTTACACCTTCCCTACTTGATTGATATTAGCCTTTTAGGTTTTATTCATTATAGTGCCCTGACGCCTGTTTGTTTTGGTGTTCGTAGGTTTACTAAACATAAGAGGTGGCTTAAATCTAGTAACTGTTAAGGTTTCAGGTGTGGACGTGTGCAATATTTCAATGTAGTTCTGCACCATTACTACCTTGGTGAGTTCAATCTCTTTATAGACTTTCTTTATGGTACTCCAATTCGGACTATCCTATTCTAGTTGGGTAGTACAATTGGGTTAGTTCTTGCCTAACATTTTGTGGTTGAACACCTAGCACAGTTTCTTTCTTTCTTCGTGTGTGTGCAGACGTTTGTGACCTTGTTATTTTCTTATTGCTATCATACTATATTCTGGCTGGGGTGTCATTTGTAAAAAATTAACGATGGAGTGACTAGAAGAAGTGTTATCTTGGTCGTACCTATGGAAAAATTGCAGTAAGTATCTTGTCGACTAGTGGGGCCCTAATAAAATGTCAATTTTATAATGAATATCAGAACATGATCTGTAGCAGCACAACTACAAGTCCAGTCTACAAAACCACACACTTGTTCTGAAAATAAATGTTAGTGAGCAACCATGTGCACGATAGTGAAAACACATGTATACTCTACAACACACTCAGCCTTGGCCCATGGGATCTCCTCATAGTTCCAACTTGAAAATAACATCTCATCAGCCTAGCTATAATGTTTGTGCATGAACGAAACCTCCTTAACACCAAAGGGAATGAACTTGGGCGTCCTTGAGCTTATGATCCTCTTACTATCCGTGGATAGTGTTATACCTGAACATGTGTTCCCCCCTGCAAACACCAAGTTAAGAATCATACCACACAAGTACAAGTTCATCTTCCCTAAGCAATTGAAATAGATCAACAATTAAACTACTAGTATTGAAAGATAACTGCAATTTATTCTTAGTAATGTTCCCAGCATAGAAAAGAACTAAAAAGCATGGGGTCATCGAAAGAGCTGCTATATGGAGTTTCATTTTGTTACTTGTTGTTTTTCTTATACACCCGATGAACAAAATAATGGACCCCTTGCAAATTTACATTTCAGAGTAACGGTTTCATGTCTTAGTTCATCGTTTTCACTATGAAGTAGGAATAGCTTGATGTATTCCTAGTACCTACTCAGTATTGAATGAGTTGCTATTTTGATTTGATAAGGAATAAATGTGGTCAGACTTATTTTTGTTGATTGTAGGGGCAGAAATTACTTCAAAATATGATTGTTTGAGCTGAAATCTGAATTAAACGTCTTCACATCTGTGGGGATGACTGTCATAAGGTCGAGTAGGGCCACAGAATATTGTCTTTTACATAATTTATTTAAACTTTTGCTCATTGTCATGTTGCAGCAGATATGTAATGGACAAGAATTTCAGTGCACGACGAAGGGAAATATATTCTGCTGCACATAAGGTATATTTCCATTACCATATACAATATGTTCAAAATATGTTGCTCCAATGGTTATGTATATATTGGTCGTCTTGCTATCAGAATGTTGTTAAAAACAAGAATGTTAGTGCATGTTAGGAGAAAAAACTTCTTTGCAAACAAGCGGTATCCTTTCATGATCACATAATTTTTTTGTTCAGACTATAATGGCTTGTTTTAGTTGTTTATTACTTCTTCTTTGCTATCAGTCTGTTGTCCAGACCACAAAAACAACATAAGGTGCTAATGCATGCTGTAAGAGTGCTCGAAGTGGTTCCCTGAGTTGGATGGATGCCAATAAGCTATCTGTTGTGGTCAAATTCATTTCATATGTCCCCCTGTTTTGTTTCTGTCTTCTCATATGGCAACTTTTAATTTTTCTAACAGGCAGGAACTGAAGTATTCTTGAAGAGCCCGAAAAATCATAAAAAGGGTGTAGCTCTAGATACAATGGTAAGTTCTGATCCTAAATTTAAACTTGATGGTCCTGAAATTAGAAATGAATTCTGGGCAGTGCATGTCAATATGGCACTAGTGCAAACTGAAAATTTGGTATGAAGTCGCAAAAACTGCAATACTGCATAAAAAGAAAAGATTGCATGGCCTTCAACCTTTGTACATGACTAATATTTGCCTATATTACTACTTGCATCATGTCAAGGTATTGTGTGTTAATAGTTCATTTTTGTTTTCTTGGTTGTAGACTCAAAAGATAAATGGATGAGTATATGGGAGCGTGGCGATTATACTGCAACGATGGTGTCAATGATCCGATTCATGATGATTATGATGACATATGCATTTAGTTTTAGTTATGTTGTAGGGATGACGTTCCTGTCGGATGTTGTTCCTCAGTTAAGATTGATATTTTTAGTTTAACTTTTGCTGTCAAGAAAATTGTTAGATTATGCATCACATTTGGATGATGTTCCTCCTGTAATATCCACTATTGTAATCCAACAGTTTTGATCTGATATATTATGATTTGTTCCTCTCGTGAGTATATTGTCTTGTTTTTCATTCACTTGAAATATATAATTATCGCCTTTACATGGAGCATTAATTTAATTGCTAGCAATATATATATATATAATATTATTATTCACACTATATATGTACCAACACTTAAACGTTGGAAATTCTCCGTTGCCAAGCAATGGGATTTTGATTCATGTACATCAAGCACCAACATATAAAGCTGTTGTAAAAGTCCGTTTTATCTGTTGTTCTCTTGCATTATGCGCTAACAACACTGGATAAGGCTACGCATCCCAAACCGTTGGTAAGGACCCTAGCAACGCATATATGGACATGTAGATACGGAAAAAGGCGTTGCTATAGTGGGGGTCCTGTTGTAGTGATTTAATGCATAATTGACAAAATGGTTTTGTGTCAAAAGTTTTGATCCACCACTTGTGAAAAAGAGAAATTTCTGTCGATTCAGCAGGAAGCGGGTCAATTTTGAACTGCATCTACCTTATAGTTTGCTCTTTATTTTTTACAAAAATCATTTCTAGGTATATAAGTATCTATTTAATCATAAATACATGGTTTGGTGGTGATACATCGAGGTTTGGATGGTCGACGAGCGCCCCAACTCCAGAGCGCGTAAACTCGCATGCCCGCCGCGTGGTCACCGCGTGTGTCGTGGTTTTGTCACGGCAGATGTCCTAGAAACAGGACTTAGTCGTGGAGCCATCGCGACGGGTTAGCTTGAAGGGGTTAAAGCGGACACAACGATGCAAGAGAGTTTATACTAGTTCGGCCCCTTCGATGAAGGTAAAAGCCTACGTCTAGTTGTGATGGAATTGATGGGTGTTTCGATGACTAGGGAGCAAACAAGCTTCGCCTATGTCTCGAGTTGTTGTCCGTCCTTGAACCACCGCTGGGTCGTCCCCTTATATACATGGGTGACGCCTGTCGGTTTACAGAGTCCCAACACCGGCTCATAGATGTATCCGGTTTGGTCTCTACTTATTTCTAACTTACAATACAAGTTACATATTGACGCCGGTTTACGGCTACAGGCTCTCAACCGATTATGGGTCTTGAGCCCTCATCTATCTTCATGGGCTTTAACATGCTTAACTACCGATGAAGTTAATCCAGCCCAGATAGGCCGGTTTATGCCCAGTAGTAATATCCCCAACATTAGGCCCCAGATTGATTTGAACAGGTTCATGTCAATCCTTAGCAAAAACTTCATCTTCAACATCTTCTTGTAGTTTGGTGAACCGCCGTGATGTCATCTGCTCTGATTGATGTAAATCGGCGTGACATCATCTATCATAAAGAAACTATCCGTGATACCTTCTTGTTTAATAGATCCGCGATAATCGAGGCGACAGCTCTGTTTCCAAACTTGCAGATCCTTGATTTTCGCGCCTGACCCATGTCCCTTGCTTTATAAATAGGACCGAAGGGTCATTTCTTTTTCCCCTTCGTGCCCTTCTACTTCATCTTCCTCGCATCACCCCGTCTTCGGAGCTCCGCCACCGCCGTCGACCTCTGCACCAACCTTGGCCGCTGTGTCACCCTGAACGTACCAGAGCACCGCTGCGACCTTCCTCTTCTTCCTCAGCTCCGGTAAGTCTTCTATCCTTTTCATCATAGATCTGTTCTAGAGTTTCCATGTTCTCCAGTGTTCATCGCTTGCTTCTTGTTCATATGATAGATCCTTAGACGAGTCTGTGAATCTTCGCTCTGTGTAGCAATAGTTTTTATCCTCCGTTTTCACTACCCGGCATACTAAGAGCATAGATCTTATCCGTACCTTTGCTTATTGATTTGGTACTGCTCCTTTTGGGCCTTGAATATTTATCTCCTTTATAAACATGTTCTAGATCCAAAGCTGTAGTATATTTCTGTGAAATCTGTTTTTGCGTACTTACTCATCTGTAGTCTTGACTATTCAATGCTTAGATCAGGCGGTTTAACTTTGTAGAAAAATTTGACAAACCGGTATATTCCATTAGTCCCCTTGTTGAACTGCCAGATGTTGGTTACTTCATGAAACTCCGGTTCAGATAGTTCTGCCTCCGGTTTAACAGTGCCCATACCAACGTACCTTGATCAAATGCATTTTTGAACTGGGATCTTCTACCCTGTAGATTTCACCATGGCCAAGCAAGTATATGAGTGCAATTGGGTCCCTTCTCGCGTCAGAGAGGATCAACTGGACGATTTAGTCCTGATTGGCGCCTTGGGCAGCAAAGACACCATCCATTGGAGGGCTCCTGGGAAAGAATGCCCCCCCACACCTCAAGAAGGAGAGGTTGTTGTTTTCGTAGACCACTTAGCCCGGGGCTTTAAACCGCCCGGTTCTAAATTTTACCGGGATGTTTTAGCTGATTTCCAACTCCATCCGCAAGACACTGGCCCCAACTTTGTTACAAATATGTGCCACTTCCAAGTGCTCTGTGAGGTGTTCTTTCAGGAGGAGCCCACAGTGGAATTATTCAGAGATCTTTTCCATCTAAACTGACGTACTGAGTTTACTGATGGCTCTAATACGGAGTTGGGTGGCATGGCGATTCAAAAAAGGAAAGAGGTCACATACCCCCACGCCAAGCTGCACAGTCACCCCAAGGAGTGGAATCAGACATGGTTCTACTGCAAAGACACCTCCCCTGCTGGTGAGAATCCCTTGCCTGGCTTTCGACCGGAGCGGCTCAGCAATACACATCCTTTTCCTCAAAGATTGACTGCCCAGGAGAGAAGCAAATATGCTCCCCAGCTATCAAAGCTCAGAGCCTTTATGACCAATGGTTTAACAGGGGTTGACCTTGCTCGCTGTTGGATATCATGGAGCATACTGCCCCTTAGTCAGTGCTCCGGTTTGATGTGCGAATATACTGATAGCATGGATGACCCACTACGACATTCAAAACTCCAGCTCTCCGGTGAAGAAATCATAGAGGCTGTTCGTAAGATACTGAATGAACCGGAACACGTCTGCGCTAGAACCGGCCTGCTTCCCTTCTGTGCCACCAACAAACCGCCAGCTGTAAGACTTTGATTTTTCTCTTTGTTGAATTTGTTATTGATATGTATGGTCATTGTTTTTAATATCAGCGTCTGCATAATCAGGGTGATGATCCGTTTTGGAGCAAAAAGCTGCCGCAAGAGAAACCAGAGAAAACAGATAAACCGGAAAGAGCAATCCGGCAAAAAACTAAAGCTGTGAAAAAGACTGCCCACCGGAAAAGAACCACTGCATCTTCTAATCCGGCCCCTGATGACGAACCGGAAAGTTAAATTTTCTCATCCTCTTGCTTATTTGGATCCTAAACTTCTTATGAAGACTCAACAACACGAAGCTCGCCGCACCACCCGGCACAGCGGCCAGGTAGTTACCTCCGTCGGATTACCGGACAATCCGGTTCGGAAATGTCATTCCGAGGTCTCTAACTCGCTTGTCAGTGCTTGTCCTAAAGCTGGCTGCTTTCATCAACCTCTTAATCCGTCTGACTCCGATTACCAGGTTGTTTCCCACTCATCTTCTGGCGAGTCATCGGCTACTCAGCTCCCACCGCTCAACGGTGCTTGGGTAAGCTATATTTATTGTGATGTTTGTAGTACATTGCCTTAGAACATATGCTATATTTAATTTTGTTATTCTTCTCAGGGCCAAACCTAGGCCAAGCAAGAAGGCCCGCCTGGACAAAGCGGCCGAAGAATATGTCATTCTTGAACCGGGCAAAACATCCAATCTTGAAGCAGCTATTCCTGAGGATATTCCCAATAATCCACCACAGCCAGATGATGATCTTATTGCTGAAGAAATACCTACTGATACCTCAGGTCCTATCCATCAGCCCACAGGTTCCATCCGGATTGAACGCTCCACCGGTCCAGCAAACCCTACTGACAAGCCAACAACTCCAGTGCAAACCAGCGGTACCAAGGATGATGAGGTTGTCATTACTGGTACTGGCCATACTGAGCCAAGCAACCCTGTCGCTTTATCCAAACATTCTGCCAAGGAAGAGCTTGCTGCTTTTGGAAAAGGCAAGTGGAACGCCGATCTGATGACTTTCGCTGCTCTGAACGCCCAAGATATCCATTCCGGCTATCTGAACCGGCTGTATACCAGCCGTGACTATGAGGTCGGTCTGGTTAACATGATGACAGATAAATATGAGGTAAGTTCCATATGCTCCTTCCTGCTTGTATTCTTTCAAACCGGGACTTAATAATATAAACCTTGATGCTTTGAAAATCTGCTGATGTAGCCCCCAAGGGCTGGTTCAACTTAGTGTAGTTAAACCGGTACTTTAAGTAATTGAAGCTGCCGCATCAGAATACATACGATCAAATAGCCATTAGCCCCCAAGTGCCAAGTTGAATGCTTGTATTGATCTTGGGACTTTGTAAACAATTGAAAGATGAAGATTGGATATGCATTAGCCCCCAAGTGCCAAGCGCATAACTTTTTATGTGGTTGGTACTTGAATCCTTCTACCGATTTGTTGAAACATATATCTGTATGCCTGCAGGCGGAGCTGAAGGCGAAAGAAAACCAAGTCCTCGGTCTGCAAGAAAACCTGAAAACCCAACAGGCTGAAACCTCCAAAGCAAAAGAGGAATTGGCCAGTGTCTTAAACGCCATGGAACAAGTTAAGGAGAACTTCAAGAAGAAACAGGCGGATTGGGCCACTGAAAAGTCCGCTTTGATCAAACGAGCAGAGGATGCCGAGGCTGCATTAAAACCAGTGATGGATGAACTGACCAGCATAAAGCGGCACGTTCATGCCATGACCACTGCTATCTTTGGTAAGCCAGCTTGCCTTCTGAATTGGCTCTGCCCTCTTACAGAGTCGCCGGTTTATTAATTCTTTATGGCATTTCAGGGACACACATTGGTCACTTGGGGTCAGATGTGTGGAAGAAATTGAAAGCCGCCTATACATTGGTTGAACAACTGTATACTGGTGCCCAGCGGATCATCTGTATTGCGTCTCATAACAAACTGGCGCCCACTTTGATTCAAGATACTCTAATGAAACTGTCAGTGCTTCTTGCCTGGGTTGAAGAGCTGAAGAAATCTGCTGCTCGAACCGGTGTAATCAATGCTTTAATCCGAGCAAAACCCTGGGTGCCGGATTTTGATCCTGTTGAAGCAGCTCAGGGCTATCCCAGCTTGAAGGAAGACGGATCAGAATTTGGTGAAGCGGATTTGCGAGCAATAAACCGGGAGGTACCTCCGCTAGCTTGTCAACTGGCTGAGGAAGCAGACTTGTCTCATTATCAAGCCCAATATGACAGTCAGAACAAGTGAATAGCTGCACCAATCCATGAATCGGAAAATCTGATCCCTCCAATCTCTAAGCATACTTACGCTCCCGATATTGACCCGTCATTGCTAATCCATGATGAAGCTGTTTTTCAAGCATTAATGGGAATAGACTGGACAACTGTGGATTTCCAGCCACTGGGTAGAGAAACGGAAGCTGAAGCGGCGCAAGATGATCCACAACCATCAGGCCAGGCTGGTGGCCAAGCTTAAACCGGAAGCCGGCTTAAAAACTGCCTCTTCTTTGTGAAAAACAATTATGTTATTATCGGCACCATGTTGCCTTGTAATAGGCTAGCTGATACCTTTGATGTTGATATGCCTTCGTGTATAACTTGTTCTTCCTGTGGTAATGAATTTTCCAAAACACTTTCTGCCATCATTGAGTGTGAAGTTGGCTTGGCCACCCTTGAAGCGGAGTTTTGCAAACCCACACTGTTGGAGGAAATAACAACTCCTGGATATGTATATGACGCTGTTTATCATGTAAACCGTGCCGGGTTATAATAAACACTGTGTTACTCCATAAGGGGATGTTAACAGCAAGGATCAAACCGAACAAATAGTCTCCGGATTGACGTGAACTGTGTTCCGTCAATTGAGCGGTTAAAAAACTTTGTCGGTTTAAAAACACAATGAAGAAGCAAAAAAAACCTTCAAAGAAAAATATGAAGCAAAAGCAATGACAAAAAACGTTTGCCAAAAAAGATTTATTTAAGCTAATCAAATGGTGTTACCAAGGCCAAACACGACCAAGCTCCCGTTAGGTGTAACTATGGTTCTAGTCAGCCAGGTCCCCAAGTGATTCTTGTGGCATTTATGCCGACCAAATGGCGTGGTCATGGTTCGGGTTCGACCAAGCCCCCAAGTGATTCTGTGGCCTTAGGCCGATCAAGAGGCATGACTGGTTCAGACATGACCAAGTCCCCAAGTGATCTGGTGGCTCTCGCCTATCAAGAGGCATGGTATTAGTTCAGACACGACCAATCCTCCAAGTGATATAACACGATGCTTTTAGCAAAGCGAACTCAAGGGGTAAACCGGAGGCCGCTTTAGAGCAACTCCGTGTAACCTCACATTATGTAAAAGAATAGATACCCTGCTTTAGCTGAGGTTCCGGTGTATTATATTTAATCATAATATATACATTGTCGTAATATGTACATAAGTATAGCCAATGGCTCAGGTATAGTAAGGTCGAAGATGAGCTATATTCCACGGCCTGTTAGTCTCCTCCTCTGATGTATGTGAGTCTTTATGCTCTCGAATATCGATCAGATAGTACGACCCGTTGTGCAGATTCTTGCTGACCACGAAAGGCCCCTCCCAAGGTGGGGATAGCTTATGCATATCAGTCTGATCTTGGATGAGCCAAAGCACCAAATCTCCTTCCTGAAAAGCTCTGGTTCTGACCCGGCGACTGTGATAACGACGAAGATCCTGCTGGTAAATCGCCAATCGGGCGGCTGCGATGTCACGCTCTTCATCCAACCGGTCCAAAGTATCTTGCTGTGCTGTCTCGTTGTCCGCTTCAATATAAGCCGTGACACGAGGTGAATCATGACGGATATCACTGGGGAGAACCGCCTCCGCTCCATAACCCATGAAGAATGGTGTGTATCCTGTTGATCTGTTGGGTGTTGTATTGATGCTCCATAACACAGATGGTAATTCTTCTACCCAACAACCCGGCGTTCGCTATAAAGGAACCATGAGCCGGGGCTTGATGCCTCTCAAGATCTCTTGATTAGCTCTTTCTGCTTGACCATTGGACTGTGCATGTGCCACTGATGAAACATCGAGCCGGATATGCTCCCGTTCGCAGAACTCCTTCATAGCACCTTTGGACAAATTGGTACCATTATCTGTGATAATACTGTGCGGAAAGCCAAACCAGAAAATCACCTTTTTGATGAACTGAACCGCCGTGGCCGCATCACACCTGCTAACAGGTTCTGCCTCCACCCACTTCGTAAACTTGTCAGCCGCCACCAAGAGGTGGGTCTTCTTATCTTTGGACCTTTTGAAAGGCCCAACCATATCCAGCCCCCAAGTCGCAAACGGCCAAGTAATTGGAATCATTCTCAATTCTTGAGCCGGTACATGAGCACGTCTTGAGAACCTTTGGCAACCATCACATCGTCTGACCAGATCCTCCGCATCAGCATGAGCAGTTAACCAATAGAAACCATGGAGAAACGCTTTAGCCACCAGAGACTTTGAACCGGCGTGGTGACCACAATCTCCTTCGTGGATCTCAGGCAAAATTTCTCGGCCTTCTTCAGGAGACACGCAACATTGAAAAGCTCCTGATACACTGCAATGATGCAACTCACCGTTGATGACAGCCATGGACTTGGATTGCCGGATTATCTGCCGGGCCAGAATCTCATCTTCTGGCAAATCGCCCCAGTTCTTGTACGCCAGGTAAGGAAGCGTCCAATCCGGAATAACATGAAGAACTGCTACCAATTGAGCCTCCGGATCAGGAATAGCCAAATCCTCTTCACCAGAGATCTTCACCGACGGATTGTGCAGCACATCCAGAAAAATATTAGGCGGGACCGATTTGCGCTGAGAGCCCAGCCGGCTTAAAGCGTCCGCCGCTTCATTTTTCCGCCGGTCTACGTGGTCCACCTGATAGCCTCTGAAATAACCTGCAACAATATCCACCTCACGACGATATGCTGCCATGAGTGGGTCCCTGGAGTCCCAAGTGCCAGACACTTGCTGAGCCACAAGGTCCGAATCACCGAAGCACTTAACTCGACTTAGATTCATCTCCTTAGCCACCCGAAGACCATGGAGTAAGGCTTCATACTCAGCTGCATTGTTAGTACAAGGGAACATTAAACAGAGAACATAACAAAACTTATCACCTCATGGGGAAGTTAATACGACTCCAGCCCCTGAGCCTTCCAACTGCCTGGATCCGTCAAAATGGATGGTCCAATACGTATGATCCGGTTTTTCCTTCAGGTGCTTGCATTTCCGTCCAATCATTGATGAAATCAACAAGTGTTTGAGACTTAACCGCTGTCTGAGGCACATACTTCAAACCGTACGCCCCAGCTCTATGGCCCACTTTGCAATCCGGCCAGTTGCTTCCCGGTTCTGGATGATCTCTCCCAAAGGGGCAGAACTGACTACTGTAATTGAGTGCCCTTGGAAATACTGTTTAAGCTTCCGGCTTGCCATAAAAACTCCATACACCAGCTTCTGCCAATGCGGATACCTTTGCTTGGACTCAATGAGCACTTCGCTGATATAATAGACCGGATGTTGAACCGGATGCTCCTTACCTGCCTCCTTTCGCTCCACCACAATAGCCACGCTGACCGCACGAGCATTAGCAGCAACATATAGCAGTAACGGCTCCTTGTCAATGGGAGCGGCAAGCACAGGCGGATTGGCCAATTGCCGCTTTAAGTCCTCAAATGCTTCATCAGCAGCAGAACTCCAGACAAACTGATCCGTCTTCTTCAACATCTGATACAAAGGGATTGCCTTCTCACCAAGGCGGCTGATAAACCGGCTTAATGCGGCAATCCGGCCTGCCAGGCATAGAACATCATTGATACACTTCGGTTTAACCAGGGAGGTCATGGTTGTGATCTTCTCCGGATTAGCCTCAATTCCCCTGTTGGACACCAGAAAACCTAATAACTTGCCCGCCGGTACACCAAAGGTACACTTGTCCGGATTAAGCATCATCTTGTACGTCCTTAGGTTATCAAAGGTTTCCTTCAAATCGTCAACCAGAGTCTCCTTCTCCCTGGATTTAACCACGATATCATCCACGTAAGCATGTACATTACAGCCAATCTGCTTGTGAAGACAATTTTGTACACACCGTTGATAAGTTGCCTGGGCACTTTTGAGCCCAAAGGGCATAGACACATAGCAGAAGGCTCCAAAGGGAGTTATGAATGCCGTCTTCTCCTGGTCCTTAACTGCCATTTTGATCTGATGATAGCCAGAATATGCATCCAAAAAACTTAAACGCTCACAACCCGCCGTAGCATCAATGATTTGATCAATACGGGGGAGGGCAAAAGGATCTGCTGGACAAGCCTTATTAAGATCTGTGTAATCCACACACATGTGCCAGGTGCCGTTTTTCTTAAGGACTAGCACCGGATTGGCAAGCCATTCAGGGTGAAAAACCTCAACAATAAAACCAGCTGCTAAGAGCCTGGCTACCTCCTCTCCAATCGCTTTGCGTCTTTCTTCGTTAAACCAGCGGAGGAACTGCTTTACCAGTTTGTATTTAGGATCCACATTAAGGGTGTGCTCAGCGAGTTGCCTCGGTACACCTGGCATGTCAGAGGGCTTCCATGCAAAAATGTCCCGATTCTCACGGATGAACTCGATGAGCGTGCTTTCCTATTTCGGATCCAAGTTGGCACTGATGCTGAACTGCTTGGACGAATCGACAGGTACGAAGTCAACAAGCTTAGTTTCTGTTGTCGATTTGAACTTCAGGGCCGGATCATGCTCCGTAGTTGGCTTCTTCAACGGAGTCATGTCCGCCGGATCAACATCGTCTTTATAGTACTTCAACTCCTCGGCGGCACAAACCGACTCAGCATAAGCCGCATCTCCTTCCTCGCATTCCAAAGCGATTTTGCGGCTTCCGTGAACCGTTATTGTCCCCTTGTGACCCAGCATCTTGAGCTGCAAATACACATAACAAGGCCGAGCCATAAACTTGGCGTATGCCGGTCGCCCAAACAGGGCATGATATGGACTTTGGATTTTCACCACCTCAAACGTCAATGTCTCCGACCTAGAATCATGATCATCCCCAAAGGCCACTTCAAGAGCTATCTTACCAACGGGATATGCTGATCTGCCAGGCACCACACCGTGGAATACTGTATTGGACGGTTTGAGATTCTTATCTGTTAGTCCCATACGACGGAAGGTTTCATAGTATAGGATGTTAATGTTGCTTCCTCCATCCATGAGCACCTTGGTGAACTTATAACCTCCCACCTGAGGCGCCACCACCAAAGCCAACTGACCCGGATTATCGACCTGGGGTGGGTGATCCTCTCTTCTCCATATGATTGGCTGTTCAGACCAACGTAGATAACGGGGTGTGGCCGGTTCAACAGAGTTGACTGCCCGTCTCTGAACCTTCCGGTCTCGTTTGTCCAAGCTAGTGGTAAAGACATGGTACTGCCCACTACTCAACTGCTTTGGGTTGCTCTGGTAACCTGACTGTTGCTGCTGTTGGTTGTAACCACCCTGGTTGTTCTGACTATTTTGACCATTATGTCCGCCCAGATTACCATTAAATCCTGAACCGGAACTTCCTCCGCCGTAACCCGGCCCGGACCCTGAGCCACCGCCAGATCCGTGATCATACCGGAAATTATTAGAATTCTTGAACTCCTACATAATAAAGCAATCCTTCCAAAGGTGATTTGTTGGCTCCTCCTTCGTCCCATGTCTTGGACAGGGCTGGCTTAGCAGATAGTTCAGGCGGTTTGGGTTAGGGTTGGGTGCTCCACTATGATTTTTCGTCCTACCCTTGCGCCGCTGGCCATTGTCCTGTGCGTTGGTATTAGCCACAAAATCCATGTTACCATCCACTTTACGCTTGCCTCCTCCGCCATTGCCTACCCAGTGATGCTGCTGACCTTTGGAGCTGCTGTTCTTCTTCCCCTTCCCTGTCTTGTCATCATCAGATTCGGGATCCTTGGTACTATCAGAATCAGCATATTTTACCAAAGCGGCCATGAGGGTCCCCATGTCGGTGCAATCACGCTTCATCCGTCCCAATTTCAACTTCAGGGGCCCAAACCGGCAGTTGCCTTCTAGGGTTAATACTGCGGTGTCAGCGTTGATGCGGTCTGAGGAGTGCAACACTTGTGAAACCCGGCGCACCCAATGAGTCGTTGATTCTCCTTCCTCCTGGACGCATGTAGCTAAGTCCACTATCGACATAGGCTGTTTACAGGTATCCTTGAAATTGTTGATAAACCGGGCTCGTAATTGGGCCCATGAACTGATAGAATTAGTTGGCAAGCTTTTTAACCAAGTACGGGTCGTTCCTTCAAGCATCATGGTGAAGTATTTCGCACACGCCGTGTCATCCACATCAAGTATCTCCATGGCCATCTCATAGCTCTCTACCCATGTCTCTGGTGGTTGATCCGTCGTATAATTTGGTACCTTGCGTGGGCCTTTGAAATCCTTGAGCAGGCGCACGTTGCGTAAAGCGGGGATGAGGCAAGGCACCCCCAAAGAACTAGAAGTAACACCAGGTTCGATCGAGATAGTTGGACGAACCGGTGTGAGATGCCGAGCCTGATGCTGTGCAGCTAACTCGGCCTCCCTACGCGCTCGGGCCCGGTTCACCACTTCCTGAGCGTCATCAGCACCACCCGTCGGGTTGTTACCACGGGGTGCTCCACATTGTTCATTACTCGACACTGCTGGTTCATCCATATGTCTGCTATAGCTCCGGCTTGGACGGGGGGTCGAGTGGATCTGGTCGCGGCTGTATGAGTACGCTTCCTGTTGGGCCAAAGCTGTCCTCAGAAGCTCCTTAACTCGTCGCGTCTCTACTGCCTGCGGCGAGTCACCTTCAACTGGAATGGCCTCCAGTCGTGCAGCAGCGGCAACAAGATTGTCCATTGGGTTGGAGTAGTGACCCGGAGGTGTTAAAGCGTCCTGAGGCATAATGGTATTTTGACGAGGCGGGTCCATCTGACAGGGCTGAACCGGTGCACCGGTCCCAGAGGCTTCTGCCCGGTTTCCCTCCAGCGGATTGCTGGCTCTTGGCCCTGGAGTGTTGAAAAGGTCTCTGGCCTCGAAAACCGGAGGTAAGCGGGATCGGTGCTTCCTCCTCATGACTTCATGCGACGCGCTCTGGTCCAACATAAGCCTGTAGGCCTGCGCGTCTAAAGCGGCCCGCTTTGCGGCCATCCTGGTGTCCTCAGCCGCCAGATCCGTCTTGGCCTGGGCGATTTGTTCCTTTACCTTTGCAATCTCTGTGTTGTGAGCGTCCTGATCTGGCGGATTAACTTCTGCCATAAGCACAGCCAACGCATCAAATAGTTCTGATAGAACCTAAGCCGGCGGGCGCACAGGGCCTCCTGCCCCGGCAGCCGTTGCCGCTGCCGAACCGGAGATCGTTGCCGCGGCTGTCGAAGAATGAAGCGCTGCTTGGGTTCCGGTCATGAATACTCCAACCCGGTTAGGCAGATCAGAGGGGTCCGGAATACTGTCGCCATCGGAACAGCTCTCAATCCGGCCATCTTGTAGCTGATAAAGAGATTCGGTTTCTCCGGTCGAAGATTCGTCACCAGAACAAACGGCGGTCGCCCCGCGAAGCTCCGGTCCGTCCTCATAACTCCCTCCATGGATCATTCCCACGAAGGCACGCTTCATGGCCGGTTTAACCCGGGCGGATCGCACACGCTGAGCCGTCTCGACGAGGTCGGTGCAGATGTCCGGCTCAGGGCCCGGTTCACCGATCTTGCCAATGAAAACGTGAATGCTACCAAAGGGGACCCGGTACCCGTACTCAATTGAGCCGGCCTCGGGGCCCCAGCCTGCTTCGTCGATGTAGAGCTTGCCGCGATGACTCTTAGTCATCCGGCCTATAGCATAGCCCTCAAGTCCTTCAAAGCGGCCCTCCAAGAACCGGAAACCATCGTGCGATGGCCCCACGGTGGGCGCCAACTGTCGTGGTTTTGTCACGGCAGATGTCCTAGAAACAGGACTTAGTCATGGAGCCATCGCGACGGGTTAGCTTGAAGGGGTTAAAGCGGACACAAGGACGCAAGAGAGTTTATACTAGTTCGGCCCCTTCGATGAAAGTAAAAGCCTACGTCTAGTTGTGATGGAATTGATGGGTGTTTCGATGACTAGGGAGCAAACAAGCTTCGCCTATGTCTCGAGTTGTTGTTCGTCCTTGAACCGCCGCCGGGTCGTCCCCTTATATACATGGGTGACGCCCGTCGGTTTACAGAGTCCCAACACCGGCTAATAGATGTATCCGGTTTGGTCTCTACTTATTTCTAACTTACAATACAAGTTACATATTGACGCCGGTTTACGGCTACAAGCTCTCAACCAATTATGGGTCTTGAGCCCTCATCTATTTTCATGGGCTTTAACATGCTTAACTACCGATGAAGTTAATCCAGCCCAGATAGGCCGGTTTACGCCCAGTAGTAATATCCCCAACAGCGTGGCTGTGGCGTTGCCATGTGTTCTGGGCGGCCTAGGCATGTCTAGGGGGTTGGGTACTCCCCAGGCAGGTGCTAGGAAGAAAATTACAACATAAGATTCTCACGAGGAGACCGAACTATGCTCAAACATGAATTAGCAGCCAAGTGTTTGATTAGCGATACAGGAAATGCATGTGGCCAATGGGCGTGAGTTTTGGCTGAGGATGATCATCTACTAAGAAGACTGTCTTCACAATTTTTTAGCTCAAAAGGAGGAGCCTAGGTGGTACCTGCTTTGCAAAGTACCACACTGAACATAAATATGAATGTTGAAGCTGGGCTCAAAATAATGAATGGATTGAGCTGAAATTTGGTGGGGGTGGTTATTTGGGCATAGGAAAGCACTGTAGAAAATTGATACCATTTGGACATGCCAAAGTGGTACTTCCTTCACAATGCTATTCCCTGGACAGAAACCTGGGAAAATTAGCAAGAGAAATTGGATAAATGAAATGAGCTCAAATTTGGTGTAGGTAAGTTACATAGGTATGGTCATGCCCTGGTAAATTTTCGGATCATTTGGGTAAGCCTAGCTAGTACTTACTTCACAAAGCTTCTCTCGAGATAAAAACTTTGGAAATTTCCTGAGACAGATTTACCAGGAAAATGGAGCTAAATATTATCATGTGGCAATAATTTGGGTATGGAAGAGTGCCCAAAAAGTTTGAGGGTAATAGGAGGGATCTGGATAACACTTGCTTTGCAATGTGCCAATCTGGCCATAAAATATAAATTGAACCTGGGCTCACATAGATGATTTGACTTAGCTGCAATTTGGAGGAGGGTGATAATTTGGGCATATGAAAGAACTGTATAGATTTCATGTCATTTTGATATATAAAAATGGTACTTCCTTCACAATGCTTCTAGGTGGAAAAAAAACTTTGGAAATTTGTCGAGGAAGATTTACTGGGCAAATGGAGCTGAATTTTGTCATGAAGAAATGATTTGGATAGGAACGAGTGACCAAAATTTTTGAGGGCAGTCAAGAATATATAAATACAACTTCCTTCACAAAGTATTATTGTGAACAGAATAGGAAAATGAATATTGTTGAATTATTTTTGAACTAGGCAAGGAAGGTTTTTTTTACATATTTGACTAAGATATGGCCCAAAGAATTTATGAGATTTTTTGGAATTTTGGGAATGATAGAAATATAGGTTGCTTCACAACCTAGGGCAAAAACTGCCACATGGACATGGCACATAGGCAAAACTGATGAGGTGGCGCCTAGTCATAGCAACCCACCACAATTTACAAGGTTATGGCCATCTATATTGGTCATGATCAGCTAGAAATAAGGCAGCGAACCAGTGCTATCTACTTTATGACCATTTCATGTAAGGAAATTACGACCTTTCTGACCAAAATGGTCATTATAGTTTAGGGTTTGGAGCCCCCCGAATAGCTTTTGACCAATTGGTCTCAAATGGTCATAGATCTATGACCAATTCTTTCAGGGTCAGTGATAGAAGGTCACTAGTTGACATATTTCTTGTAGTGGTGGGGACGACTTGCCCCTGGGTTGGAAGACGGTGGGCGATTTCCTTTGCCAGGTACCTGATGTCTACTACACAACCTTCTTCTTGTAGACGTTGTTGGGCCTCCAAGTGCAGAGGTTTGTAGGACAGTAGCAAATTTCCCTCAAGTGGATGACCTAAGGTTTATCAATCCGTAGGAGGCGTAGGATGAAGATGGTCTCTCTCATGCAACCCTGCAACCAAATAACAAAGAGTCTCTTGTGTCCCCAACACACCCAATACAATGGTAAATTGTATAGGTGCACTAGTTCGGCGAAGAGATGATGATACAAGTGGTATATGGATGGTAGATAAAGGTATTAGTAATTTGAAAATATAAAAACAGCAAGGTAACTAATGGTAAAAGTGAGCGTAAACGGTATTGCAATGCGTTGAAACAAGGCCTAGGGTTCATACTTTCACTAGTGCAAGTTCCCTCAACAATAATAACATAATTGGATCACACAACTATCCCTCAACATGCAACAAAGAGTCACTCCAAAGTCACTAATAGCGGAGAACGAACGAAGAGATTATGGTAGGGTACGAAACCACCTCAAAGTTATTCTTTCCAATCAATCCGTTGAGCTATTCCTATAAGTGTCACAAACAGCCCTAGAGTTCATACTAGAATAACACCTTAAGACACAAAACAACCAAAACCCTAATGTCACCTAGATACTCCAATGTCACCTCAAGTATCAGTGGGTATGATTATACGATATGCATCACACAATCTCAGATTCATCTATTCAACCAACACATAGAACCTCAAAGAGTGCCCCAAAGTTTCTACCAGAGAATCATGACGAAAACGTGTGCCAACCCCTATGCATAGGTTCATGGGCGGAACCCGCAAGTTGATCACCACAACATACATCAAGTGAATCATGTGATATCCCATTGTCACCACAGATACGCACGGCAAGACATACATCAAGTGTTCTCAAATCATTAAAGACTCAATCCGATAAGATAACTTCAAAGGGGGAACTCAATCCATTACAAGAGAGTAGAGGCGGAGAAACATCTTAAGATCCAACTATAATAGCAAAGTTCACGATACATCAAGATCATGCCAAATCAAGAACACGAGAGAAAGAGAGAGAGATCAAACACATAGCTACTGGTACGTACCCTCAGCCCCAAGGGAGAACTACTCCCTCCTCGTCATGGAGAGCACCGGGATGATGAAGATGGCCACCGGAGAGGGATTCCCCTCCGGCAGGGTGCCGGAACAGGTCTAGATTGGTTTTCGGTGGCTACGGAGGCTTCTGGCGGCGGAACTCCCGATCTATTGTGCTCCCAATCGTTTTAAGGTATATGGATATATATATAGGCGGAAGAAGTACGTCAGGGGAGCCATGAGGGGCCCACGAGGGAGGAGGGTGTGCCCAGGGGGGTGGGCGCGCCCCCTGCCTCATGGCTTCCTCGTTGCTTCCCTTATGTGGACTCCAAGTCTCCAGTGTTGCTTTCCTTCCAAAAATAAGTTCCGTGAAGTTTCAGGTCAATTGGACTCCGTTTGATTTTCCTTTTCTGTGATACTCTAAAACAAGGAAAAAACAGAAACTGGCACTGGGCTCTGGGTTAATAGGTTAGTCCCAAAAATAATATAAAAGTGTATAATAAAGCCCATAAACATCCAAAACAGAAGATAATATAGCATGGAGCAATCAAAAATTATAGATACGTTGGAGACGTATCAGTACCCGGCCGCCCGAAGCTCAGTAATGTCCTTCTCCTTGACGGAGGAGGCCATCCACTTGCCTTGACCCCCGGAGCCGGACATGGTTGAGTGCTTGCTCGAGTGGGAAGAAGATGAGAACTTGGGCGTTGGAGCTCAAGAGTGGAAGGGCAGAGGAAGAGAGAAGGTGTGGGAGAAGAAGGGGGAATCCTTATCCCCTTATAAAGGCAGTGAATATCGAACGCCTCCCCACTCGCCCTAAAACTCGCCTATTCCCAAGGGCTGTGTAAACGGCACGGTTGGGTTACCCACGCCTGTATTGATGAAAATCCCACAATACGGGGACATGATCTCTGCTTTGACCAGACGTGCCAATGGAAACCGCATCTTGAAGCGCGGAGCGGCAGACGAAAAATGGCTCGAAATTATGACCAGACGGATGTGATGTCATGTTGCAAAAAAATTGTCAGTGGATTGGACTCGTGGATTATTATATTCTCTACGGTTGTGTGTGGTGTGTGTGTGTTACAGGTCCGAACACGAGCATTATGTCCGAAGACCATTTTAGAGTTAGGAAGGAGGAACCCGCCTTGCAATGTTGAAGACGGATCTACACACCAGATACCTTGTCATTGAAGCCAGGTTCAGGGGCTACTGAGGGAGTCCTGGACTAAGGGGTCCTCGGGCGGCCGGCCTGTTAGCCATGGGTCGGACTGATGGGCTGTGAAGATACGAAGACCGAAGACTACACCCGTGTCCGGATGGGACTCTCCTTGGCGTGGAAGGCAAGCTTAGCGATCAAATAAGTAGATTCCTTTCTTTGTAACCGGCCTTATGTAACCCTAGATCCTCCCGGTGTCTATACAAGCTAGACCTCTAGGGTTTAACCATTACTATCTCGCGGTAGATCAACTCTTTTAATACTCATATTCATCAAGATCAATCAAGTAGGACGTAGGGTATCACCTCCATAGAGAGGGCCCGAACCTGGGTAAACATCGTGTCCCCTGTCTCCTGTTACCATCGACCTTAGACGCACAGTTCGGGACCCCCTACCCGAGATCCGCCGGTTTTGACACCGACAGTCATCGCCCACCCTCAGGTACTTGCCCAGGGCAGGGGCTGCAGTGGAAGAAGGTTGGTCCTTGGCCACCTCCTCCTAGGCGGGCCCCTCGGTAGCCTCCCCGGCAGGCCCCCTGCCGGTCTCCTCGGCGGCGGGCTTGCCGGTCTCTTTGGCAGCCGCCTTTCCGGCCTCCCCGGCAGTGGTCCCACCGGTCTCCCCGGCAGGCCCCTTGCCGGCCTCCTTGGTGGTGGACTTGGCGGCTTCCTCAGTTGCGATCTTGGCGGCCTCAGTTTCTGCATCCTTGGCGACCTCCCCAATGACGATGTCGATATCCTCCTGGTCCATCGAGGGAGGGTCTGAAAACCAGAAAGGAGAACGCAACGAGGCCAAGGTCGAGGTTCAGGACACAAAAAAAGAGAGAGAAAAGACAGGGACGAAAGGAAGACAACTTACCCGTGTCGTGCTGCAGAGAAGTGATCCCCTCCACACCAACATCCATTGGCGGGGCGGAACCCCCAGCGCCCATGCTTGCCTCCTCCTTCTCCATGCGCGTGGGCTCGGTGGTGTTTGCCCTTGCTGGGGTCACCCCTCTGGGCAGCGTGGTCGACGGGGGCGGCGTGTCGGGGTGGCCCTCAGCGGCTCCTCCTGCTGCCACTCTCCCACTGCGAGCCTGGCAAGGTCAGCACTAAGGGTTCACGCCCCAATTCCCTTCGACAAGGAGTGAGTAATGAACTTATGTTGGGGGCTGAAGCGGGGGCTGCGTCGAGGGCAGGCGTCTGGACTGATCTCCACCACCTCCGGCGTGCATGAAGTGCTCGCCGGGGGCTTGCCGCCCATCGAGGCCTTGGCCCTCTTCGCCGCCCTCTGGGCCAGTGTCTCTGTATCCCTGCAAATACAAGATCAAGTCAGGAGAAATAGCACGGGCTGAGAGTCAGAAATGATAAAAGGGCGAGGTGCTTACTCCTCCTCCTCTGGTCTCCTCTTCCTCTTCGGGCTGAAGGACCCAGGTCGAAATTGGCCTCCGGATCGCTGTCCGAAGGGGAAGGAGAGGGGGATGGGGTCCTGCACCGCTTGGACGAGGAAGAGGTGGCGGCTGCTGCCTTCTTCTTCGCTACCACGGCCCTCGTCTGGTGCCCGGGCTGCGCCTGGGCCTGTTGTCGCTGGGTAGTCCAGCCGGGCCGGACCGGCTTGCCGGAGCTAGCCCGCCGTAGGACACGTCTTCTCCCTGAGGTCGGGGGGTCATCCGCCTTGGTATCCTCTTCGGCGACTCCTCGACCGCATATTCAACAAGGGAGGGTGGGCGGCGCCGCTGCCGCTGGCCTCCCCGGCAGATCCCGCCCATTCAGCGAGCTCTTTCTCTTCTGCGGTCGTGTCTGCCTCGTCCTCCATGGTGCCGACGCTTCCGGCCTCCCTGGCGAGTGCTCCTCCTCCGCCCTGGCGGCAATATATGCCAGCTCCGCCTTGGTGGTGTCGTGGATAAGCAGCGGCTCATCATGAACGTACCTCTCCGATAGGTCGTCGAGGAACTCCTGCACCCGTTCCGCTTCTGGCTCGGCCCATCTTGGATCCAGGCCATGCGCGTTGAAGTCCGGCATCATGGCGATGATGTCGGTCTAGCAAGAGTTGTTGCTCAATGGGACCACTCCCGTTCGCAACCCAAACAGAGACCTGCCGGCCTTGCCGGCCTTCTCGGCCATGCCGGTCCTCTTGACCCCGCCGTCTTCATTTACCTTGAGCTGAAAGAGCCTCTGGCAAAAGTGGGCATGCCCCAGCACCTTGAAATTGTGCTTCAAGCTAGGGTTGAGCCTCATTATGTTAGTCGCGTTCCTGAAATCCCAGGCCGGCCTCCCCTTGTTGTGCAGCGGGGCGATTTCGACCGCAGATGAAGTCAGCCCCAATCATCTCAAGAGTGAGCCCAGCCAAGGTGGGGCGATGGATCCTGGTGGTGGCGACCGTGAGCTTCTTATCGCCGGCGCCGACATCGCTCCAGTCCTTGTCATGGACCGGCGGCTTCCTACGGACCCGGTAGAACTCTTGCGGGTCTTCCTCCTCAATCCAGCACCATCGGCCCCGCCACTCCTCCCACCTCTCCTTCTGAGCACCCTCTGGGTACATGCCCTTCTCCTGGGTCCTCGGGATCCAGGTGAGGCAGCCAGAGATGGCACCTCCTGGCTGGATGCGAGGGTAGAAGTAATGGCGTAAGAGCGTCGTACTAGGGAGCACTCCGGCAAAGCCCTCGCAGAGGTCAGCCAAGAAAGCCATGCACGTCACGGCGTTCGGCGTGAAGTCCAGAAGGTGGAAGCCGTAGGTGTGCATGACGTCATTGAAGAAATCAGAGAAAGGGGGCAGAGCCCGCAGGAGAAGTAATCGACGAAGAAGGGATACCGATTTGGGCCGGCCTCGGCGAAGGCGGTGGGGATGATGCATGTGGCGGGGTGCCCTGACATCTCCCTCCCCCACAGGGGCCTGAAGTAGTCCCTGAGGGTGACCGCATCGACCATCGAGGGGAAGAAGGCGCACTGCGTCCGGAGCACAATCAACTCGCTCTCCGGTGCCTCCTTCTCCATGACGTCCTTGGCCGCACCCTTGCCCTTGCTCGTCTTGGGAGCCATGGGGGCCGAGAAGGAGTGGGGAATCAAGGGAAATGGAGGGCGTGGCGGCGGCAAGCAGACGCAAGAGCTTCGGCTCATGCTTGAGGAAGAAGAAAAGGGGAATGGCGGTTCCGAGATTGGGAAAGGCACGGAGGGTAAATGAGCAGCACGCCTGTGGTTTTTCCTTTTTATGGGGAAGACGCGGGTCGTCTCTTTACTATTCACCACAATGTGACACACGCATGCAGCAACCGCCCCACATCACGCATTCAACATGGGTTGTGGGGAAGCGCAACTAGCGAAGGAGTTACCACAGTAAAACTCTGCCATGTGTGCCCGCACACCATTCTGGGCCTGGCCCAACAACGCTCCGCGCTTATATGTGGCCCAGGCCGGGGGGCTCCTGTCGGTGTACAAAGTAGGGGCCTTCTGTACCCCTTTACTTGTGCACGGGCAGTCGCAGCCACACCCGCGACCGTGCTTGGCAGGGCAGAAGAGGGAGCGAAGACACAAGGCTACCAGAGCAGTGCCCAAGCCAGAGGCGCAAGGAGCAAAGGGACAAGACAGGCTTCCCCCAAAAAGAGCCGTGCCGGGGCAGCCTACATAGCCCCGGCAAGAGCCTTGCCGGGGCAACTTTCCCAACGCCAGCAAGGTCGCCGCCCTTGAGCCTAGGAGTTCCGACACCATCGACAACATTAGGACCAAGGCTCGGAAGGCGCCTGCGTGGTGGAATGCAGATCTTTGTGATGAACAGAGGCCTGCAAGACTGGGTAAGAACCAGAAGATGAAGGACCCCGGCAAGATCCTTTCGGGGATGACCACAGAAACCCGGCGAGACCCTTGCCGGGGATATCTATAGGGCCACAGCCAGGCCCACGCCTACCAAGGCCCCGCTACCCCATGGCCATTCCGACGCAGCAGCCAACCCGCCAACTAGGCGCGTACCTACGTGGCAGCATACAGCTTCTAGGCCAACGAAGCAAGCACCTGCGTGGCGGCATGCGGATCTTCGTGAAGACCCTGCTACCGCACTAGCGCAGTAGCGAGCCAGCATGGCGCCGCATGCCTCGTCAGCTTGGATGTGCGTCGAAGCGAGGCGAGGCGGTGACAGACGAGACGAGCTTCCTTGATGTCCCCGATAAAGCAAGGTGACACGTCAACAATGCATTAAATGCGTTTTGTCCCAAGATGTCAGGGATAGACTTGTACATTGTAGACACTTTCCACCTCCTGTGTGCCACTGTGGCGACCCCTTTGACATATAAAAGGAGGCCCGAGGCATATTGAGGGAGGATTCGGACTTTTTGGACCCTGCACACCTTGTAGCTGGTCCAAGAACACTAGATAAACACACCAAAGCAGGATTAGGGTATTACGCATCGTTTGCAGTCTGAACCTGGATAGAATTCCCCTGCGTTGATCTTCTAATCCCCCTCTTTCCACAGCCCCGGGCCCTGTCAACCGTAGTAGGGATTCCCTGTGATCATATAGGTGTCGTTCTTAAACCCCGACAAAATCAAAACACTTCAATACTTCATATACATGAAGATTATTTTCCGATATAACCAAGCAGTGCCACATTTAAGTGGTTTTTATTAGTCTTCTCAAGACATTTAGCATTAGTGTTATAAAAAGTTCAATCTAAGATTCATGAATAAACCACCAATAATAGAGGTAAATCCAAAACATATTCTTGATAACCACTCGAACAACCATTATTTAAAACTTATAAGAATATCCGTCGCATAACTCAAAACATAATGTTTTACACAACTCGAGAACGAAATAACCATTATTCGGTCCTAATATAAATATTTAAGATAAACCAAAGGCATGAATTCAGTGGTCTTGAGTAGCGATCCCATCACCAGTCCCAATTTGCATCACGACTTCATTTCTTCTCAACTTGTGAGCTTTCTGTAGTCCCTACATTGGTTTGTAAATGAGAGCAACTGATTATTATCAAATACTCATGACATACAGGAAATCAACAAGTATAATAAAATTAATTTTGTGTAATTTTTATACCTTTACCGGAAGAACCATGCTTCTTCTTATCAGCCAAGTACTTCTTGCAGTTGCGCTTCCAATGTACTTTCTGCTTGCAGTAGAAACATTCGGTCTCCTTAGTGGCTCCACCCATGTTCCTCTTCTGAGGCACGGTCTAACCGAAGCCAATAGACTTTTTCTTGGACTTTCCCTTCTTTTCGAAACTAGCGGTCTTTTTGACCATCAACACTTGTTTGTTATTTTGCATTCCATCTTCTGTAGTTTTGAGCATAGCGAACAACTCATTTGCACTTCTCCATCCTGTTCATATTGTAATTCATGATAAAACCATGGTAAGATGGGGAGAGTGAAGCAAGCACAATATCTGTAGCGAGGGTTGGAGGAACTCCAAATTCCAGAGAAGCCGGTCTATCAACATACCCAACAAGCTTCACTATATGCTCACTCATTGAGGAACCTTATCCCATCTTGCCTTCAATCAAGGCCTTGGTTATTTCAAAATGTTCAATCCTTTGCCTGCTTCTTATACAGAACTTCCGGTGACCCAATTATAAATTGAGTAGTAGAACGTTCAAAACTTTTCTGTAGTTCAGGATCCATGCAAGTCAACATGAGGCACTGGACTGAATCATAGTCATCATTACAAGTAGTGAAAGCATCTAAACTTCTTGTGGTGCATCCTTTGTAGGAGGATCACCTAGGGGTTGATCCAGCACATACTCCTTTTAGCACTCCTGGGAACAAAACTCAGGTTTCCAATCCAATCCGCATAGTTTCCACCATTTGCATCAAACTTTTCTTTCTCTAATATAGGGGCTAAGTTGAACATATTGTGAGCCATTGATCTACGATGATAAATACACTTAGCCACTGATTCATAATTAATTTGCACTAGTATTTAAACAAATTTTAATATAAAGTGCACTCCCACTCAAATCAATATCTCTCGAAATTAATAGTGAGTGATTCAAGACCCCGATCTTATTCTCAGGCATTGATGTGGACATCACTAATGACGAGAATTTTGAATGGTATGCAAACTTTTGCCGATCATATCTCCATATGACTCTTGTTCATATTTCGAGGCTTCGTGCTCTGAGCTCAGAACGATTCAGCCAGAACTTTAAGACAACTAAGTGCTATTTGCATACGTGGTCTAACCATCCTTGTCTTACACCTCAGAACCCGTTTATACTCATGTGGACATGACACACACTGGAATGCTACGTGTTATAGACGGCTGCAACACTGGAAAGAGCACCTTTTAACTTATATTTACTGTGAGAGATCACCCTAATAAGTTATTACTGCACAATCAAAGGGTGCAAACAACAAAGGAATAAACACCTTAGATAATTCATAATAGCATGATATGGTATAGCCCTAGGCGCCGGGAAGTCTTCACTGTATTCTTCAATCTTCAGTTGGAATGTCGCCATGGCGGTAGAAATATCGTTGCCGTGGCAAATGTTTCAAAAACTCTCCCATGGCGGCAATTTCAAAAAAACGTTGTTGTGGCACCTATTTTAGAAAACATTGTCATGGCACGAAAATTTGAGCACCTCTCCCTATGCCTGGTACACCTTCTCCATGTTGGGGTCCTCCGTGTACATTTGCCACTATCACCCGTAACATGTAGGTTATCTCTACATCTATAACATTAAAATGGCAATCATGTGGCTCCAGCCATCATGTCATGACGCGCGGGCCACTTAACATTTACAACATATAACCATCTCATATGTAAACTCATTATCATGACAAAGGCTATACCACATTATATGCAAACATGCAAAACCAAATTGGACGCCCTCTAATCGGTTTGGTGAATTTTAATTACGTGGCTTCTAGGATTTCCACATGACACTAGCCACCTACGAACACAATTAAGAAGATAATTCTTGTTCCTAGATTAATGTTTGGGTTGTGTAAGGGAAGAGACTTAATTAAAAATATCTAGCCCCACACTAAACTTCATCAAATATGCATGACCCCATAGACAATTGTTCATCTTCATTTCCCTCTTGTGTTGGCGACAGTTCACTATTCTTCAATATGATGAAGCCCAAAGAACTGTTAGTAGACCGTCGACAGCCAGAGCCAATCGATTGTCAGAACTTTGTACAAAGCTACATCATGCCGTCAATGAACAGAACCAAAGAAACACTCAAGGGAAGCATAATAAGAACATCAAACCCTCACATCCACATGTAATCTAAATCAAAACATGTATCTACTCATAGAATATTTCATGATGCCACTACTGGGAAACATAGTAGAAAACTACAAAAAATTGCCCTATGATCACCTAGGAACAATATGAGGATGCATAGACGGTTTGGATCACGATCGTTACCGACTCCAAGTTGCAGCGGAAGAAGACAAGTTGGTGTAGATCATACTTGGAGTCCCCCGTGTTGGGGAACGTAGCAGAATTTTAAAATTTTCTACGCATCACCAAGATCAATCTATGGAGTCATCTAGCAACGAGGGAGAGAGGAGTGCATCTACATACCCTTGTAGATCACGAGCGGAAGCGTTCAAGAGAACGGGGTTTGTGGAGTCATACTCGTCGTGATCCAAATCACCGAAGATCCTAGTGCCGAACAGACGGCACCTCCGTGTTCAACACACGTACGGAGCGAGGACTTCTCCCGCGCCTTGATCCAGCAAGTAGGAGGGAGAGGTTGAGGAAGAGGGCTCGAACAGCAGCACGACGGCGTGGTGGTGGTGAAGCTGCAGTACTCCGGCAGGGCTTCGCCAAGCCCTTATGGAGGAGGAGAGGTGTTGGGGAGGGGAGGGGCTGCGCCTTGGATGTTGTGTGCAGACCTCCCTGCACCCCTCTATTTATAGGGGAAGGGGGAAGGGGGCCGGCCCCCTCTATATGAGATCTAGAGGGGGGCGGCCAAGGGGAGGGGGGCTTGCCCCCCAAGCAAGGGGGCGCCCCCCTTAGGGTTTCCCCCCAACCCTAGGCGCATGGGCCCTAGGGGGGTGTGGCGCCCCAGCCCACTTGGGCTGGTTCCCTTCTCCATACAGCCCATAAGGCCCTCCGAAAGAGGTGGCCCCTCCCGGTGGACCCCCGGAACCCCTTCGGTGGCCCCGGTACAATACCGACATGCCCCCGGACCTTTCCGGCGACCGTATGACAACTTCCCATATATAAATCTTTACCTCCGGACCATTTCGGAACTCCTCGTGACGTCCGGGATCTCATCCGGGACTCCGAACAACATTCGGTAATCACATACAAGTCTTCCTAACAACCCTAGCGTCACTGAACCTTAAGTGTGTAGACCCTACGGGTTCGGGAGACATGCAGACATGACCGAGACGACTCTCCGGTAAATAACCAACAGCGGGATCTAGATACCCATGTTGGCTCCCACATGCTCCACGATGATCTCATTGGATGAACCACGATGTCGAGGATTCAATCAATCCGTATACAATTCCCTTTGTCAATCGGTACATTACTTGCCCGAGACTCGATCGTCGGTATCCCAATACCTTGTTCAATCTCGTTACCGGCAAGTCACTTTACTCGTACCGTAATGCATGATCCCGTGATCAACCACTTGATCACATTGAGCTCATTATGATTATGCATTACCGAGTGGGCCCAGAGATACCTCTCCGTCATACGGAGTGACAAATCCCAGTCTCGATTCGTGCCAACCCAACAGACACTTTCGGAGATACCTGTAATGTACCTTTATGGTCACCCAGTTACGTTGTGACATTTGGCACACCCAAGGCACTCCTACGGTATCCGGGAGTTGCACAATCTCATGGTCTAAGGAAATGATACTTGACATTCAGAAAAGCTACAACAAACGAACTACATGATCTTTGAGCTAAGCTTAGGATTGGGTCTTGTCCATCACATCATTCTCCTAATGATGTGATCATGTTATCAATGACATCTAATGTCCATAGTCAAGAAACCATGACTATCTTTTGATCAACGAGCTAGTCAACTATAGGCTCACTAGGGACGTGTTGTGGTCTATGTATTCACACATGTATTACGATTTCCGGATAACACAATTATAGCATGAACAATAGACAATTATCATGAACAAAGAAATATAATAATAACCATTTTATTATTGCCTCTAGGGCATACTTCCAACAGTCTCCCACTTGCACTAGAGTCAATATTCTAGTTACATTGTGATGAATCGAACACCCATGCAGTTCTGGTGTTGATCATGTTTTGCTCTAGGGAAAGGTTTAGTCAACGGATCTGCTACATTAAGGTCCGTATGTACTTTACAAATCTCTATGTCTCCATTTTGAACACTTTCACGAATGGAGTTGAAGCAACGCTTGATATGCCTGGTCTTCCTGTGAAACATGGGCTCCTTGGCAAGGGCAATAGCTCCAGTGTTGTCACGGAACAGAGTCATCGGGCCCGGCGCATTGGGTATGACTCCTAGGTTGGTAATGAACTCCTTCACCCAGACTGCTTCTTGTGCTGCCTCCGAGGCTGCCATGTACTCCGCTTCACATGTAGATCCCGCCACAACGCTTTGCTTGCAACTGCACCAGCTTACTGCCCCACCATTCAAAATATACACGTATCTAGTTTGTGACTTAGAGTCATCCAGATCTGTGTCGAAGCTAGCATCGACGTAACCCTTTACGATGAGCTCTTCGTCACCTCCATAAACGAGAAACATTTCCTTAGTCCTTTTTAGGTACTTCAGGATATTCTTGACCGCTGTCCAGTGTTCCATGCCGGGATTACTTTGGTACCTTCCTACCAAACTTACGGCAAGGTTTACATCAGGTCTGGTACACAGCATAGCATACATGATAGACCCTATGGCCGAGGCATAGGGGACGACACTCATATTTTCTCTATCTTCTGCCGTGGTCGGGCATTGAACCGTGCTAAATATCGTACCTTGCAATACAGGCAAGAACCCCTTCTTTGACTGATCCATTTTGAACTTCTTCAATATCTTGTCAAGGTACGTACTCTATGAAAGACCAATGAGGCGTCTCGATCTATCTCTATAGATCTTGATGCCTAATATATAAGCAGCTTCTCCAAGGTCCTTCATTGAAAAACACTTGTTCAAGTAGGCCTTTATGCTTTCCAAGAATTCTATATCATTTCCCATCAACAGTATGTCATCCACATACAATATGAGAAATGCTACAAAGCTCCCACTCACTTTCTTGTAAATCCAGGCTTCTCCATAAGTCTTCATAAACCCAAACGCTTTGATCATCTCATCAAAATGAATGTTCCAACTCCGAGATGCTTGCACCAGCCCATAAATCGAGCGTTGGAGCTTGCACACCTTGTCAGCATTCTTAGGATCGACAAAACCTTCCGGCTGCATCATATACAGTTCTTCCTTAAGGAAACCACTAAGGAATGTCATTTTGACATCCATTTGCCATATCTCATAATCATAGAATGCGGCAATTGCTAACATGATTCGGACGGACTTCAGCTTTGCTACGGGTGAGAAAGACTCATCATAGTCAACCCCTTGAACTTGTCGATAACCCTTAGTGACAAGCCGAGCTTTATAGATGGTCACATTACCATCCGCGTCTGTCTTCTTCTTAAAGATCCATTTATTTTCTATGGCTCGCCGATCATCGGGCAAGTCAGTCAAAGTCCATACTTCATTTTCATACATGGATCCTATCTCGGATTTCATGGCTTCCAGCCATTTGTCGGAATCCGGGCCCGCCATCACTTCTTCATAGTTCGAAGGTTCACCGTTGTCTAACAACATGATTTCCAAGACAGGGTTGCCGTACCACTTTGGTGCGGAACGTGTCCTCGTGGACCTACGAAGTTCAGTAGTAACTTGATCTGAAGTTTCATGATCATCATCATTAACTTCCTCTCTAGTCGGTGCAGGCACCTCAGGAACATTTTCTTGAGTTGCGCCACTTACCGGTTCAAGAGGCAATACTTCATCAAGTTCTACTTTCCTCCCACTTATTTCTTTCGAGAGAAACTCTTTCTCTAGAAAGGACCCATTCTTGGCAACAAAGATCTTGCCTTCGGATCTGAGGTAGAAGGTATACCCAACAGTTTCTTTAGGGTATCCTATGAAGACGCATTTTTCTGATTTGGCTTTGAGCTTTTCAGGTTGAAGTTTCTTGACATAAGCATCGCATCCCCAAACTTTTAGAAACAACAGCTTAGGTTTCTTCCCAAACCATAATTCATACGGTGTCGTCTCAACGGATTTCGACGGAGCCCTATTAAAGTGAATGCGACAGTCTCTAAAGCATAGCCCCAAAATGACAGCGGTAAATCGGTAAGAGACATCATAGATCGCACCATATCCAATAGAGTGCGATTACGACGTTCGGACACACCATTACGCTGAGGTGTTCCCGGCGGCGTGAGTTGTAAAACTATTCCACATTTTCTTAAGTGTGTGCCAAATTCATGACTCAAGTATTCTCCCCCACGATCTGATCGCAAGAACTTGATTTTCTTGTCACGTTGATTCTCAACTTCACTCTGAAATTCCTTGAACTTTTCACAGGTCTCAGACTTGTGTTTCATTAAGTAGACATACCCATATCTACTCAAGTCATCAGTGAGGGTGAGAACATAACGATAGCCACCACGAGCCTCAACACTCATTGGACCGCACACATCAATATGTATGATTTCCAATAAGTTGGTTGCTCGCTCCATTGTTCCTGAGAACGGAGTCTTGGTCATTTTACCCATGAGGCATGGTTCGCACGTGTCAAATGATTTGTAATCAAGAGACTCTAAAAGTCCATCTGCATGGAGCTTCTTCATGCGTTTGACACCTATGTGACCAAGGCGGCAGTGCCACAAGTATGTGGGACTATCATTATCAACCTTACATCTTTTGGTATTCACACTATGAATATGTGTAGCATTACGCTCGAGATTCATTAAGAATAAACCATTCACCATCGGAGCATGACCGTAAAACATATCTCTCATATAAATAGAACAACCATTATTCTCGGATTTAAATGAGTAGCCATCTCGAATTAAACGAGATCCTGATACAATGTTCATGCTCAAAGCTGGCACTAAATAACAATTATTGAGGTTTAAAACTAATCCCGTAGGTAAATGTAGAGGCAGCATGCCGACGGTGATCACATCGACCTTGGAACCATTCCCGACGCGCATCGTCACCTCGTCCTTCGCCAATCTCCGCTTATTCCGCAGCTCCTGCTTTGAGTTACAAATGTGAGCAACCGCACCGGTATCAAATACCCAGGAGCTACTACGAGTACTGGTAAGGTACACATCAATTACATGTATATCACATATACCTTTCGTGTTGCCGGCCTTCTTGTCCGCTAAGTATTTGGGGCAGTTACGCTTCCAGTGACCACTTCCCTTGCAATAAAAACACTCAGTCTCGGGCTTGGGTCCATTCTTTGACTTCTTCCCGGCAGCTTGCTTACCAGGCGCGGCAACTCCCTTGCCGTCCTTCTTGAAGTTCTTCTTACCCTTGCCTTTCTTGAACTTAGTGGTTTTATTCACCATCAACACTTGATGTTCCTTTTTGACTTCTACCTCTGCTGATTTCAGCATTGAATATACCTCAGGAATGGTCTTTTCCATCCCCTGCATATTGAAGTTCATCACAAAGCTCTTGTAGCTCGGTGAAAGCGACTGAAGGATTTTGTCAATGACCGCGTCATCCGGGAGATTAACTCCCAGCTGAGTCAAGCGGTTATGCAACCCAGACATTTTGAGTATGTGCTCACTGACAGAACTATTTTCCTCCATCTTACAGCTGAAGAACTTGTCGGAAACTTCATATCTCTCGACCCGGGCATGAGCTTGAAAAACCATTTTCAGCTCTTCGAATATCGCATATGCTCCGTGTCTCTCAAAACGCTTTTGGAGCCCCGGTTCTAAGTTGTAAAGCATGCCGCACTGAACGAGGGAGTAATCATCAGCACGTGACTGCCAAGCGTTCATAACGTCTTGGTTCTGTGGGACAGGTGCATCACTTAGCGGTGCTTCTAGGACATAATCTTTCTTGGCAGCTATGAGGATGATCCTCAGGTTCCGGACCCAGTCCGTATAGTTGCTGCCATCGTCTTTCAGCTTGGTTTTCTCTAGGAACGCATTGAAGTTGAGGACAACATGGGCCATTTGATCTACAAGACATATTGTAAAGATTTTAGACTAAGTTCATGATAATTAAGTTCATCTAATCAAATTACTCAATGAACTCCCACTCAGATAGACATCCCTCCAGTCATCTAAGTGAAACATGATCCGAGTTAACTAGGCTGTGTCCGATCATCACGTGAGACGGACTAGCCAACATCGGTGAACATCTTCATGTTGATCGTATCTTCTATACGACTCATGCTCGACCTTTTGGTCTTCCGTGTTCCGAGGCCATGTCTGTACATGCTAGGCTCGTCAAGTCAACCTAAGTGTATTGCGTGTGTAAATCTGGCTTACACCCATTGTATTCGAACGTTAGAATCTATCACACCCGATCATCACGTGGTGCTTCGAAACAACGAACCTTTGCAACGGTGCACAGTTAGGGGGAACACTTTCTTGAAATTATTGCGAGGGATCATCTTATTTAAGCTATCGTCGTTCTAAGCAAATAAGATGTAAAACATGACAAATATCACATGCAATCAAATAGTGACATGATATGGCCAATATCATTTGCTCCTTTTGATCTCCATCTTCGGGGCTCCATGATCATCGTTGTCACTAGCATGACACCATGATCTCCATCATCATGATCTCCATCATCGTGTCTTCTTGAAGTTGTCTCGTCATCTATTACTTCTACTACTATGGCTAACGCTTTAGCAATAAAGTAAAGTAATTACATGACGTTTATGTTGACATGCAGGTCATAAATAAATAAAGACAACTCCTATGGCTCCTGCCGGTTGTCATACTCATCGACATGCAAGTCGTGATTCCTATTACAAGAACATGATCATCTCATACATCACATATATCATTCATCACATCCTTTGGCCATATCACATCACAAAACACTTGCTGCAAAAACAAGTTAGATGTCCTCTAATTGTTGTTGCAAGTTTTTACGTGGCTGCTATAGGTTTCTAGCAAGAACGTTTCTTACCTACGCCAAAACCACAATGTGAATTGCCAATTTCTATTTACCCTTCATAAGGACCCTGTTCATCGAATCCGATCTGACTAAAGTGGGAGAGACAGACACCCTCTAGCCACCTTATGCAACATGCTGACGGGTTCGGGAGACATGCAGACATGACCGAGACGACTCTCCGGTCAATAACCAACAGCGGGATATAGATACCCATGTTGGCTCCCACATGCTCCACAATGATCTCATCGGATGAACCACGATGTCGAGGATTCAATCAATCCATATACAATTCTCTTTGTCAATCGGTACATTACTTGCCCGAGACTCGATCATCGGTATCCCAATACCTTGTTCAATCTCGTTACCGGCAAGTCACTTTACTCGTACCGTAATGCATGATCCCGTGATCAACCACTTGATCACATTGAGCTCATTATGATTATGCATTACCGAGTGGGCCCAGAGATACCTCTCTGTCATACGGAGTGACAAATCCCAGTCTCGATTCGTGCCAACCTAACAGACACTTTCGGAGATACCTGTAATGTACCTTTATGGTCACCCAGTTACGTTGTGACGTTTGGCACACCCAAGGCACTCCTACGGTATCCGGGAGTTGCACAATCTCATGGTCTAAGGAAATGATACTTGACATTCATAAAAGCTACAGCAAACGAACTACACGATCTTTGAGCTAAGCTTAGGATTGGGTCTTGTCCATCACATCATTCTCCTAATGATGTGATCATGTTATCAATGACATCTAATGTCCATAGTTAGGAAACCATGACTATCTTTTGATCAACGAGCTAGTCAACTAGAGGCTCACTAGGGACGTGTTGTGGTCTATGTATTCACACATGTATTACGATTTCCGGATAAAACAATTATAGCATGAAAAATAGACAATTATCATGAACAAAGAAATATAATAATAACCATTTTATTATTGCTTCTAGGGCATATTTCCAACACCTCGAACCATAGATGAATGATCCCATGAGCCGCCCACGAATTATCCCTCGAATGGAAGACCGAAAACACAAGCTCTCTACTTAGTTGCATGTGCACAGTCTTCATGATCCTGCAACGCTTGGCCCTCCAGAGCTAATCATCGCCGGAGAATTAGTGGGAGGAGATTAAAAACACACTAGGATTCTAATTATGAGTATTAGAGGATATGGGTCAAGCCCTAATTGATCAACTAGGATCAACTAGAACTAGAACTAGAGAACTACAAGAGGCTCCAAAACTTGTGTGTCCAAATAGCACCAAAGCTTGTAGTATATATAGGTTGGAGGGAGAGGAGGGGTTTTCACACAAGGAGGGAACCCCCTCCTTGGTGCGCCAGCCAAAGGGGGGAGGAGGAGTCCCCCCCCCCCACTCCAATCCGGCCTCTCCACTTGGAAAAGTGGGGCGCCTCACCTATTGGGCCATGGTGACCCAATTCTCCTTCCACCACTTGGCCTTTTAAGGCCCATTGGTATTAAATTAAATATAAAATCCTCCTAAGAATTACTAGAGCCTTTTATTATTAATTTAAGATCACCAGAAACATTTCCCACCTACATATTATTTCTGGGGAATACCCGGTATTGCCCGATAAACTCTAAAACCCTTCAAGTGGCCCGAAACGCTTCCAGATCCTCTTGAAACTATTTTTAATTTTAATGAAACAATTCCACAAATAAACCCTTCATACCCTCGTCCAACTAATAGTCAGCGGATCGTGATTACCTTAAGCATGTGACCCCATAGGTTCAGTAAAACATATACATGAATGAAACCCCTTCGTCCAATGACCAATAGCGCAACAATGGACGTCCATATCGATCCCTATGATTACACGAATGACATTCGAGTGAACCTTTGTTTATCGCGTGATGTTCCCTTTGTTTCGCGAAACTTTACAAAACCTGAGATGCATCAGTATCCTCTTGAGTCAAACACACGCTCACTATAACGTTATCCTCGTTATCGGTTTTGTTCTTCTTTCTCGTTGAAGTGTTTTGGTATCCCTGTGACATAGTCACCTGCGTCTGTCCGGATGATGATTGATGCCTTCACACTGAGAGAGCCCTAAGAATATCTCTCCATTGTTTGAGGAGCAAATCCCATTTTCTGGCTATCTAGTCCCTTATCAAACTTTCCGTGAACCTATAAGTTGTCGTTATGATCACTATGTTATAGATGACGTTTGAGCAACCCAAAAGTCTATCGTATGGTAGGAAGTGACTACGATACTCTCATGGTCTAAGGAACTAAAACACATGTTAACACTTCATGTTATAACAATTGATTTCAAAAGATATTACATCAAAGTATAAGAAAAAAGTTTGGGTCGATTCAATATAATCGTTCTTCTAACGTCATACTCTCAGTGTTGTTTTAGGACTATCATTACACTTAACGATATCCTATGATCCAGAAAACATGATCACTAAACACTTGAGCCAGTCTTAGAGGCAAGACTGGAACATATTCTTTACCGTTTATCATTCCACATGTGCATATGAATTTTCCACGGAATCGCATATTCCAAGATCATAGGATTTATAACATTAAATATAAACTCTTAATTGTGAAAATAGAAATATAATAATACAATATTATTGCCTCTACGAGATATTTCCAATAGCTCGAGCTTGAGCTCGGGCCATGGCAGCGCCCACTGGCCGACTGCGAGGTTGACGTGGTTGTCCAACGTAGGGGAGGAGGAGGTACGACCATCGGGCACGGGACAGAGGAGACACTGGCGTGCGTCGGTCCTAAACAAACGGTTTTTAACCCCTTTCCACGATGGCATATGGAACCATCTCCAAGTGAGTGTGGGCGATAGGGGGGTCCTTCCCACATGACCCAGAAACCGTCGGGGATAGGGAGCCTTGATGCATACATTTGTCCATGTATAACCGTTTCCGATATCTTGAATATCCCAAGCACTTCATCCTTACCACTCATTTGTGCTTGCATTGCCATCGCAGTTGGAGTTTTGTGGTTCTGCCTAAAACCAGGCAGATTCCAGGCACGGCAGTTTTCTAGGCAGATTCTAGGCACGGGATATTTATGATGCCTGGCACATCACAAACAGTTCATGATTATAAACCGTGTACGATAGGTAGAAAACCACACACATTTAGTTTTCCCGCACCGTATGTGATAGTGTCTGACATCACACACGCTTTGCAAACGGCAACTATGTGCATGCTTGCACTTGTTTCCTCTCTGTGAACCGTCTCGGATTATGGTGTATATCGCAAACGTTTGTGTTTTACCAACCGTATGTGTCGTAATGACCTGCACAACGTAATTTCGCCCTAATTTAATTGCTGCTATTTAAAATTGTACCTAATTTAAACTTGCAAGTAGGCTATACCTTTATTCATATCCATCAGGTTCAAACAACCAATGCATTATTCGATTCACACGTACATATGTTTAAGAATTATAGAAGCACCAAATAAAGAATGATGCACCAGGGTTCTATACTTGTACTATTACAGATGGTAAAGAAAGAGGCGACAGACATTCCAGTTGCTGAACAAGGTGAAGCGGAATGGCCCTATTGTGCTCTCCTGGATGCAGAAGGCATGCAGGACTCTAGTCCAACCCCTTGTGATGGTCGGCCGCCAATCATGTAGTTTGAGAGGTAATCTTGAGTAAACTACTTCAGGATCCACTGCAAAAAAAATATTCAGATATTGTCATCTAACACAACTCATTACGGGGAGTAAAAATAAGGCTACAGGGTTCTTACTTACCATCCCGCAGTTCACTGTTGTCTTGCATAAACTGTAAACAAATAGTTCGATTGACAACTTTTGACCCATTTTAGTAACAATCTTTATCAGTTTCCTCACTTGATGGTGGTTCATGAATATCTCATTGCCCCATGCGCAGAAAGGGTCGAAGTTTGGATCTTTGGCAATGATATATGTACCTAAAAGCACCAAGTTAATATTACAAGCTAAACAACAATTGAAAAATGATGTAGTACAACACTCCGTCCATCCCATTATATAAGATTTTATTACATGTATATCTAGACATCATCAGAACATTAAGGTAACACTCTTCCTTGTTGCTATGTAGCCTGGGATTGCATATTTAGTCATTCAGTACAATGCATGTTGCTAAACAACAACTGAAAAACGAAAAGGCATGTTAACTGCAATATCCCTAACAGCAACCAAATATCATAATTCATAGTGGTATTGTTGAAACTGTTATTGATGAAATTGAACTGCACAGCAAATAGTTGCACATATAGAGCATCACATTTTGAAGAACTGAAGTAAACAAGTCATAAGGACATCTCTAGGCGATCCTTAAAAAGTTAAAGGACTAAAACCCTTAGTGGATATATATATATACTCCAGCAATTTTTGGCCTTTTCTAGTCAATCCCCTAAACTTAAGGTTGTAAACTTCAATTTGATCAAGTTCAAACCAGGTTCAATCGAAAGTAGCATGCATTCAAACATAAACATAGATAGTTTTGCATAACCGAACATAAAATAGAAATTTAAACTAAGCTAAACTACTTTCGGTCGAAGTAGAGGTCGAGCCAATCCTTCCTCGTCGTGTACGGTGTGCCGCGAGCCGGGTCCGGGCCAGTACCATCGTCGGGGTCGTTGGGGAAGGCACTCCTCCACATGTCGACGTCGATCTCCTCGTCCTCAGGGCCCACCTCAACGCCATCCGCGCCACCGTTGCCGCCTCCTTCGACCTCGTCATTAGAGGAGAGCGCGATAACCTTGCCGCCCTCCGCGCCGCCATCCTCGCCGCCTTCGACCTCATCATCGGAGGAGAGCGCGATAAACTCGCTGCCCTCTGCGCCGACAAAGATCGCCCGCTCCGCCTCCACGAGCTCCGGGTGCTGCCGGTAGAGCTCTTGCATGTAGACCTCGGTGGCGGCTTCGGCCTCGAGACGCTCCCACGCCTCGCGGTCGTCCCACACCATAACCGAGCTCACCACCCCTGCCTCTGGCGGAACCCGGTGGACCAGACGTGTGCTGAAGGGGAAATTGAGCCTAGCCATCGTGCCGTGGTAGCGGACCTGCCAGCGGTCGTACTCCATGGCCGCGAGCTCGGCCGTGTGGAAGCTACCGAGCCACCGGCGGGTGTGGGTCTCTCGATCTATAATCTTGGCAACCCACATCCCCCACGACCGCTGCCGGACCCCGAATTAGGACTTCGTCGGCTGCCGGGTCCAGGGGAGGATGGGGAAGTCCTCGAACTGGTGTAGGGGCGCGGTGACGGGCGGATCGGGGGACCGACGACGATGGATCGGGCGCGCGGAGGACGACGGGGACACCTCGGCGGCCACCTCGCCGGCGTCGGGCGAAAAGGCCGCGATAAAACTCGTTTTGTCCATTGGCTACTCAAGCTCCCCGGCACACAGGCATAGGTTGACGGTGGAGGCGCCGGCAATGGCGGCGACCTACCAATGGTTTTGAGGGATGTGTGTGTTTGTGTGAGCGGAGGTTGTGTTTGAGGAAATACTGCGGCAACTGAAAAATTTACTAGGCAGGAGTAATAAGGTGGGGCTACTGAAAATTTGGATCAAGGGCGAGCAGATATTTTTGAGATTGCAAGGGATGCAGAGGCGGGAGTAAAATGCCGGGGCTACTGAAAATTTGAATCAAGGGACTGAAGCAGAGCGGGAGTAACAGACATCACACACGGTCCGCACATACTAATCGTGTGCTATCAAACATTAAAGCCTTCCAGGCGGTAGATATTTTCGAGATTGTGAGGGATGCAGAGGCGGGGGTTTTGCAGGAGCGAGCTAGTGTGCTTGACACGCCGATTGTGGACTGTAGCCGATGCACCTTCTCGTGTAAGCCATAGGCATACTATACACCGACGGTGCTCAAAGATATTTTGTACTACATCTCACATGGTTGGTGAGAATAAATTGTGTGGGATCTACTTGATTTGAATTACAAAATGGGTTCATAGCGGCAATGGACGGTGTTTGAATTGCTAGACCTTTTATCTGCAGTGAACATGCAGCTGTATGTGTGTCGTAAAAGAATTGGAATTATTCAGGGTTCGTTTCGACATTTCATACATTAAACTGGTTTTCTAGCCATTTCAGGTGCATAATTCAAAATTAAACTACATGCACATGCTCCGGTGCATACAAATTGGTTGAAAAATCAAATATGTGTCCTTCAGTGCATGCTTAGGTCCCATGGAAGAAATGAGAATGAATTTTTCGGGGCTCGTTTGGCCCTTTTTATACATTAACTGGGTTTTCTAGGCATTTTATGTGCATAATTCAAATTTGAACTACAAGCACATGCTCCAATGCACCAAAGTTGGTTGAAAAATCGCATGTGTGTCCTTGGGTGAATTTCTAGGTCTCATGCAAGAGATGGGAATGAAATTCAAACACCATGGCACTGTTGACTGCCGGCAAAACATTGAGATGCCTAGTTTTTAAATTCTAGTAAATTCAAAACTCGTCTGAAATTCATGAAACTTGGCTTGCTATCATGGAGCAGCATCAACATGCCATGGTGAAAATTTTGTCCCATTTGGGGCAGGTTCGGGTATAAGATACTCACAAACCAGAGCTTCTCATAACAAGCATGATGGTTTCGATAGGGAATGTACCACCTTTGGTACGGGACGATATCCGTTGCCTCTTATTGCTTTCAAAAAATTTCTAGTGTCAACATAGAACAACAGGAGTGTTGTGTTCAATCTTGGAATTTTTCGGGGTTCGTTTGGCCGTTTTTATACATGAACTGGGTTTTCTAGGCATTTTATGTGGATAATTCAAATTTGAACTACAAGCACTTGCTCCAATGCACCAAAGTTGGTTGAAAAATCACATGTGTGTCCTTGGGTGAATTTCTAGGTCCCATGCAAGAGATGGGAATGAAATTCAAACACAAGGGCACTATTGATTGCCGGCAAAACGATGAGATGCCTGGTTTTTAAATTCTAGTAAATCAAAAACTCGTATGAAATTCATGAAACTTGGCATGCTATCATGGAGCGGCATCAACATGTCGTGGTCAAAATTTTGTCCTATTTGGGGCAGGTTCGGGTATAAGCTTCTCACGAACCAGAGCTTCTCACAACAAGCATGATGGTTTCTTTAGGGAATGTACCACCTTTGGGGACGGGACGATATCCGTTGCCTCTTATTGTTGTCAAAAAGTTTCTAGTGTTAACATAGAACAACATGAGTGTTATGTTCAATCTTGGATTTTTTTCGGGGTTCATTTGGCCTTTTTATGCATTATCTGGGTTTTCTAGGCATTTTATGTTCATAATTCAAATTTGAACTACAAGCACATGCGCCAATGCACTAAGGTTGGTTGAAAAATCACATGTGTGTCCTTGGGTGAATTTCTAGGTCCCATGCAGGAGATGGGAATGAAATTCAAACACCAGGGCACTGTTGATTGCCGGCAAAACGTTGAGATGCCTGGTTTTTAAATTCTAGTAAATCCAAAACTCGTATGAAATTCATGAAACTTGGCATGCTATCATGGAGCGGCATCAACATGCCGTGTTAAAAAAATTTGTCCCATTTAGGGCAGGTTTGGGTATATGCTTCTCACAAACCAGAGCTTCTCACAACAAGCATGATGGTTTCGGTAGGGAACGTCCCACCTTTGGGGACAAAACGATATCCACTGCCTCTTATTGCTTTCAAAAAATTTCTCGTGTCAACATACAACAACAGGAGTGTTGTGTCAATTTTTGGGATTTTTCGGGGTTCGTTTGGACATTTTTATGCATTAACTAAGTTTTCAATGCATTTATGTGCATAATTCAAATTTGAACTACATGCACATGCTCCAGTGCATATAAATTGGTTGAAAAAACAAATATGTGTCCTTGGGTGAATGCTTAGGTCCCATGCAAGAAATGACAATGAATTTCAAACACCACCGTTGATTGCCGGCAAAACATTGAGATCCCTCGTTTTTAAATTCTAGTAAATCCAAAACTCGTCTAAAATTCATGAAACTTGACATGCTTTCATGGAGCGACATCAACACTCCGTGGTAAAAAAATTGTCCTATTTGGGGCAGGTTTGGGTATATACTTCTCACAAACCAGAGCTTCTCACAACAAGCATCATGGTTTCGGTAGGGAACGTCCCACCTTTGGGGACGAAACAATATCCGCTGCCTCTTATTACTTCCAAATTTTTTCTCGTGTGAACATAGAACAATAGGAGTGTTGTCTCAATTTTTGTGATTTTTTGGGGTTCTTTTGGACATTTTTATGCATTAACTGAGTTTTCAATGCATTTATGTGCATAATTCAAATTTGAACTGCATGCACATGCTCCAGTGCATATAAATTGGTTGAAAAATCAAATATGTGTCCTTGGGTGCATGCTTAGGTCCCATGCAAGAAATGGGAATGAATTTCAAACAGCAGGGCACCGTTGATTGCCGACAAAACATTGAGATGCCTGGTTTTTAAACTCTAGTAAATCCAAAACTCGTCTGAAATTCATGAGACTTGGCATGCTATCATGGAATGGCACCCGACATGATGTGGTATTTTTCGTATCCATTTTGAGAGAAGGCACACTCGAATAATGACAGCCAACAAAGGCATTTTGAAAAAATAGCTGCCACTTTAATATCTCAAACATTTGTATAATTCAAACCATGTGCGTTCTGTTAACCATTCACGTGACGCCATGTGTCTTGGTTTTAATGGCTGTAGGAGGTGCCGTGCGAACAGCTGCTTGACCTTGACTGAACGGGAGGCATGCAGCGCAGTCCAGTGCGTATGGTGACTGAGAGGCGTGCAAGCTGTCCTCCAATGCGCACGCTCACCGGGAAGTGTGCGAGCTATACGCTGCGCAGGCTCACTGGGAAGCGAGCCCTTTGACTTCCATGGTTGCCCGCCTTCCTCTCCATTAATGGCGTCCGAGCTGCTGTTTAATACGGGCGACCTTACTGTTCACCTCCCATTCCCCTCCCCCCGCAGACCTCCACCGCCATGGCGCAGAATGATCATCTGCCACTAGTCTTCAGGTTTGGTGAAGTCGACTCCGAGCCGGAGGAGAAATAAAAGAAGGAGGAATGGGGCCTCATGGACATGGTCCAGAACGAGCTGGCCGTGGCGGTTGCTGCCCCCGCTCCTATCCCAGCTCTCATCCCCGCGCCAGTGACCATCCCCATAGCATTGACGGGCTGGTCGCCGAGCACTATCGTAGAGCTAGAAGCCGGAGGCATCAGCGAGGTCTCCACAGACCCGCGCGAGCTCGTGTACATGCCAGCGCCAGCGCACCATGCCCATGCTCGTGCGCGCCCCTCCACCTACCGTGGTGTCGGCCCCCATGCGTTTGGCTGCACCCGACGGCCCCGTGCGCGCACCTCCACCCACCGTGGTGCCGGTCCCCGTGCGTTTGGTTGTACCCGAAATTCGCAGTGTGACTGGATGAAAGATATGGTTTGAGCGAACTTGCATTTTTCTCTCTTAATGTACAGACTTATCAAATGATTTTCTTTTCAAAAAAACGTCAATGGTTTTTAAATATAAAACAGTCATCGCAAACGTTTTAGTTAGAACACCCGTATGCAAACCGACAGCTTCCCCAGGAAGCCAAGGGAAAATGTGGCGAGAAGGATTTCTGCATCCCTTCAACGCAAACGGTTGTTTTGCATGACCCGTGTGCAACCACGTACAAACAATTGGGTAAGATTTGCATATCTGTCATTTTGGGTATGTTGCCATTTATCAAACTGGAAAGATTGACATTTGTTTATCTAGTAACATTGCCATTTGTCAAAATATGCAGCTACAAATCACTAGCACTATCTAATTTTTGTAACTAAAATCACTAGCACTGTTCATTTGGACACCACTAGCAGGCGTGAGTTCATGGATGCATATGCAAATGTACCATTGATTACATACAACAAGTCATCAACCCACAACGACAACAAGGATACATGTTGGATTATAGATCATTTTCAACAAAACATTCTAGTAATTTTTTTCTCACACAACAAATAACAAAGCGATGAAATGAACTTCAGCTCAACCACTCGTCAGCGTTGGAAATGCTTGCTTCGAACCAGAAGTGATTCTTTGGGAAGGGCCAGCTACTGTCAATCTCGAGACCAACGCAGGACTGATCATCGAGGCTGAAGTAGCCTATGTCAGAACCCATATTGGGACGGTAGGGAAGCATAGTAATGTCCAAGGTATAGATACAATTTCTTCTCATAAATGGTAGTAACATTGTGTCAATAGCAGCTGGATCGCCTTCCACCATCATTGGATAGTTTTGTCCAAGGAAGAGCGAGTTTCCTCCAAGAATTTCAATACTGAACCAGGGAGAAGGTGTTGGCGCTAGTACACTAGTATCCATCCTGAATACCCTGCAACGGATGTTGGAATAGGTTCGAAGAGTGCGACCATACGAGACAACACCTGCTTCCTTAGTAACATCAGCAGTGCCCCGTATACAGACAAGAAGAGGAGATCCATCGGAATAAGTTGCCAGGCGCCACTGAGTATATGGGTCCTGCTTGTCCTCATGCTCGTGAATAAAATTTTCAAGTATAGGTGGTGGAATGTTCACAGGACCTTGGAAACACAAGAAGGTTAATTAGTAAAGGGAAACTAGCTAACGCGCGTGCATGTGGATGAAGCAATTATAATTATGGTGGAAGACAAATATACCGAAATCATGAGGATTCCATGCAAAAACAATGCCACGAGTGGTGGCAGAAAACACAAGACCCTCGTATTGAATTGCATCACAATACTCATCCGTGTATAGAAACTGATTTTTGAGCAATATTCATCGAGTCGAACCACGAAGGACGGCAAGAAGCTTGTCGAAGATAGCGACAACATAAGCATTCCTATAACCCCAAGAGCGGTTGGGAACTCGACAAATTGCTATCTTCCGTAGACGATAGTTAGCATGATCGTATTTGAACTCACGTATAATACCGGTGTACTCAACCTCTGGGCAGTCGTCTGAGATTTTTCGAAGTGGAACCATGTGATGAGTGTACACATTCACAAGTTCCCACTCGTAGTTGTACCCAATATAAACAACCCAATCTCCATTTGCGCCTGCCCAAGCCTTGCTCTCAAGCGATGGCATCTTAATATCATACGTATCATTATCAAGCGGCATCAACTTACACAAGGCGAGGCTTCCCTCGTCCCCGCGCCAGTCAGCAGGGTCACGACGAAGAAGATGGGGGAGATCAAACCGCTCCTAGACCCTTGGGTTCCTTGTAATGATGTTATTAGTTGAGTCGAGAATGGTCTTGAACGAACCTGCCATGCTAGCCGAGGTGATGACGTCGCACCGATCAATGAGTTCCTCCACCACGTCATCATTCAGATCGGGACAAGAATAACAGGGTTGTTTCCGGCTTGTTCCCTCCATGGAGAAAACGATCAAACAATGGCAGAAGGAAGGGTGAAGGCAAATGGGGGAGGGAGGAAGAGCTAGTGTGCGACAACAGTTTCAAATCGAGAGGGAAAGGCGAAGAGTCGGTGGACTGTTGCCACGGTACACGAAGAGGTGCCTGGGGGGCGAACGGTTGCCATAGAGGTCACACACTGACGACAACGGCCGAGTGAACCGCATGCAATACCATCGCACAACACGCACATCTTGTTAAGTTGAACCATTTCTGTTCTCTTCTATCAATGCAAACAGTTCATCCGAGTGAACCGCATGCCGTATATCGCACACACCTTGATTTGGCTGACCGTTTCTTTTGTGTTGCCTAATCACAAGTAGTTCATCCGAGTGAACCGTATGCTGTATATCGCACACTCCTTCATCTGGCTACCTATTTCTTTTATGTTGCCTAATCACAAACAGATAATCCGAGTGAACCGTATGCTGTGTATCGCACACGCCTTCATTTGGCTGCCTGTTTCTTTTGTTCCTCCTCATCGCAAACAGTTAATTGAACTGAACCGTATGTCCTTCATCGCACACGTAACTAAAATCTGAACCGTGTTTGATGCATCCTCCATCGCAAACATTTTCACCTTTTTGACGGTTTTCATACACCACCGTTTGCGATTATTGCATCGCACATAGTTTATCGAATGGTCTCTGATTGTAGTGTCGCGTTAGCAGCATCCTGTAGTAGTGAGAGGAGAAAGGAAAGAAGGTGTGCGGCATGGCAACGCCACGGCTGTCCTGCGGCGGACCTTCCGGCCCGGAGCCATGGCCAGGTTGCGCATGAGGCATGAGCGCCAGGACGTTGTGTGCATGTGTGTGTGTGGCGGCGCATGTGTGGGAGAGGGAGGGAGAGTGGGCATAGTAGCTATATCTCCCTTATAGCGAGATGGTAGCTCCCCTCATGTGAAGTGCGGCGGCACCAGCTAGCCAGCACCGTAAAAGTTTTTGCAGTTTTTGTCTATGTGTTTTGTCCGGTTTTTCACTCTTTGGGTAGTGTTTTTCTTGTGTGGTTTTTCTTTGTTCGGTTTTCAATGTTTGTGTCGGGGTTTCTTGGTTTTTCTTCGTCTTTTTCCTTTTTTCTTTGCTTTTTAATTTTTTCACTTGGTTTCTTTCGTTTTTATTTTTTCGTAGTTATACTTCAGGTTTTGCTTTTTGTTTTTCACCGGTTTAGCTTGTTTTTTTCTTCAAGATATGTTGGTTTTCTGTGTTTCTTTTATGGTTTCTTTGATTTTTCTTTTGTTTCTTTGTCGTTTTCATTGTAATTTAACACGTGTATTTTTTTCAGTACACAATATACATTGTTTAGTGTACACGTAAAACATTTTTTTGATACATATTGAATATTATTCAAATAGGTAATGTAATACGTTTTCTTTTAATGCATGTTTTAAACACTTTTTGAATACATGCTCAACATTTTTCTGAAATGCATGTTGAAACATATTTTTAATGGTAGTAAACATTTTTCTAAAACTATGCGAACATTTTTTAAGTGTATAAGGGTTTTTTTAAATGTCACAAACCTTTTTTGAAATGCAGAAACTTTAAAATGTCATGTACATTTAAAAAAATTATATACAAAACATTTTTTACCGCAACCATTTCCTAAGATTGCATACACATTTTTCAAGAAATTGACATACATCTTTTTTTGAAATGCAGAAACTTTTATTATTGTCATGAACATTTTTTGAAAGCTATATGAACTTTTCGTTAAAATTGCAGTAACATTTATATACTGTGTTAATATATAAATAGAAATATAAAAAGGGGGCCTAAAAAAGGAAAGCGAAAATTTATTATGACGTCGATGTGAATCACGACGACTCATCTCTCCACTGCGCCGGCCCACTACTTCCCTAGAGTGTGCACCCTTGCGAGACAGCCGAGACCTCCTATGTGATGCGTTCTGCGTCGAGCTGCTGGGATTTCGCATGGAGAACCTAGTTCGTGGGCTTAGTGGGCCGCGCTCGTATTTCTGCTCTTTCGACTGTTTCGCTAGCGCGAGTTTTTCTGCGCGTTCATGGAGATCGCTCTTGAGCGGTGCACGTGTTTTTTGTGTGTTCTCCGTATTATACTGTAACTAGCAAATAGGCCCGTGCGTTGCCACGGGAGAAAAATAAATCAGATTATGCAAATTATGCAAGGATGAGATACAGACTTTTAAAATATCACTTCATAAAGTACATCAAAATCATGTCATGATGAGATAAGAGACTTTTAAAAAGTCATTTCAAAAACTGAAAATGTGATGGTCTCATGACGACTTTATTTCCTAAGGCGTCACAACAAAATGTTTTTTGGATGAGCAAACTGTATTGATAGATCCTGCCTAAGGTAGAATGATGAATGATGTGTCTCGACTTTAGCTAGCGTCGTGGTGTTTTTCATGACCTGTAAAACTATAGTATCACAATAAACATAGATATGTATGGAAGTAAATTAGACATTTAGTCATTTCATATAGCTTACAAAAACTAACCCATTAAAAAATGTGTCATTTTTTTGGGGATCAACGTTGTAAAGAACACATAAATCCTTTTTTTACCCGGTGTGCGATGAACTAAATAAAATAATAAAATAACTTCTCCGGATCTATGGTTTGTTTTGTTCGTTATTTACATATCTGTTTCAATGGATCTGTTTGAATTTTTTTGATCCTTTTCTAAAATTTCATGGTCATTTTTTCCAGTTCCCAAAAGCGTGTTGAATACACAAGCATTTTCTAAGAATCATGAACATTATTTTATTTCATGAACATATTTTTAGAAATCGAGAATTTCTTTATGACATGCAAACAATTTTCTAAAAATTGCGAACATTTTGATTTCCCGACCATTTTCTGAATTCACAGAAATTTTATGATTTCTCAAAAAAAAAAAACTCACAATCTTTTAAAATTTTGAAATCCCGAATTAATTTAAAGACGAGAAAACAAAAACGGATATGACAAAAAAAAGGCAAAAAAGAAATAAAAAACAGGAGTTTTTTAAATCAAGAACATTTTATGCTTTCGAGAACATTTTTGAATTCACCAATGTTTTATTTCTTAACAAAATTCGCAACCTTTTGAATTTTTGAAAATCCCTAATAATTAATGTATAGAAGGAAAATCACAAAACAGAAATGAGAAACGAACAAGCAAATTGCAAACTGAAAAAAAAAACAGACGCCTAGGCCGGCCCATTAACGCGGGGGAGGGTTCGCAAAAAACAGAGAAAATGTGGTGGAGCCTGGGATTGAACACAGGTCTCTTACCTGGAGGATTAAAGCATTAGCCACCGCGCTACACCTTCCGTTTGGTTACATGAAGATATCACTTGATAAGAACGAAATCCAGCGCAACTTTGAGAAAAACTGAACCGTTTTGTTTACTTATGGGTGGCATGGTGGGTAATTTGTATCAACTTCAGGGGTAATTCTAATGACGTACGATCAGAAGCACTATTTGCTTTATTAGTAGGGGATAGGGGATATGTACTACCGAGAGCACTAACAGCTAGCGGTGCACATGTTTGAAAGAGTTGATCGTTACCATGCAAAAGAAAAAAGAGTTGATCGTTTTGGCTATCCGTGTACGTTAATTTGGGCGAGATAATCTAAAGGAGATTGTTTCTACTGTTTGCACTGTTTCGTCATGTTGAATGTAAAACTCTTTCTTTCACGAATAACACAAATTGGATAGTCTTAAAAACTTAGACTAGACTGTTTTGAGAACTGTGCAGTGCAAAAACAACCTTCTCTTTCAGAAAGACTAAATTCTTTGCAACTGAAAAAGGAGCACACGTGCAAATGGGATTCGAACAAGCGACCTCCAAGCGGGTTGCGCACCGAGCTATCCACTGCGACAGACAAAGTTCTAGTCTCCGATTAGCAGCACGACGCTTAAAGAAGTAAACGACAATGGCAAAACTTAAACAGCCGGTAACGCAAATTCGAGGTCCCCTTACTAGTGAACAACATCGCTAGCCACTATCTTTACTGCGATTAGGTGTCTAAAATGCCATCCCAGTGAGTATGAACAATAAGCCGCAAACAGATTAATCTTATTCTAAAATTTCAAACATGATTTTATTTTTGAAAAAGTAAATATTTTTTGAAACAGGAACATTTTCTAATTTCTGTACAATTTTTAAAAAGTAGAACATTTTGTGAAACCCAATTGTTTCTTTTTTTGAAAAAAGGAACAAATTTCAAAGTGACAACATTTTTCAAAATTATGAACAATTTTTTGATAGTGCAAACATTTTTTCAAAAACAAGAACAAAAAATAATAATGCAAGCATTTTTTAGAAATTCCCTGAACAATATTTGACTTCATGATCACATTTTGAAAACATGATTTTCATTCATGAACATATTTGCAATGTGAAATTCCAGGAACATTCTTTAAATTTGTGAACAAAACTTCAATGGCGCACATTTTTTAGATCCCCGAAACATTTTTTGACTTTGCGAACAAATTTTGAAAACATTAACGTTTTTTGAATTTGTGAACAAATTTTGAAAGTCGGAACATCTTTTGAAAGTCCAACACATTTTCTGAATTTGTGAACAAAAATTAAAATGTAAACGTGTGAACTTTTTATGAAAAAATACAAACATTTTTTGAATTTGTGAAAAAAATTGAAAAAAGGATTTTTTTTTTAAACTTCTCAACAGTTCTTCAAACTTGAACACAAATTGCAACAAGGGAACATTTTTTCAAACACGTAAACTTTTTATTAAAATCGCCAACATTTTATGAAAATTATGAACAAAATTGAAAAAACACGAACATATTTTAGATATGCAAAGAATTTTGAAATCCGAAACAAAATTTGGAAATGACGAACATTTTTTTCATATATGCGAACAATTTTGAAAATCATGAACATTTTTTGAATTGTTGAACAAGAACTCTAAATAGGAACATATTTTGAAATTCAGAACAATTTTTGAAATTTGCAAACAATATTTAAATTCGGAAACAAAATTTGTAAACAAGAACATTTGTGTAAAGTTTTTTAAAATTCATGGGAAACACAAACATTTTGAAAAAACATAAACATCTTTAAATAAAGAAAATAAACTTGAAAAAAAGGAAAAGAATTAATTTGGAAAGAAAAAGAAATAGAGAAAGGGAAAAAGAGAGAAAAGAAAAATATAGGGGAAAATAGAAGAAGAAAAGGAAAAAAAGAGAAAAAACTGTTTAGGAACCTCCTAGAAGGTTCCCAAAACCTAAAAAAACTACTCGGAACCACCTAGAAGATTCCTAAAATCGGAGTCGCTCAAACGGCTAAAGGGCTGGCCATAGGAACGCTCGTCGATCTCCTATGTGTGTAGCCTCGACAAAGGGGCAAATAGGAATTTTCGAGACAGTCATGAGTCTCACTCTTCGAAGATGGTTTTCAGTGCTCAAAAGAAAAAAAATGCTGACGGGCCTAGCACCTGATTTGATTGAGGGGGGAGTGTCTATTCTGCAATATGCAGATGACACTGTCATATGCTTTGAGCACGATGAAGAAGCGGCTGTGAACCTAAAACTTCTTTTATGCATGTTCGAACTTATGTCAGGGCTTAAGATCAATTTTATGAAAAGTGAGATCCTTTGTGTTGGAGGAGACAAAAGCATCCTTTCCTTTTATGCTGAACTCTTTAACTGTAGTATTGGACACTTCCCAATGAAATACTTGGGTGTTCCAGTCAATTTTCATCTCTCCGCAGTATAGACTAGGATTTTGTGGATGAAAGGTTCCTTAAATGTTGTGAACCTTGGATTGGAAATGCGACGTCTTCGGGAGGGAGACTTATCCTTCTTAATTCTTCTCTCACCAGCATTGTCTATTACTACATGTCCACGTTTCTGCTTCCTAAAGGAGTGATTGAGAAACTAGACAAACACCATAAGCGGTTCTTTTGGCAAGAACATGAGGGGCGCAAGCGTTATCATCTAGTGAGATGGTCCAGAATTTGCAGATCCAAAGAAAAGGGGGGGGGGACTGGGGGTGAAAGACCTTCATAAGCAGAACATAAGCCTCCCACCAAGTGGTGGTGGAAGCTGGAAACAAAGCAAGGGCTCTGGCAGGATGTGATCCGGGCCAAGTACTTTAAAAAAGATACGGTGACATTGGTGAAAACTAGATTTAATTATTCTCCAATTTGGAAGGCCATTATGAAAGCTAAAGACAGTTATCTTGCTGCAGAAAAGTAGTGTTGAAATCTGGTAACCTTGTGGGTTGACCCAGTTGGTAATGAACCTCCTCTTCGATTGCGATTTCCTATGATATACAGTATTTGCAATGATCAAGAGATCACAATCGCTGAATTCAGAAAGGGAGTTGATGATAATAATTTCTTTAGGAGACAACTCCACCTTCCTATGCTTGAACAGTGGAAAGATCTCAAATAATTGTAGAAACGTGGCCACTTACTGGAGAAACTGACCAAGTTGTTTGGACCCTGGGGAAGAAAAGCAGATTTACAACTAAATCTGTTTATGAATACTTGGAGGGAAATTTGGCTGGGGCCAACTACAAGTGGATCTGGAAAGCAAAAATCCCCCTTAAGATTCAAATTTTCCTTTGGAAAATTTTTCATGATGCTATACTAACAAGAGATGTCATGAGCAGACGAAAATGGTTGGGGAATCCTGCTTGCCCTTTTTGTGATAAGCGAGAAACTTCCCAGCACCTTTTCTTTACATGTCTAGTGGCCAGAGTTCCTTGGTCCTACACATTTTTGCCTGATGGAGAGAGATTCTATACTTTTGGCTTAGCAGGGCTCTGCTGGGCGATGTGGATTAGTCGCAACAGTATCACCTTTGAGTCCAAAAAATTGAGACCCCCTTTTGATGTGATTTACTCTGCGTGTCTCTATCTTACCTACTTGGCAGGTTTGCTGGCGGGAGATGATCGGGATATGATGGAGCGCGGAGCCAAGATGCTGAGGATCAACGCCTCGAACATGATGTGGATCTGCGCAGCGCCGGGGGGGCGGCAAACTGAGAGCTGGACGTGCTCCGGGACATGCTGCCTGCTTTTCGACGAACTAAGCCAGTCTTTTCTGCTCCTGCGTGGGCATTTATCTTGTTTTGGAGTTGCCTTAAAAACTTGTATGAGCCTGATACTAGTCGTGTTAGTTTTTCCAGTTCTTAGGGTGTCGCTGGGTTTTCACCCCATAGTGAGCTGCTCGATGACGAGTGCTTGCCGTGGGTTTCCCAGCGATGCTTTGGACTCGCTTTCCCCTTTTCTAGGTTTCCTTTTGCACTAAAGACCTATGTATTTCCGTTATGTGAGTAATGGAAAGGGGTTATGCCCGGTTCAAAAATAAAATAAAATCAACCTCACTCTGTGTCGGTGTCAAAATCGGCGGATCTCGGGTAGGGGGTCCCGAACTGTGCGTCTGAGGTTGATGATAACAGGAGCAGGGAACACAATGTTTACCCAGGTTCGGGCCCTCTCGATGGAGGTAAAACCCTACGTCCTGCTTGATTAATATTGATGAGTATGGGGTTACAAGAATTGATCTACCATGAGATCGTAATGGCTAAAACGCTAGAAGTCTAGCCTATCTGATTATGATTGTCCCTACAGACTAAACCCTCCAGTTTATATAGACACCGGAGGGGACTAGGGTTATACAAAGTCGGTTAAATAGAAAGGAAATAGTATATCCGGCCGCCTAGCTTGCCGTCCATGCAAAGACGAGTCCTATCCGGACACGGGAGAAAGTCTTCCATCTTGTATCTTCACGGCACAATAGTCCGGCCCATGTCCAACAGACCAGACGCCCGAGGACCCCTTAGTCCAGGACTCCCTCAGTAGCCCCCGAACCAGACTTCAATGATGAGGTGTCCAGCATGCAGATTGTCTTCGGCATTGCAAGGCGGGTTCCCCCTTCGATTACTTCAAAGTCCCTGACTTAAAGAGCGATATTCGGCTTTTCCATTTAATGTCGCGCCCATCAGCTTCCATGCCTTCCTGACTTTAGCTTCCACGTGGCGAGAGAATACGAGAGGTCGGGGTATTTTTGCACATACCACCCTGACCTTACCAGAGAGGTGCCTATTTAAAGAGAATAGATCTCAGATCCATTCCACACCATGCGAAAAAATTCCCAAAACTCACAAAGCGAAACCACCCCAGCATGGCTAGCGCTCCTAGCTCTTCCTCTCATCCCCACGGCTCCGAAAAGGGTGATTGGGAGAGATGCTCCGTATCTCATGGTCAGCTGACGAAGCTGCATAAGCAGGGCTTTCTTCCTCCCGTAGATCTAGTCCCCGTCCGAGTAGGATTGACGTCCTTCAATGGTGGGGCTCAGGCGGAGAACTTCCCCAATCTGTCTAGGGGGAACGAGTATGCTTCGTTCCCTTCTTGCTAAGAGGCGTCGGATTTCCAATCCATCCCTTCCTTCGAGGACTTCTAGAGTATTATGGCCTCCAACTGCACAGTTTCACCCCCGTCTCCATCCTGCGCATCGCGGGTTACGTTGCTCTATGCGATCTATTCCTAGGCTGCGAGGCCCATTTTGAATTATGGAGAAAACTGTTCTGCCTCATCCCTCGTAATCAAGGGGGGTCAATATTTGAAGTGGGAGGAGCCGAAGTGTGGCGTATCGCCGGGACCGAATACCTGTCCGGCACGTCGAAGGAGGCTTCTGAAGAGTGGCCTTCCGAATGTTTCTATATTGATGATGTCGCTCTTCCTGATCCAGTCCGAATGGGCCTCCCCGAATTTTCAAGCGCTCCGTTGAAGAAACACCACAGCTGGCGTCCTTGGAGCCTCAAGGAGGAGGATAGCGCAGAAGTCAGTCAGTTGATGGGCAAGATTAAGACGCTCGCCCAGTCCGGATTGTCAATAATTGAGGTAATGGTGATCTCCATAGTGTGTGTGGGGGGTCCAACCACTCCAATACAGAGGGCTTCCCATGTGGCACTATAATGGGGAAGATGACGCCTCACGCTGCGGTCAGAAGGGTCCAAAAAACCCCGCTGCTTTGGCCAAAATATTGGCTGAACTGTACAAAGGGGAGAAGGAAGATTTCGCTCATCTCCAATATCGAGATGGATTTTCCATGTATAATCCTCCTAGCTGGGTAAGCTCCTATCCCACCATTTTACTCTTCTCCCTGAATCGTTTTTGATGGACAGTAACCTATCCACTCACAACAAGAATGGTGGAAGGCTATCGAGGGGATCCATAGCCCCGCCCCCCAGCCAGAGGGTCACAACCGGGACCTTGACCCCGGATTCGAAGAAGATTCGGACATATTTGTGGAGCTCGAGGATGGAGTATTCTATCAGACGAGCTACGATGGTACAAAAGTACCCATCATTGCCGATCACCCCGGCCTCCTTCCTGCTTCGCATGTAAGTAATTTAAAAGACACCTTCTTCGAAAGAGTTTCTTTACTATGCCTCACCCACCGCACTATTTCGTGCTCCAAAAGGGAGGCGCTCGGTGTCACAACATGCACCAGAAGCGTCTCCGAGGAGAGCGGCGCCCGCGCCGAGCACATCTTCGAAAAGAAAGGCAAATGATGATACAGCAGAACCCTCGTCAAAGAGGCAAGGCTTTCTTTTGAAGAATCCATCTTCTAATCGCCACATCAAATCGTGATGCCATTCGTCGCATTCTATCAGGAAAAGTGTCCGACGGAATATGTCCAGGGATCCTGCCAGTCGTGCCTCCACTAGTCAGGTTCCGGACCCTGCCCTAAGGACGGGGGCTGACATGGGAGTGGCGCCGAACTGTTCTTCCGCAGAGGATTCGGACAATATGTCTGTCACGAACTCTGAAGTGGAAAGCGCCATGAATGATCGACGTCGGAAGCCGCTTTTCGTGACCCCGACTTTTCAAAGGAGGCATTTGATGCCTTCGGCTCGGCCGATGCGTACATCTGAGCTGCTCGGGATGGGTTTGTAAGAGCCACAGACCATCATCTAAAATATATGCGGGTAAGTTTATATTGTACCAATCTGATAGTTATATACCAGTAGCCCCAAGACTTGAAGTAGTTGATCCAACTGACTAAAGGATCATTGCATAACCAGGTACTTACGGAGAAGAACAACCCGTTATCTCAAGAACTAGAAAAGTATCGGACCCAGCTAACTGCTGCCAATGCCGAACAGGAAAAATACAAGAAGGCGTCACCTGGTATTGTTCCCCTCCATCGAGAAAACATAATGGTGTACCAATAATGCTAACACGGTTGCTCACCTCTTAATGTGATCATCATGATAAATTAAAGTTCAATTAATCATATTACTTAAGAACTCCCACTTAGATAGACATCCCTCTAGTCATCTAAATGATCACGTGATCCATATTAACTAAACCATGTCCGATCATCACGTGAGATGGAGTGCTTTTCAATGGTGAACATCACTATGTTGATCATATCTACTATATGATTCACGTTCGACCTTTCGGTCTCAGTGTTCCGAGGCCATATCTGCATATGCTAGGCTTGTCAAGTTTAACCCGAGTATTCTGCACGTGCAAAACTGGCTTGCACCCGTTGTATGTGAACGTAGAGCTTAGCACACCCGATCATCACGTGGTGTCTCGGCACGATGAATTGTAGCAACGGTGCATACTCAGGGAGAACACTTGTACCTTGAAATTTAGTGAGGGGTCATCTTATAATGCTACCGCCGTACTAAGCAAAATAAGATGCATAAAGGATAAACATCACATGGAAGCAAAATATGTGACATGATATGGCCATCATCATATTGTGCCTTTGATCTCCATCTCCAAAGCACCGTCATGATCTCCATCTTCACCGGCTTGACACCTTGATCTCCATCATAGCATCATTGTTGTCTCGCCAACTATTGTTTCTACGACTATCGCTACCACTTAGTGATAAAGTAAAGCAATTGCATGGCGATTGCATTTCATACAATAAAGCGACAACCATAAGGCTCCTACCAGTTGCTGATAACTTTTACAAAACATGATCATCTCATACAAGAATTTATATCTCATCACGTCTTGACCGTATCACATCACAACATGCCCTGCAAAAACAAGTTAGACGTCCTCTACTTTGTTGTTGCAAGTTTTACGTGGCTGCTACGGGCTTCTAGCAATGTAACATCCCAAATTTTCAATTTGGATGTTATACATAGGTCATCATATGCATATCATATTTTATTTGCATTTTGTTTGTGATCCTAGAAGTCTTAAGAAACTCAAGGACCCACGGAGAGAGTTGGGGATTTCATTTATTTTCAGATTTGAATTTTCTCAAATTTGAAAAGAGGATCATTTTGGTTTTAATAAATTTTCTCTCCGAAATATTTCCAATATTAAAATAAATGAGTGGAGATAAAATGACTTCTCCAAAATAAGAGGGGAATATTGGAGGAAAAATGTTAAAATCAAATAAATATTTTATTTGGAATTTCATTGCTATTTTATTTGAATTAGAAAAATATGCATTTTTCAAAATTGCATTTTTAGTCCAGAAAAATGTTCACCTTGTTCTAAATATTTTATTTAGACGGTGAATTTTTTTTGGAATTTTCAGAATTTTTTATATTTTACTAGGATTTTTGTTTTCGGCCGATTTTTTTTAAATCTTTCCCGCCCGACTGGGCTGAAGGCCCAGCCGAGCAGGCCGCGGCCCAGCTCCCGCTGCCGCCTTCCTCCCACATGCCGCCGTGCGTGGCGCAGATGCTGAGGAGAGTCCGACCTGGACTCCCGCTTGCGCCGGCGCCCTACCCAAGCCGCGACCCCCCTCCTTAAATACCGAGCCGCCCCACCACCTCCCCACCCGTCCCGAGCGGCCACCCGCGCCGCCACTGCTGCTTCGCCTCGCCGCCGCCGCTTGCCACCGCCCAAGCCGCCCCGCCTCGCCGTTGCTCGACGTCGCCACCGCCGGTTTTTCTTTGTTGGACCGGTAAAACCGACAAAACCGTCCTCGGCTTCTTTGTCAGATCGGTTCGGTTTGGTTTTTTCCGGTTTCGCTAAATAGCGAACGTTCACCCAAATGTCTCTATTCGCGAACGTTTTCGTTTGTTCATCTCTGCTAACAAACGTTCGTTCGTTAGCCTTTTTCTTTTTATTTTATTTTTGGCCAAGGACCTATCTGTGATTAATTTTATCGCAGATTAGCCCCTGATCTTTAAACCCTCGCAACTTTTTAACCGTTCGTCCAAATCCAGTGAAACCAACGCCAAAATTGTCGTCTCGAACCCTTCTTTCCAGTTGATCAAGTTTAACATGGTTTTGAAAAATTAAAATTTGATTTCAAGCAGATTTGAATTCGAACTTATTTTGATCGTAGTTTGAGTTTCGTAGCTCCGCTTTGATTGATTCTTTTTGCAAATCAAAGCACTTCAGTTGAACTTTTAGTTTGGACTTTCTCATCTAAATTTTACCCTTGCATTTATGCTTGAGTGCTTATGTATGCTATTGTTTGTTTGCGATAGAATATCTGGGGTGCGAAGCATGCTACTACGAGTCTCTAGGGTTTGCACATCGTCAGCAAGGCAAGTAACACTTTGATCATACCCCTTTATTACCCAGTTTTTATGCATTAGTTTCAAACCCTCAAACATTGCATGAGTTGGAACTATATAACATGTGGGTATGGTGAAGTAGTTGATGAGGTAGAACCTATTGTCCTTTATTTAAACCCTGGGAGTTACTACGTTATGCTTACACTGCTATGCTATGCTTGTAGACGTGGTTTGGTTTGAGTGATTCATGACAGTTGTGAGTATTATTATGAACTAAGGGTTTATTTAAGATGGCTACTTTAACACACATCTGGGTGGATTATTTGTGGGCACCTGGGGCAATCCAGTGCTGTCCAAGGAGATCCCGGAGAATCCGTGTGATCATCCTATGGTCCACCACCCAGGCTCAAAGGGATCATATTGTTATTCATGCTAGAAACTTCCGTTTGCAGCCACAAGCCATTATGGGCTCTGCATAGTTGAGTATGTTGCGTGACCTCTTTCAGTGGTAAACTAGCAGATGTAGGGGATGTATGTGGTACAGTTTACCCGTCGAAAGGGCTAATGCTTCTGAAAGACTGTGTCTCGGTCATCTGTTTCTCAAACATCATGTAGTGCGAGAAATCCAATAGAGGAGATCGAGTTTTGTGGGGAAAAGTGCGCAAACCTCTGCAGAGTATACAAACTAATCATGGTTAGCCGTGTCCCTGGTTATGGACATCTTAAGTATCTGGTGCTTGAATTATTATGTTGATCTCATCACTTTACTTAATTAACTTGTTGGTTTAATGATTACTTTAATTGGGATTGAGATGGGGTTACCATTCTCATTGTTTTCAACAAACTTTGTAGTTAAATAAAATATATTCCTTTGTTGTGGGGAAAACTAGCTTTCTGCAAAAATAACCATAGAGACTCCACCAGCCAAATATGCATATAGTTTTAGCTGCCACTTGTTCATTGCTCTACAGTGTTATTTTGCCAGCATATTCCATGTGCTGGCCCGTTTCGGGCTGCAACGTATTATGTTGTAGACTTTTCAGACGAAGAGTAAGGTGCACTAGGTCGTTGTCGTTCACTCAGCTATGTCGTTGGAGTTGATGGACTCATTTTACCTTCGAAGCCTTCCGCTGTTATCTTCATTAGATGGACTTCAGCCATATCACTGTAATAAGTACTCTCTTTTGAGATATTCGATGTAATAAGTGTGTGATTGCACTCTGTTATATATCCTTCAAGTATTGTGTGTGTCAGCCTTACCGATCCAGCGATGACACTTAGGCACAGAGATTTGACCGTTTGAGGTCGAATCGCTACAAGATGGTATCAGAGCACACGCTGACTGTAGGACGCGGCCACTAAGATGAGCCATAGGACACTCTTCTCTACTCATTTCTAACTCTTCTCCACTTTCCACTCTATAGATGACAGATTCAAGGAACAAGTTTGCTCAACCGGATGAGGACAAAACTTTTGGACGACACTTGAAGGAGGCCACTAGATACCTGAACATCGGAATACCAAGCTTCACCGGGACCTACACCGCCACTCTACCGGAAGAAGAGCGCTGGACCGTTCGAGTACATGTTCCAGGAAGGACACACACCAGTCATGGAGCCAATAGAGTTTTCCTTCGATGCACCAACCTGGAGTCTAGGAAAGAGCATGTCAGCTCACATCGCCATGGGACACATCAAACAAGTTTACCACAAGGATCTTAAGGACACCATTTACCAGATATGTGGGCACCGAGATGAGCAATGGGAGATGATCAGCACCAGGAGAGACAAGTCCATTGCAGCCTACATCCAGGAGTTAAACCAACACATTCATCGACAGGAGAACCAAATGTGCGCCAACATGATAGATCTGAAGAAGGTGATGACCAGGAACATGGAGCTTGAAGAGGAACTCAAGTCTACACGTGGTGGATATGAGGAGGAAATCATAGTGCTATTGGAGAAGAATGAAGACCTGAAGAAGAAGCTAGGAGTATTCATGGGAGACCCCGCGCCAGGAGGAGATGACGACCACCCCGAGGACTACATCATCATCGACGACACCGACTCCGACCCCAACAGTGATGATGACTATGAAGACGAAGCTGGAGCAGATATCATGGAGTCTTCTTCCGATCAAAATATTTTAGTCGACCACCTTATATCAGTAGAATTCCCCCATGTATATATAGTAGTCTGATTACTTTGTAACGGTAGCTAGATCGATTGTGTGATGGCCTGGCTTATTAGGGATGATAGACTACTCATATCAATAATGAATTCCTTCTTTTTCGGGAGCCCACTCGGACAGAACTCCAAAGTTAAGCGTGCTCAGCTTGGAGTACTGTCGGGATGGGTGACCGACCGGGAAGTTGCTCCCGGGTGCGCACGAGTGAGAACAAAGTGCGTCCGGACACACCCGCTGGTGGTCGTTACTCCTGGCGGGATCTAGACTGGCCCCACACATCAATACTAGTCTTTTCTGCGCACTTTGTCCTCACTCGTGCGCACCCGGGAGAAACTTCCCGGTCGGTCACCCATCCTGACACTACTCCAAATGAGCACGCTTAACTTTGGAGTTCTGTCCGAATGGGCTCCCGGAAAAGAAGGAATTCCTTATTGATATGAGTATTCTATCATCCCTAATAAGCTAGGCCATCACAGATTGTATGCCCTTGTTTGAATTGAGTGGTGTGATATGATTGTGTTTATCTCATGTGCATATGGGTATTGATTTTATCCTTAGATCTCACTCTATTCTAATCTCTTCCCTCTAAACCCATCAGATGCCTCCGAGACGTGACCCCGGATTTGTTTTCCCACCGGAGCTCACCCAGTTGATCCAGCAGCAGAATACCTTAATGCGGCTATTAGTCCAAAACCAAGGCAACCGTTGGAGCATCAAACGGCATCCAAATGGAACGAAATTTGACAAGCAGTCTACCAGTGGTGTACCAAGGCCACTTGGCAAATCTTGATACATTCCGAGAACGTTTAACACCCGCTCACAAAAAGAGACAAGAGGGGTGCGCCGGTGCACGTGGGAGTGTCGAATTGCGCAACGGACAACGGGGAAAATGCTCGGATGCATGAGACGAACACGAATGCAAATGTGATGCACATGATGACATGATATGAAATGCATGACATGAACAAAAAGCAAAACAAAGACAAAACCCAACCACGAAGGGAATCTCATAACTTAAAGCCGGAAATGGCAAGAGTTGGAGTTACAAATATGGCAAGTTACATCCGGGGTGTTACATAACTGCATGAAGGCATTCTGTTGTTGGATCAACTGAGTGAGCTCTGGAGGGAAGACAAATCCGGGGTCACGTCTCGGAGGCATCTGATAGGTTTAGAGGGGTGAGAACAGAATAGAGTGAGGTATAGAGGGAAATCACTACCCATATGCACATGAGACAAAAAAAACAATTCACATCACTCAATTCAAACAAGGTGCGCACGAGTGAGAACAAAGTGCGCCCGGACACACCCGCCGGTGGTCGTTACTCCTGGCGGGATCTAGACTGGCCCCACAGATCAATACTAGTCCTTTCTGCGCACTTTGTCCTCACTCGTGCGCACCCGAGAGAAACTTCCCGGTCGGTCACCCATCCTGACACTACTCCAAGCTGAGCACGCTTAACTTTGGAGTTCTGTCCGAATGGGCTCCCGAAAAAGAAGGAATTCCTTATTGATATGAGTAGTCTATCATCCCTAATAAGCCAGGCCATCATAGATTGTATGCCCTTGTTTCAATTGAGTGGTGTGATATGATTGTGTTTATCTCATGTGCATATGGGTAGTGATTTTATCCTTAGATCTCACTCTATTCTAATCTCTTCCCTCTAAACCCATTAGATGCCTCCGAGACCTGACCCCTGATTTGTTTTCCCACCGGAGCTCACCCAACTGATCCAGCAGCATAATACCTTGATGCGGCTATTAGTCCAAAACCAAGGCAACCGTTGGAGCATCAAACGGCCTCCAAATGGAACAAAATTTAACAGGCAGTCTACCGGTGGTGTACCAAGGCCACTTGGCAAATCTCGGTACATTCCGAGAACATTTAACACCCGCTCACGAAAAGAGACAAGAGGGGTGCGCCGGTGCACGTGGGAGTGTCGGATTGCGCAACGGACAACGGGGAAAATGCTCGGATGCATGAGACGAACACGAATGCAAATGCGATGCACATGATTACATGATATGAAATGCATGACATGAACAAAAAGCAAAACAAAGACAAAACCCAACCACGAAGGGAATCTCATAACTTAAAGCCGGAAATGGCAAGAGTCGGAGTTACAAATATGGCAAGTTACATCCGGGGTGTTACATAGCTGCATCAAGGCATTCTGTTGTTGGATCAACTGAGTGAGCTCTGGAGGGAAGACAAATCCGGGGTCACGTCTTGGAGGCATCTGATAGGTTTAGAGGGGTGAGAATAGAATAGAGTGAGGTATAGAGGGAAATCACTACCCATATGCACATGAGACAAACACAATCAATTCACATCACTCAATTCAAACAAGGTGCGCACGAGTGAGAACAAAGTGCGCCCGGACACACCCGCCGATGGTTGTTACTCCTGGCGGGATCTAGACTGGCCCCACAGATCAATACTAGTCTTTTCTGCGCACTTTGTCCTCACTCGTGCGCACCCGGGAGAAACTTCCCGGTCGGTCACCCATCCTGACACTACTCCAAGCTGAGCACGCTTAACTTTGGAGTTCTGTCCGAATGGGCTCCCGGAAAAGAAGGAATTCCTTATTGATATGAGTAGTCTATCATCCCTAATAAGCCAGGCCATCATAGATTGTATGCCCTTGTTTCAATTGAGTGGTGTGATATGATTGTGTTTATCTCATGTGCATATGGGTAGTGATTTTATCCTTAGATCTCACTCTATTCTAATCTCTTCCCTCTAAACCCATTAGATGCCTCCGAGACGTGACCCCTGATTTGTTTTCCCACCGGAGCTCACCCAGCTGATCCAGCAGCATAATACCTTGATGCGGCTATTAGTCCAAAACCAAGGCAACCGTTGGAGCATCAAACGGCCTCCAAATGGAACAAAATTTGACAGGCAGTCTACCGGTGGTGTACCAAGGCCACTTGGCAAATCTCGGTACATTCCGAGAACGTTTAACACCCGCTCACAAAAAGAGACAAGAGGGGTGCGCCGGTGCACATGGGAGTGTCAGATTGCGCAATGGATAACGGGGAAAATGCTCGGATGCATGAGACGAACACGAATGCAAATGCGATGCACATGATGACATGATATGAAATGCATGACATGAAAAAAAAAGCAAAACAAAGACAAAACCCAACCACAAAGGGAATCTCATAACTTAAAGCCGGAAATGGCAAGAGTCGGAGTTACAAATATGGCAAGTTACATCCGGGGTGTTACATAGCTGCATCAAGGCATTCTGTTGTTGGATTAACTGAGTGAGCTCTGGAGGGAAGACAAATCCGGGGTCACGTCTCGGAGGCATCTGATAGGTTTAGAGGGGTGAGAATAGAATAGAGTGAGGTATAGAGGGAAATCACTACCCATATGCACATGAGACAAACACAATCAATTCACATCACTCAATTCAAACAAGGGCATACAATCGATCTAATCTACCGTTACAAAATACTCGGACTATTACTATATACATGGGGGAATACTATTGATAATATGGTGGTCGACTAGAAATTTTGATCGGTGGGAGACTCCATGACATCTGCTCCAGCTTCGTCTTCATAATCATCATCACTGTCAGGGTCGGAGTCGGTGTTGTCGATGATGATGTAGTCCTCGGGGTGGTTGTCCTCTCCAGGTGCAGGATCTCCCATGAATATTCCTAGCTTCTTCTTCAGGTCTTCATTCTTCTCCAGTAGTACTGCAATTTCCTCTTCATATCCATCACGTGTAGACTTGAGTTCCTCTTCTAGCTCCATATTCCGGGTCATCACCTTCTTCATGTCAATCATGCTGGCGCACATCTGGTTCTCCTGACGACATGTGCTGGTTCAAGTCCTGGATGTAGGCTGCAATGGACTTGTCCCTCTTGGTGCAAATCATCTCCTATTGCTCATCTCGGCGTCCACATATCTGGTAGATGGTGTCCTTAAGATCCTTGTGGTAAACTTCACCAATGCGTCCCATGGCGATGTGAGCTGCCATGCTCTTTCCTAAACTCTAGGTTGGTGCATGATAACCCACAAGTATAGGGGATCGCAACAGTTTTCGAGGGTAGAGTATTCAACCCAAATTTATTGATTCGACACAAGGGGAGCCAAAGAATATTCTCAAGTATTAGCAGCTAAGTTGTTAATTCAACCACACCTGGATAACTTAATATCTGCAGAAAATTATTTAGTAGCAAAGTAATATGATAGTAGTGGTAACGATAGCAAAAGGTAACGATAGCAAAAGTAATGTTTTTGGTATTTTGTAGTGATTGTAACAATAGCAACGGAAAAGTAAATAAGCGAAGAACAATATATAAAAAGCTCGTAGGCAATGGATCGGTGATAGAGAATTATGCCGGATGTGGTTCATCATGTAACAATCATAACCTAGGGTGACACAGAACTAGCTCCAATTCATCAATGTAATGTAGGCATGTATTCCGAATATAGTCATACGTGCTTATGGAAAAGAACTTGCATGACATCTTTTGTCCTACCCTCCTGTGGCAGCGGGGTCCTAGCGGAAACTAAGGGATATTAAGGCCTCCTTTTAATAGAGTACCAGACCAAAGCATTAACACATAGTGAATACATAAACCCCTCAAACTATGGTTATCACCGGAAGTGGTCCCGATTATTGTCACTTCGGGGTTGCCGGATCATAACACATAGTAGGTGACTATAGACTTGCAAGATAGGATCAAGAACTCTCATATATTCATGAAAACATAAAAGGTTCAGATCTAAAATCATGGCACTTGGGCCCTAGTGACAAGCATTAAGCATAGCAAAGTCATAGCAACATCAATCTCAGAACATAGTGGATACCAGGGATCAAACCCTAACAAAACTAACTCGATTACATGATAAATCTCATCCAATCCATCACCGTCCAGCAAGCCTACGATGGAATTACTCATGCACGGCGGTGAGCATCATGAAATTGGTGATGGAGGATGGTTGATGATGATGATGGCGACGTATTCCCCTCTCCGGAGCCCCGAACGGACTCCAGATCAGCCCTCCCGAGAGAGTTTAGGGCTTGGCGGCAGCTCCGTATCGTAAAACGCGATGAATCTTTTTCTCTGATTTTTTCTCTCCGAACACGAATATATAGAGTTGGAGTTGAGGTCGGAGGAGCTCCAGGGGGCCCACGAGGTAGGGGGGTGCGCCCCCACCCTCGTGGCTAGGGTGTGGGCCCCCTGGTCTTGATGTTTTGCCAGTATTTTTTATTATTTCCAAAAATAGTCTCCGTGAAGTTTCAGGTCATTCTGAGAACTTTTGTTTCTGCACATAAATAACACCATGGCAATTCTGCTGAAAACAGCGCCAGTCTGGGTTAGTTCCATTCAAATCATGCAAGTTAGAGTCAAAACAAGGGCAAAAGTGTTTGGAAAAGTAGATGCGACGGAGACGTATCAACTCCCCCAAGCTTAAACCTTTGCTTGTCCTCAAGCAATTCAGTTGACAAACTAAAAGTGATAAAGAAGAACTTTTACAAACTATGTTTGCTCTTGTTGTTGTAAATATGTAAAACCAGCATTCAAGTTTTCAGCAAAGATTATAAACTAACCATATTCACAATAACGCTTAGGTCTCATGTTTACTAATATCAATGGCATAATCAACTAGCGAGCAATAATAATAAATCTCGGGTGACAACACTTTCTCAAAACAATCATAATATGATATAACAAGATGGTATCTCGCTAGCCCTTTCTGAGACAGCAAAACATAAATGCAGAGCACGTTTAAAGATCAAGGACTGACTAGACATTGTAATTCATGGTAAAAGAGAACCGTTCAAGTCATACTCGATGTAAACTAATCAGTAATGAATGCAAATGACAGAGGTGCTTTCCAGCGGGTGCTTTTTAATAGAGGAGGATGACTCAGCATAAAAGTAAATGGATAGGCCCTTCACAGAGGGAAGCAGGGATTTGTAGAGGTGCCAGAGCTCGGTTTTAAAATAGAGATGAATAATATTTTGAGCGGTATACTTTCATTGTCAACATAACAACCAAGAGATGGCGATATCTTCCATGCTACACACATTATAGGCGGTTCCCAAACAGAATGGTAAAGTTTATACTCCCCCTCCACCAACAAGCATCAATCCATGGCTTGCTCGAAACAACGAGTGCCTCCAACTAACAAGAGTCTCAGGGGAGTTTTGTTTGCAATTATTTTGATTTGATTTGCATAAAGCATGGGACTGGGCATCCCGGTGACCAGCCATTTTCTCATGAGTGAGCAGCGGAGTCCACTCCTCTTGAGAATAACCCGCCTAGCATGGAAGATACAGACAGCCCTAGTTGATACATGAGCTATTCAAGCATACAAAACATGATATTTATTTAAAGGTTTAGAGTTTGGCACATACAAATTTACATAGAACGGCAGGTAGATACCGCATATAGGAAGGTATGGTGGACTCATGTGGAATAACTTTGGGGTTTATGGGATTGGATGCACAAGCAGTATTCCTGCTTAGTACAGGTGAAGGCTAGCAAAAGACTGGGAAGCGACCAGCTAGAGAGCGACAACAGTCATGAACATGCATTAAAATTAATCAACACCGAATGCAAGCATGAGTAGGATATAATGCACCATGAACATAAATATCGTAGAGGCTATGTTGATTTTGTTTGAACTACATGTGTGAACATGTGCCAAGTCAAGCCACTCGAATCGTTCAAAAGAGGATACCACCCTATCATACCACATCACAACCATTTTAATAGCATGTTGGCACGCAAGGTAAACCATTATAAGCTCCTAGCTAACTAATGTATAGCAGGAAAGTGAATGCTCCCTATGGTAGCTTGTGTTATATCTCTGGACTCTCCCATAGTTATACTATCAAGAAAATCTCTAAACTCAGATTTGCAGGGTTCATTAGTACTACCCCATTGTGGAAGTTTGCAGGCAGTGGTAAAATCCTCTAAGTCCATAGTATAAGAATTTTCATAAAGATCAAACATGATAGTTTGAGAATTGCGTGAAGATGAAAATTCAAACCTCCTCACAAAGGAACTAGTGAGATAGTGGTACTGACGACACTTTTCTGCCTCGAAGCTCACAAGATCAGCATTACGCAAATATGCGTTAAATTCTTCCTTAATTCCTGCTCCATCCATGAAGTCCTCTGAAGGCCATTCACAAGGCCGCACTGGAGCGTCCCTTGGTGGCTCATCATCAGCATCACGCATTTCAAGCATGGGTCCTTGTTTCATTGAAGAACCACCTTGGTAAATTTTCCAAAACATATTTCTTCCTCTAAATTTTTTCTGAAATTTTTAGTAACTTCAAAATAAAAGTGAACCAAACTCAACAAAATTGATAGCAACTACTCCTACAAGTGCCTAGAGCCTATATCATGCATTAGAACTACTTGGAACCATATAAATTTGACATGCAAGCTCAAGAACATGGTCACCTAGGTAGCACAAATTTGCAATGAATAAAGCACTAGAACAAAAACTAATTGGACCAACGGAGGAGTCACATACCAAGGAACAATCCCCCAAAGCAGTTTTGTGAGAGGTGCTTTGAGCAAGGAGATCGAAAATCGCAGCAAAAGGGGCTAGAACTCGTGCTTGAGCTGGATAATAGTGTTTGTGGGAGGAAGGAGTGTGTGGGTGCAGGAATAAGTGGAGGAGGGCCACCATGGGCCCACGAGGCAGGGGCGCGCCTAGGGGGTAGGGCGCGCCCTCCACCCTCGTGGCCAGGTGGATGCCCCCCTGCTGTGTTCTCAGTGCCAAATATTATCAAATATTCCAGAAAAAATCATATTTAAATTTTAGGGCATTTGGAGAACTTTTATTTTCGGGGTATTTTTATATTGCACGGATAATTCAAATAACAGACAGAAAATACTATTTTTACTTTATTTAATATAAATAACAGAAAGTAAAAGGAGGGCACAGAAGGTTGTGCTTTCTAACTTCATCCATCTCACGATCATCAAAAGGAATCCATTAACAAGGTTGATCAAGTCTTGTTAACAAACTCATTCCGAATAACATGGAACCGGAGAAATTTTGAATAACACTATGTTACCTCAACGGGGATATGCACATCCCCAATAATTAGAATATCATATTTCTTCTTGATAGTAGGAAGAGAAAATTCAAAACCTCCAAAAATAATCGATGGAACTTTTCCAATAGAATTAATACTATGAACTTGAGGTTGTTTCCTCGGAAAGTGTACCGTATGCTCATTACCATTAACATGAAAAGTGACATTGCCTTTGGTGCAATCAATAACAGCTCTTGCGGTATTCAAAAAGGGTCTTCCAAGAATAATAGACATACTATCGTCCTCGGGAATATCAAGAATAACAAAGTTCGTTAAAATAGTAACGTTTGCAACCACAACGGGAACATCCTCACAAATACCGACAGGCATAGCAGTTGATTTATCAGCCATTTGCAAAGATATTTCAGTCGGTGTCAACTTGTTCAGATCAAGTCTACGATATAAAGAGAGGCATAACACTAACACTGGCTCCAAGATCACATAAAGCAGTTTTAACATAATTTCTTTTAATGGAGCATGGTATAGTGGGTACTCCTGGATCTCCTAACTTCTTAGGTATTCCACCCTTAAAAGTGTAATTAGCAAGCATGGTAGAAATTTCAGCTTCCGGTATCTTTCTTTTATAAGTAACAATTTTTTTCATGTACTAGCATAAGGATTCATTTTGAGCATATCAGTTAATCGCATACGCAAAAAGATAGGTCTAATCATTTCATCAAAGCGCTCAAAATCCTCATCATCCTTTTTCTTGGATGGTTTGGGAGGAAAAGGCATGGGTTTTTGAACCCATGGTTCTCTTTCTTTACCATGTTTCCTAGCAACAAAGTCTCTCTTATCATAACGTTGATTCTTTGATTGTGGGTTATCAAGATCAACAACAGGTTCAATTTCTATATCATTATCATTGCTAGGTTGAGCATCATCATGAACATTATCATTAACATTATTACTAGTTTCAGGTTCATTACCAGATTGTGTTTCAGCATCAGAAATAGAAATATCATTTGGATTCTCAGGTGTTTCAGCAATAGGTTCACTGGAAGCATGCAAAGTCCTATCATTTTTCTTTTTCTTCCTTTTAGAAGGACTAGGTGCATCTATATTATTTCTTTGAGAATCTTGCTCAATTCTCTTAGGGTGGCCTTCAGGATACAAAGGTTTCTGAGTCATTTTACCAGTTCTAGTAGCCACTCTAATAGCATAGTCCTTTTTCTTACTATTCAATTCATTGAGCAAATCATTTTGAGCTTTAAGTACTTGTTCTACTTGAGTGGTAACCATAAAAGCATGTTTACTAATAAGTTTAAGTTCACCTTTGACATTAGCCATATAATCATCCAAGTGTTCAAGCATATCAGCACTGCGTTTTAATTCTCTACCAAAGTAAGCATTGAAGTCTTCTTGCTTAACCATAAATTTATCAAACTCATCTAAGCATGGGCTAGCAAACTTGATGAATGGGATTTCAGCTTTATCATATCTATAGAGAGAATTTACCTTTACTACTTGTGCCGGGTTATCAAGACCAGGTGTTTCTTCAATAGGTGATGGATTAAAACCATATATTTCTTCAACGGGCAGTAAATTAAGACCATGTATTTCTTCAGTAGGAGGTAAATTCTTAACATCTTCAGCTTTAATACCCTTTTCTTTCATGGATTTCTTTGCCTCTTGCATATCTTTAGGACTGAGAAATAGAACACCCCTTTTCTTCAGAGTTGGTTTAGGAATAGGCTCAGGAGCTGAATTAGGAAGTGTCCAATTATTTTCATTTGTCAACATATTATTCAATAAAATTTCAGCTTCATCCAGTGTTCTTTCCCTAAAAACAGAACCAGCACAACTATCCATGTAATCTCTGGAAGCACCGGTTAGTCCATTATAAAAGATATCAAGTATTTCATTTTTCTTAAGAGGATGATCAGGCAAAGCATTAAGTAATTTGAGAAGCCTCCCCCAAGCTTGTGGGAGACTCTCTTCTTCAATTTGCACAAAATTATATATATATCCCTTAAGGCAGCTTGTTTCTTATGAGCAGGGAAATATTTAGCAGAGAAATAATAAATCATATCCTGGGGACTACGCACACAACCAGGATCAAGAGAATTAAACCTTATCTTAACTTCACCCTTTAATGAGAACGGAAATATTTTAAGGATATAAAAGTAGCGAGTTCTCTCATCATTAGTGAATAGGGTGGCTATATCATTTAATTTAGTAAGATGTGCCACAACAGTTTCAGATTCATAGCCATAAAAAGGATCAGATTCAACCAAAGTAATTATCTCAGGATCAATAGAGAATTCATAGTCTTTATCAGTAACAAAGATAGGTGAAGTAGCATAAGCAGGATCATATTTCATTCTAGCATTCAGAGTTTTTTGTTTAAGCTTAGCTAATAATTTCTTAAGATCACTTCTATCATTGCAAGCAAGAAAGTCTCTTTTAGTTTCTTCATCCATAACATAGCCCTCGGGCACAAAAGGTAATTCATATTTACTAGGAGAGCCTTCATAATCACTTTCATCAGTATTATCAGTTTCAATAATTTCATTCTCTCTAGCCCTAGCGAGTTGTTCATCAAAAAATTCACCAAGTGGCACAGTAGTATTAGGCATAGAAGTAGTTTCATCATAAGTATCATGCATAGCAGAAGTGGCATCATCAATAATATGCGACATATCAAAATTAATAGCAGAAGCAGGTTTAGGTGTCACAAGCTTACTCAAAACAGAAGGTGAATCAAGTGCAGAGCTAGATGGCAGTTCCTTACCTCCCCTCGTAGTTGAGGGATAAATCTTGGTTCTTGGATCTTTCAAGTTCTTCATAATGATAATCAGATATAAATCCCAAGTGACTCAAAGAATAGGCAACAGCGCCAGAAAATAGTCTTGATAACCCATAAGTATAGGGGATCGCAACAATTTTTGAGGGTAGAGTATTCAACGCAAATTTATTGATTCGACACAAGGTGAGCCAAAGAATATTCTCAAGTATTAGCAGCTGAGTTGTCAATTCAACCACACCTGGATAACTTAATATCTGCAGCAAAGTGTTTAGTAGCAAAGTAATATGATAGTAGTGGCAACGATAGCAAAAGTAATGTTTTTGGTATTTTGAAGTGATTGTAACAATAGCAACGGAAGAGTAAATAAGCGAAGAACAATATATAAAAAGCTTGTAGGCAACGGATCGGTGATAGAGAATTATGTCGGATGTGGTTCACCATGTAACAGTCATAACCTAGGGTGACACAGAACTAGCTCCAATTCATCAATGTAATGTAGGCATGTATTCTGAATATAGTCATACATGCTTATGGAAAAGAACTTGCATGACATCTTTTGTCCTACCCTCCCGTGGCAGCGGGGTCCTAGCGGAAACTAAGGGATATTAAGGCCTCCTTTTTATAGAGTATCGGACCAAAGCATCAACACATAGTGAATACATGAACTCCTCAAACTACGGTCATCACCGGAAGTGGTCCCGATTATTGTCACTTCGGGGTTGCCGGATCATAACACATAGTAGGTGACTGTAGACTTGCAACACGGGATCAAGAACTCTCATATATTCATGAAAACATAAAAGGTTCAGATCTTAAATCATGGCACTCGGGCCCTAGTGACAAGCATTAAGCATAGCAAAGTCATAGCAACATCAATCTCAGAACATAGTGGATACTAGGGATCAAACCCTAACAAAACTAACTCGATTACATGATAAATCCCATTCAACCCATCACCGTCCAGCAAACCTACGATGGAATTACTCACGCACGGCGGTGAGCATCATGAAATTGGTGATGGAGGATGGTTGATGATGATGATGGCGACGTATTCCCCTCTCAGGAGCCTCGAACGGACTCCAGATCAGCCCTCCTGAGAGAGTTTAGGGCTTGGCGGCAGCTCTGTATCATAAAACGCGACGAATCTTTCTCTCTGATTTTTTCTCTCCGAACACGAATATATAGAGTTGGAGTTGAGGTTGGAGGAGCTCCAGGGGGCCCACGAGGTAGGGGGACGTGCCCCCACCCTCGTGGCTAGGGTGTGGGCCCCCTGGTCTTGATCTTTTGCTAGTATTTTTTATTATTTCCAAAAATAGTCTCCATGAAGTTTCAGGTCATTCCGAGAACTTTTGTTTCTGCACATAAATAACACCATGGCAATTCTGCTGAAAACAGCGTCTGTCCGGGTTAGTTCCATTCAAATCATGCAAGTTAGAGTCCAAAACAAGGGCAAAAGTGTTTGGAAAAGTAGATACGACGGAGACGTATCAGTGCATCAAAGGAAAACTCTACGGGCTCAGTAACTAGTGTGAAAGTCCTTCCTGGAACATGTACTCGAATTTTCCAGCGCTCTTATTCAAGTAGAGTGGCGGTGTAGGTCCCCGTGAAGCTTAGTATTCCGATGCTCAGGTACTTAGTGGCCTCCTTCAAGTGTCGTCCAAAAGGGGTGTCTTCATCCGGTTGAGCAAACTTGTTCCTTGGGTCCACCATCTATAGAGTAGAAAATGGAGAAGAGTCATAAATGAGTAGGGGAGAGGGTCCTATGGCTTATCTTAGTGGTCGCGTCCTACAGTCAGCGTGTGCCCTGATACCATCTTGTAGCGATCCAACCTCAAATGGTCAAATCTCTGTGTATAAGTGTCATCCCTGAATCGGTAATGCTGACACACACAGTACTCAAGGATTTATACCAGAGTTCAATCACACTCTTATTACAATGAATATCTCAAAGAGAGTACTTATTACAATAATATGGCTGATGGCCATCTAAATAAGATAACTACGGAAGCTTCGAAGGCAAAATGAGTCCATCAACTCCAACGACATAGCTAAGTGCATGACAATGACCTAGCGCACCTTACTCTTCGTCTGAAAACTCCGCAACATAATACATTGCAGCCTGCGTAGGTCAGCACATGGAATATGCTGGCAATCTAACACTATAGAGCAATGAAGAAGTAACAGCTATAACTACATGCATATATGGCTGGTGGAGGCTCTATGGTTATCATTTGCAAAAAGCTAGTTTTTCCCTACAACAAAGGAATAAATTTTATTTAACTACAAAATTTGTTGTAAACATTGAGAAGGTTCCTCCAACTCAATCCCAAAGTAATAATTATCAACCCAACAAATTGATTAAGTAGAGTGATGAGATCAAATCAATAATTCAAGTACCAGATACTCAAGATGTCCATAACCGGGGACACGGATAATCATGATTAGTTTGTACACTCTGCAGAGGTTTGCCCACTTTTCCCCACAAGACTCGATCTCCTCCATTGAATTTCTCGCACTGCGTGATGCTTGCGAAACGGATGACCGAGACACAGTCTTTCCGAAGAGATCCCCTTAACCGATAGATAGGTCGGTACACCTACAATCCCCTATATCTGCTAGCCCATCATGGAAAGGTTTCCCATGACTTACTCAACTATGCCAGAGCCCATAATGGCTTGTGGCTGCACACGGAAGTTTCTAGCATGAATAATCTTATAATCCCTTTGAGCCTGGGTGGCAAACCATAGGATGATCACACGGGTGCTCTGGGATATCCCAGGACAACGCTGGATTGCTCCAGGTGCTCAGACAACCACTGGGTGCTCCAGGGTGCCTCAACCAATCCACCCAATTGTGTATTAAAGTAGTCACCTTAAGTTAACCATTAATTAAAACTCTCACATCTCTCATGGATCACTCAAACCAAACCTCGTCTACAAGCATAGCATAGCAGGATAAGCATAATGTAGTAACACCCAGGGTTTGATATAAAAAGGCAATAGGTTCCTACCTCGTCAACTACTTCCCAATACCCACATGTTAAACAAGTCCTACTCATGCAGTATTTGAGGTTGAAACTAATACATAAAAACTGGGTAAAAAGGGATATGATCAAAGTGTTACTTGCCTTGCTGACGATCTGAAAACCCTAGTGACTCGTAGTAGCACACTTCGCACTCTGAAAACTCTATCGTAAACAAACAATAGCGTACATAAGCACTCAAGCGTAAGATGCAAGGGTAAATCTCAAGAGAAAAGACTCAAACTGAAAGTTCAACTAAAGAGCTTCGATTTGCAAAAAGAATCAATCAAATCGGAGCTACGAAACTCAAACTACGCTCAAAAGAAGTTTGAATTCAAATCTGCATCAAACCAAATTTTAAATTGTCAAAACCATGTTAAAGTTGATTATCTGGAAAGGGGGAAACAAGACGAAGATTTTGGCGTTGGTTTCACTGGATTTGGACGAATGGGCCAGAAGTAGCGACGGTTCGAAGATCAAGGACTAATCTGTGATAAAAGTAATTGTGGATAGGTGCCTGGCTGAAAATAAAAATAAAAAGAAAAACCTAACGAACGAACGTTCGCGAACAGAACTAAACCGACGAAAACCGTTTGCTAAAGAAACTAATCTAACGAACGCTCACAAAATAACCAGATCGGGAAAACCGGAAAAACAAAAAGAAAACCAAGATGGCTTTGTACCGGTTCAGGGCGGTTTTTCGTCGAAAACCGGCCGCGATGGTTAGCGAGTCCGGCGATGGCGGCGAACTCCGGCGTGGTGGCGGTTGGTGGCAGCGGGCGGCGGCGGTGGCGCGCGGCAGCAGCGGGCGACGACGACGGGCAGCGGCGGC